>NW_019154105.1:53145586-53167180 GCF_002288905.1 Enhydra lutris kenyoni
GAAAGAAAAAAAATATATATGCAGGATATTTAATTCTTGTTTGACTCCTAAACCTGTCTTTTCTCAATAAATGTTACCTGTCTATGTACCCAGTCACCCAGAAATCAGATGTCTTTCTAGATTCTTCCCTAAGACCCTACTGCATCTGATTAATCACTAAGCTCAGTCAGTTTTCTAGTTTTTATCTCTCTCCCATCTACCCCTTCCTTTTCCTCTACACTGCACTTGTCTCTCTTTCATCTCTCACCTTCATTACCACAATGGCCTCTGAATCTCCTGGACTCCAGTGTTATCTTCCTCTGAACCTGTCTCCACAGAGCAGGGGAAGGCATCTTTCTAAAGCACAAATTGGACCCTTTTGATTCTTACTTAAAACTAGTTAATATCTGTCCATTGTCATTAGAGGACAGACTCAAGAGCCTTATGTACTCCTCAACATATATTTGTTGAGTGTCTACTATAAGTTCAACCCTGAGTTAGATTCTCTCTGTACTATAGTGACCCAACTAGCCCTTGCTTACTTTTCCAGTCTCATCTCTCACTATCTTTTATTCACTCTGCTTCAGCCATAAAGAACTGCCTGCTGTTGATGTGATTCACCCGGAGAAATTCACCCTGCCCTTTTTTCCTGCAGAGAATGATATTCTCCATGACTCCCTTACCTTCATGAGGCAAACTCCTATACCTTCTCCACATCTCAGCTTAGATTTTGCCTCAACATAATTTTTTCCTTCATTCATTCTGTGAGTGCTAATATGAACCCACCACTCAACTAGGTATTTAGGAAGCATTGACTAAAATGATGGGTAAGTTCTTTTAGAGATTAGAGCTTATATTTTAATGCAAGTTGTTGGAGGCGGGGTTGGTGAAGGGGAGGGATGAGGCAATAAACAAACGAACAATTAAGGAAATCTCTGGTGTGATCAGAATTGTGAAGAAATATGTTATAGAAAGGTAGAACAGATAGTTTCTTTTGATGTGTGGCTAAAGAAAAGTTCCCTGGGGAGATGGCACTTAATTGAATCTGTAATACCAAGAAGGATGCAGCCATCTGAAGGTCATTCCAGGCAGAGAGAACAGCCATGAGTCCTAAAGCAGGAGTGAGGCAAGAATGTTTGGAACCTGGAATATTTATTTTATTTTATTATTTCTAAAGATATTGAGAAAGTGCTGGTTTTAAAAGGGTCAGATATAATATATAATAATGATTTTTTAAAAAATGACTCTGTGAGGCTGCTCTAAGAAGAATGGAATGTAGAGAGCCAAAGTAAAACAGGGAGACCCTAGAGAAAGAAGTTTCAGGACAGTAAGGGAAGAAGTGTTGTTTAGTCCAGGATGGTGGCAAAACATGGTATGTGGTGGAGGCTGAGCTGACAGGCCGTTTTGATGGTTTGGACTGAAAAGATGAGAGGAGTTGAGGACTCAAAGTTGACTCAAAGCTAACTTTGAAAGATTTATATATAGAAAAACTTAATTTGACACCTTGTAGGTTTAGAGACCCTCCTAGAGCGTTCCCCACCATTGCATTGATTTAAGGACCGCTTCCCTATTCTAGAAGCTCCTTGAGGACAGGTACTGTATTATTATTATTATTATTTTTACCATAATAACATTAAATCTTCAGAACATGCCTTGTATATAACATATAATCAATAAATGTTTGTGAATGAGTGACCCCAATCAAAAAGTGCAAAAAGATAAAATTTTTATCTCCTCTCACTTTCTTTTTAGTTCCCTTCACAACTACCTAGTAAGACTGAAGAGCTATCAATTTGCTCTTGGGGAAAAAAAAATCTAATGATAAGAAAAGTGAAAGAGCATGAGTTTTCTTGTAGAAGAACTATAAAAATTGCTTGACACATTTGCTGGGTTTATCAAGTGATCCTCAAAAATATTAAGGGCAGTCTCATATGGTAACAAAGAACTACTTCTGGTTTTGTAGCAGGGGTGTTCATAATTTTCATCTCATAGATACTCACATCTTACAATTCTCAGCAAATATACTGTCAAGTGAATAATAGGATTTCTGTAGCTCAAGAACCTCTCTCATGTCAGCAAAATATTTCAAAAACTAAAATAGATTGGGTGGTGGCATCTAGCAATTCCCATATGTATTAGAGTAGGTTCACTGCTGTAACACACAGTCCAGTTTTTCAGGGACTTAACGCAACAGAGGTTTGTTTCTTTCTTATATCCCAATCCTTGGTGGATCATTAAAAGTTGGATTCAGTTTGGTGGCTCTGCTTCACCTGTTCATTAAGGTTATTCCTTCCATCTTATGATTTCATTATTGTCTGTGGCCTCAGCACCCTCCACTGGGCCAACTGTGTCTGGTCCTTGGTCAAGAAAAAAAGAGAGAGAACAAAGAATACATGGGACACATTGTGCATGTCCTGGAGTCTCAGACATTACTTCTGCCAATATTCCATTGGTCAAAACTCAGTTACATGGCTCCATTTGACTTTAAGAGAGGCTAAAAAATACATATTTTGAAAGAAAATAAAATTAAATTTCCTCTAAATTAGGGAATGGCATGGGAGAAAGTTATGTCAGAGTTTCCCAAGATCACCCCCAAGTTCAGTCTTTTGCCAGGAGGACTCACAGGATTTAGTATATCATCATATTCAATGCTACCATCCATTAGAGCAAAAGGATACAAAAACAAAATCAACAAAGGGAAAAGGTGCGTGGGATAATGTTTGGAGGAAACTAAATGTAAACCTCCAAGAGTGCTTTCCTAGTGGAGTCACACAGAATGTGTTCATTTCTCAGAGTCCAAAGTCTCTCATGGTTTGTCTCTCACTCCGATTTCCCCCAACTCACTTCTCTCCATTTCCCAATGTCCTCTGTGTTATTCCTTATGTTCCACAAGTAAGTGAAACCATGTGATAATTGACTCTCTCTGCTTGGCCTATTTTACTCAGCATAAACAATGAATTTTATAACACTGAAAAAAAATTAAATTAAAAAAAAAAAAAAAAAAGAATGTGTTCATTTCCCAAGCCATCAGTTCTGACAACATAGGTAAAATGCTGTCTACCAAGGAAAGTCATTAAGTACTTAGTCCCCAAGGCTTTTACTGGGACTGGTCACATAGGCAGCCTCTGTCTAGCATGTACCTAAATTCTAGACCTCCAGAAGCAAAACAGGTGTTCAGCATAAACCATATTGTTTGCGCAAACAATTTAGGTACAGTGAGCCATTCTTATCAGGGAATGGTGGAAACTCTCCCAATTTCCCAGATTCTAGCTCTTAAAGATTGAATTGTATGCCTCTGAAATTTATGTTATAGCTCTAATCCCCAATGTGACTGTATTTTGTGATAGGACCTTTAAACAGGTAACCAAAGTTAAATGAGGTCATAAAGATGAGGCCCTAGTCCCATAGGACTGGCATTCTTAGAAGAAGAAAAAGAGACACCAAGGAAGCAAGGCACAGGGGAAAGGCCCCTTGAGGACACAGCGAGAAGGCAGTCAGCTGCAAACCAAAGAAGAGAAGCCTCAGGAGAAGCCAATTCTGTGAACACCTTGATCTTGGACTTCCAGCCTCCAGATCTGTGAGAAAATAAGTTCCTGTTGTTTAAACTGCCCATCTGTGGTATTTTGTGATTGTGTCCCTAGCAGAATAGTAGAGCAGTTAAGGGCCAACTTTGCAAGTAGACCTTTCTAAGTGCAGCAGCCTCAGCCCTGCAATGATAATTTGTTTCTATACAAAAGTGCATAAATTTGGGAGTAAAGATGATAATGTGATTGGATGCCAGTTCTGACATTGGGCAAGATGTTTGGTCTCTCTGGGCTTCACCTATCTAATCTGCAAAATTAGAGAAATAACATTTCAGATGACTTGCAAAGATAATGAGTGTAAGGCACAGAGCACAGAACCTATCTTATTATAACACTCAAATTGTAGTTAGCATTATTCCTATGATCATTATCATCAACAACATTATCATCCTGCTGCTCCTCTGAATTGTGTTATAATCAGAAGTGGTGGGGCTGGGAGAGGGGAAGAGAAAGAATCTTAAGGAGGCTCCGCACCAAAACCTGAGGTCATGACCTGAGCTAAAATCAAGGGTCTGATGCTTAACCAACTGAGCTACCCAGACACCCCTAGAAGCTCTTTCTGTGAGTTTTGCCCACACTCTAGCCTGAGGACAAATTTGGAAAGTGTGCATTTTTATTTTGGTTTCATTTTACCATGTCAGTTGAATTCTTGGAGAAACTGATAACAGTATTTCTCATACTAATTCCTTCACTGAGATTTCATGAAAATCAAAAGAAACTAGATCATTTGTGATGTTTTGAACATACAATGCAACATAGAGATGCAGGTAATTTTTAAGAATCAACTTACATAAAAGCAACCCTTTTAAAAGCCAAAAAGACTCTGAAAGCATTTCTAAAATCTTTAAGATGGTTTGTCCACTTACACACAACAATTCTGTAAGATCAAATTTCATTTTTCTTTCAAGTCACAGGTGAGCTTGTCGGTTCTGGTGGGGCAGTTCTGCTCCCTCGGGACATTCCCAAAATGCAGGGTTCTTCCCACAAATTGCCCCACTCTCCCTCTGCTTGGCTGATGTCCCCATCTGCATTATGTAACCTAGGTCACTTCCATCTCTATGTCCTGAGGGAAGGTGAAAGAGCCAGAGACCAGGGGTAGGTGACTTACTTTAATTTAGAGATAAGATAAAAGTTATATACATCACTTTCACTTACATCCTATGGACTCACGGGTCACATGAATCACCCTGCCCCAGGGGGAAGTTAGGAAATGTGGTGTCTAGCTGGACAATGCTGTGAATAGGTAGGAGAAGAAACTACCTTGGGGAAACAACTAGCACTCTGCCAAAGTCAATAAAACCTCCTTCCGCTTAATTTTCTAGAGAATATCCTAAATATTTCCTAAGTTAGTCCAGCTAATCCTTCTAAGACAAATTTCTTAGTCTGAGAGCAGTATGTCAACTGTTTCTTCAAACTCGTATATCCCTTAACAGATCAAGATTTTAGAAATAATAATAATAATAATATTATTATTATTATTATTATAGTGAAAGTTATTGTGGTTGTGGTTGAAGGAGAAGGGATGAGACCAACCAGGTGGGCATGAAGACTTACTAAGTCTGTCTTCTGAATGCTTTGAGGATTCCGACTTCCTCGGCACTATACATCAGAACTGAATAGACAACAAGCTCAAAACAGTTTCATCCAAGGAAGTTTGTGGATACAACATGTTCTGCAAGGAACCAGGTCCTTAAAGCACAGAACCCAAGCACCACGAGGTGGTAAGACTTCTGTGTGCATCAAGTTTGAATGGCATTACTCTTTCTCACTTTTTTTTTTTTTTGAAGAACTAACTTTTCCACAAAAAGGTGTCCCTGGGAGTCTAGTAAATAATTTTTCAAATTCAGCACATGCTCTTCAAAGAGCCCATTGTGCAACTTCGGAAGTTTTGTGGTTAACACTAAAAACAAATTCAGGGCACCATTCATCACTGTAAGCGGCTGGCAGGGAACCTACCTCATAAAGTCAGGTCATTTTCCTTTTTTTTTTTTTTTACAGTTCCCAGTTAAATGTGTCCATTAATATAAGCCTAACTGGCAATTATTTTAGTGATCCTGGAAGGCATTCAAATCTTCATTAAAATAAAATAAGTTGCCAAAACTTTGGAAGTCTTTTCAGTGCTACATTTGAGTTGATGTATGAGACTTGAAATCCTCTTAAATCTGTGTTGATTAACTTGAGGGAAATATGAAGAGATGTGTCAAAGGAAATGAGATAGAATCTGTAATTTTTTTTTATCTATGCACATTCTAATGAATTAGGCCTCATATGTGACATTTCAACTCCCATAGAATTTTAGGAGCTTGAGTAACAACTTCTCGTGTCAAGCTCTTCCTGGTTATTCATCCTTTCCACAACACATGGAGCGTCTATCACTGAGTACTTACTATATTACAGGTACTTTGCTCGTATTGGATACGTATCAATGAATAAAAGAGATTATCCTCAACTCATAAACACTGGAGTTTAGTGTAGGAAGTGTAAACTTAATAAGAAAGGGAAAAACTAATTAAGTGAAAATGGTAGTATGGTACATTCAATGAAAAGAATAGGACAGAATTCTGTGAGAGACACTCATGCAGGCACAGGGGACCTAGAAGGCATGATGGTTAAGTTTAATTTGTTGACTGAGTAAGGCTCTGGTGCTCAGTTCTTTGGCCAAACATTAATCTAGATATTACCTTGAAAGTGTTTTGTAGATGTGATTAACATCTACAATCAGTTGATTCTAAGTGAAGCATTCCTTAATAAACTGGTTGCCTCATCTGATCAGTCGAAGACCTTAATTACAAAAACTGAGGTTTCCCAAAAAAGAAGAAATTCTGCCTCAGTATTGTAACATAGAAATCTTGCCTGAATTTTCAGCCTGCCACCCTACCCTACAGATTTCAGATTTGTGAGTGCCCATAATTCCATGCTAATTCCTTAACAACTGCTCATTCTCTCTCTCCCTCCCCTCTCCCTCCCTCCTTTCTTCTCTCTCTCTCTCTATCCTTCTCTCTCTCTGCCCCCTCACCTCTCTTTCTTCCTCTCTCCCCCACTCCTTCTCTCTTTCCTTCTTACTTGGTTCTGTTTCCCCATAGAACCCTGACTGACACAGAAAGTTTTCCTTAAGTCAAGACTCCTTATGAGCAAGGGGAAATTTATCCCCAGTTGAAGACACAGCAAGTGCAAAAGCCCTAAGGCAGGAAAGGGTTTATAAAATCCAGGGAACTAGTGAAAGTTATTGTGGTTGTGGTTGAAGGAGAAGGGATGAGACCAACCAGGTGGGCATGAAGCAGGTCACATAGAGCCATGGAGGTTAGATTTGATTCTGTGTGATAGGAAGCCACTGATAATTGAAGTAAGGGAGTGATATAGCCTATATATAATATAATATAATATAATATATATATATATATAGAGAGAGAGTGATATAGCCTATATAATATATATATATTATATATATTGATATAGTGATATAACCTATATAATATATATAGAGTGATATAGCCTATATATATTATATATAATATATATTATTATTATATATTTTATATATATATGAGATATATAGATATATATATTAAACTCTATTTGGCAGAGAATGGGTTTGGTCGAGGAGGGAGAAGGAAGAAAGGAAAACTAATAAAGAAGATATTGTAGTAGTCTGACATATATATGATGGTGAATTGGACTAAAGATTGTGGTAACTGAGACATAAAGGAAAGGACAGAGAAATATCTATCATTTAGGGCTTTTTGGTGGTGGGCAGCAGAAACCTAGCCTGACAGAAGAAGAAAAAGAAGTGCTTGGAAAGATCTAGGGCACTCTCAAAACTGAAGAAAAACATGAGCAAACTGGTCTTACAAGAGAGAAACATCCAGAGGCTCCAGGTAAACAGAGGTAAACCAATGGGGATGAGCAAAATATTGAATGAGAACTATATCTGGACCTAACATCCCTTGCTCTCTGTTTTGCAGCCAGACCTTTCACTTCCTAAGCACGTGTTCTTTCCAGGGAAATAACCGAATTATGACACCTGCCAGAGGAAATCTGGAGGTGGAGCCTGTGCATGGCTGGGAGAATCAGAGCTCACTACAAACCCTGTCCTTACACTGCTTCTTTACTCATCCCAAAGTCCAGCTTCCCAAGCACTCCCCCCAACACCTTTCCATCCTGGTCTTAACTACAGACTTCTCCACATGTTACTCTTATTTTCATTGTTGGAAAAAGAAATCACTTGTGGAGAAGAGCTTCTGGCTCTTTCTGCTCTCAGGGTCTTTTCACATGTTGTTTTCGGACACACATTCTCTCCTATTTAGTATGGATTGTTACAGTATCGTCCTAAATCCTGCCTCTCCTGAGCACATGGGATTAGACCAAACCCCTTCTCCTCAGAACATTCTGTCACCGCACTCAGTTTGTTTCTTTCTTAACATTATCATCGACTGTAATAATAAATTAATTTATTTAATTCACTGAATCCCTACGAGATGGGATATTAATGAGGGCCGGGCCACTGGCATTAGACTTACCCACGTATATTTTTTGACATACAGTATGTTCTTAATAGACACTTGTTGCTTGGACTCCCTCTCTAACCCTGAATGGGGCTGTGTGTACAATGTAAAGGGCCCCAGGGACTAAATCTTAGCCTTAGGGAATTTGTCCTGTCTAACTCTTCCTTTAGACCTGCTCCCCATGTTTTGCTATTTCTGGTCTCCCTCTTGTTTTTTTTTTTTTTTTTTTTTTTTTGTCTTGAGTTCTGTGCCACCCTTACAGATGAACTCTCTGTGGAGGCCTAGACTCTGGCTCCCTCTACCAGCTGTCTTCCAGGTATCCTTAGATTCTAGTGCCTGCAGTCCTGAGCAGAAACCCCCACCTTTTCCCAAACACCTCGTTTGGGCATGCTTCTCTGGCTCTGCTTGTCTGCCAAAAAAACAAAATAAAATAATAAAACAACAAAAAACAAAAACAAAAAGAACAAGGGGATACAAAGATTAAGGAAACAGTGCTTCCGATTTCAAATGCTTTACAAGCTAATTACCAAATAAAGACTAAACTAATGGAATTACTGAAGTAAAAATGAGTCTAAAAATTTGCCTGTAAAACCCTACTAAACACTTTAAAAGCACTGTTTTTGAGCTTGTTTGTCTCACTGTGAGTGAGATAAGAGGCTAGCAATTCAAGACAAGAGTGAATATTTGAGCCACTCTGATGAAGTAATTACCATATAAATTATTTTGCATAAGTGACCAATTTACATGGTACTGAAGATCATGTTAGAGAAATGGACAGAAATATATTAGAGTTAATAAAATATGGCAAACTTCAGTAGTGGAAAGGCAAAGCTGGAGAACTAGTGGGTGCAAATATAACCCTTAAAGATTTTGAGAATCATCACTGATATATCAAAAAGGAAAAAGAACTATGTCATCACATGTGGTATATTATTAATATGTTAATGATGCTTGAAGTATAGTATGCACTATACATTATCATAAGATGCTTTCACATACAGACCATTTTCACTTTAGGTCATATAATTTTAAAGCCACATCAGAGGGGGAGACAAACCATGAGAGACTGTGGACTCTGAGGAACAAACGGAGGGTTTTGGAGGGGAGGAGGATGGGGAGTTGGGTGAGCCTGGTGGGGGATATTATGGAGGGCACGTATTTCATGGAGCACTGGATGTGGTGCATCAATAATGAATTTTGGAACACTGAAAAGAAATAAAATAAAATAAAATGGGAAAAAAAGTTTAAAAAGCCACATCAAGAAAAATATTGACATTTTGTGGAAGAGGAAACAACGGGCAGTACATTTTTTTTTTTAAGATTTTTTTTTATTTGACAGACAGATCACAAGTAGTCAGAGAGGCAGGCAGAGAGAGAGGGGGAAGCAGGCTCCCTGCTGAGCAGAGAACCCAATGTGGGGCTCTATCCCAGGACCCTGGGATCATGATCTGAGCCAAAGGCAGAGGCTTTAACCCACTGAGCCACCCAGGCTCCCTTTTTTCAATTTATTTTTTTATTTTTTTAGTACATTTATTTCTAATGTGTGGAATGACAATACATTTGGTGACAGAAGCAGGACTCAGACATAATTTTGGGAAAATTTTTTCCAGTTCCATTTTGACATAGCAACCTCTACTCACCATCCACAAAGTTTTAAACACTATAATCTATAAATAATAAAAGAAAGAGTGCCTTTAAAACCACTGAGGAACATCAAAGGATCATTTCACTTGAGTAGATAATATTATCCTAGAAGGTTAACTTAGGGTCCTCTTGAACACTTTCCTCTTAATGTTCAAAGATACTTGGCTAACAGAGAGAAATGTTTAGAGTAAGCTTAAATAGCACCTACAAAATCCTTAGCCTGATGGACCTTTTTTTTTTTTTAAGCATTTGAATAAGTCAGTAAGGAAATAAACGAAATAATTTCTTTCCAATGTGAATTTTAAACCACTATTGGTAGGTCAATGTATAACCTAACTTCTATTTTTGTGTTTAGTTTTTTCATTCATGAAGATATAGACGTTTTCTTTTCTATTTTAATTCCAAGCAACATATAGTACATCATTAGTTTCAGAGGTAGTGTTGAATAATTTATTAGTTGTGTATAATACTCAGTGCTCATCGCATCACGTACCTTCCTGAATACCCATCGCCCAATTATCTCATCTTCCTATACACCTATTTTTGTTTTTAATATATCACCTGCTGATCATCAAAAAATTCTGAAATTTGCATAAGACACATATAATATGACCAATAAAATATACACAATAGATTTCACAACATTGATAAAAGGAGAAAATTTAATTTTCCAAAAATGTGGGTCAAGAGTTACTACAATTTAGCATCATAGTCCTTAACTCCTCAGAAACCAAGTATTCACTTTTTCTTCTTATTTGTTTTTTGTTTTTTGTTTTTGCACTGGCTTTGCCTAAATGGGCCAATGACAGTTTCTCCTATTTTTTAAAATTCTTTTTCAGTCCTCTGAGCATAGTACCTGGTCACATCACTTCATCTTTAGGCAGCTAACTAGTTATGAAAACTTTCTGTATCATTATATACCTTCTTGTCCCATAAAGAGATCATAAAAGATTATTTGTTGAAGTATTTAGAAAAAGGAAAAACAAAAAATATTCCAAGCAGTAATTTCGTGCCTTATCACCCAGAAAATAAATAGCACAATTTATGTGGTTAAAATCCAGGTTGGAGCTTCTTACCAGATATGTAGTCCAATGCAGAGTTTCATGGGGGGAAAAAAAAAGAGAAAGAGAAAAAAATCACTAAACGTTTTTGAAATAAGCAAATTTCAGGACAGGATTTGATTAAGTTGCTTTGTAGTTCATTGCTAAAGCTTGTGGTGTGTAATTATTTCAGGACTCATAGACCCCATATGTTATCAGCGGTGATTGGAAGTGGGGTGGGAAATAATGTTTTTCATGGAACTAATAGTAGATTAAACACATTTAAATGCTCCATATACAACTGAGTATTTTATTGCTTGTCACCAGCAGAATCAAGGCACCATGTAATCTGCACAATGAAGTGAATGCTAGTAATGCCTACTTGGTTTCTTCTGGAACTCCACATAAAACCCCATATTAGTTCCCTAATTAAAGGCAAGCCTGTTACTGAACACACTTTGTATTATCATTAATAAATGCTGCTGATTTGTTGGATAGATTACATTTATTGAAAACAGAATGAGAGCATGCAGTTAATTGCCAATTTTCCCTAATTAATTAGTGTTTTATGTGACTAGAATATTCTTCAGTTGATCATAGCACTTGCTGCTAGAGTTGGATAAACCTGATGTTTAAAAGAGCCAGTCTCTCACAGTACCGTCCACTGACCTCTTTCCTTCATTATTAATACTGGAAATGTAGCAAAGACATGTGGGTCAGTGCAAAGGTGGGAACTAAGAGCCATCTAATTCTGTTGCAACCCCAGCTTTGATACTTACTAGTCATTTTACCCTGAGAAAGTTCCCTGAACTTCACCCTCCTTATTTGTAAATGGGGATAATACTATCTACTTGTAATATTGGTGAGAAATCTAAAATAAATCATAGGGACGCCTGGGTGGCTCAGTTGGTTGGACGACTGCTTTCGGCTTAGGTCATGATCCTGGAGTCCCGGGATCGAGTCCCACATCTGGCTCCCAGCTCCACGGGGAGTCTGCTTCTCCCTCTGATCTTCTCCTCGCTCATGCTCTCTCTCACTGCCTCTCTTTCAAATAAATAAAAAAAAAATAAAAAAAAATCTTTAAAATAAATCATATATAAGTAGAGTTTATATGTGATGCTGCATTCCTAAGCCCTTCCATGAATATACCCAACAGAAACAAAAATGTCCAATGCTCACACTCTTTGGGTATTGTGGTGAAGGCAAATTATACAGTGAGATTTCTGCTAATACACTTTTGAGAACAACTAATCCCGCCTTTTCCAAGTTTTGCAGAGACAAATCTGAAGTCTTGACCATTGCGACGGTTATTTGTCCTGAAGTCAAATAATCAATTAAATAATGATATATCTCCTTCTTTGCCTTCAAACCTTGTCTTCTGCCTCTCAATTCAGAATTCTTGCTATTATAACAAACTGCTTCTGAAATTCTCAGTCACCTTGCCCATACCACATACCAAATCATGAAATTCAACCTGTCATCCACACAAATTTATTGAGTTTCTACAGAAGATGGAACTGCAATAAACATTTAGGAAATGAAGAGTATGCAAATAGATGTGATTCTTGTCCTCAAGAAGTGAAGGGACCTTGTAACTCGAGTTATTTATTTTTCTACATTATTACTGTAGAGCCCAGGCTATCTATCATATGCATAGCATTTTTTGGCAGAGTGGTCATAACATCAAGAGGTTTAGAAACTTCTCAAGGTTATAGAGCTAATTAGTAGCTGAGACAGAATTATAACAGACATATCTGAGTTCCTATCCCAAAATCCCAGCCTACTATCCCAATAGGAACACACAGAATATCTAAAAAAATAGAGTGAAAATATTAAAAAAAATCTTGGCCCTAAACAAGTAGAATTTCAAATATTTTATGTAACAACTAGGTAGAACCAGAATTTATAGTTCTCATTTGAATTATCAAGCCACCTCGGAGGTGATTAGTGGATATTTGTCATGCAGGTATCATATGAAGTTCAAGATTACATGAAAAGGAGTTAATAAGGTAGTAAAACATCATAACATATGGGTAAAAAGTATAGACTCTGGAGTCAGAATGCCTCAGTTCACATCCTGATTCTGCTACTTACTCACTCACAGATATCAGTTAGCCTCTCTGTATCTCAGTTCCTATTCATAAATGACTGACCTTTTTGTCCAAGCAATAAGAAGAATGGGTTGACATTCAGAAAGATTGAAAGAAAGCCACTTTTGGAGAAGAGGTCAGGAACCCCATTTGTTTGGGGATTTAGGACTTCTTGTGTAGACATATATGCCTACTTATGCCATAGGTAGTAATAGCATATGTATGCTTAGAGTTCAAGGGGAGAGGTCCAGGCTGGAAAAGAAATGTTGGTGACCTTGACATCTAAATCATATTTATCTCCATGAGACTAGATGAGATCACCAAGGGAACAAGCACAAGATATGATGAGATTTATGTTTTAGAAACATTCCTTTGACAGAACCGAGTAAGACGAACGAGAGCAGAGGCTGTTAGACCAGCTTGAAACCCTCTGCAGTAGTTCAAGTTTGAGATTAGCAAGGATGATAACAGCAGTAACCGTGGAAATAACAAAAATGAATTATAATGCAATGTAGCTGTAATGAAAAATGAATATAGTACCAGTTACAATAAAAAAAATACAGCAAGAATTCTATAAGGGCCAGGACTCTCCACTTATTTTTGTGATCTGAAGCCAGAGAAGGCAAAAGTTAGATTGTCTCTTAGAATTTGTGCAGCTGGCCCCAAGAGGAAAGGATAGATTCTCATCTTAAACTAACTCAGAAAAGTCAAATCTCACAATGTTTTAAAGATCAACTTTCACCCATTTTTTAGGATATATGTTCTAACCTCTTATTGATTTTACCTTCCCTTGCTCCTGCCATACCAGCACAACCACCTCCCATATTGAAAAGCTAGAGATGATTTAAAAAAAAAAAAAAAAAAAAGAGGCAGTAAGGGAAGTTTCTGATATGTATATTGTTTAGGATATTGTCTCCTCTTTAGCAAGTTTGAGCATTAGCGAAACCTGTTTCTCCTATTTCTGAGCACACTCTTCTTCCAAATGCTTAAACTCTTTATTCCTTGTATCCAATATTCATGCACCAAAAATCCTGTAGGTGTGGAGAGGTGGAGGTAGGGTTGCGTGTGCGTGTGTGCGTATTCAAATTCAATGAACAAGATGCATAAGGACATAAAGAATGACATAGAAGAAACTGGAACACATTGCTTAGAAAACAAAAGGAGTAAGAGTGAAGGAGTGATTCAGCTTTGGGTAATGTTCTGGAGTTCTAATTACAATGCAGAGAAATGTATTTATTTAAATTTAAATATATTTTATCAAGTCTTCTACCCTTCCATGTAAATGATCCTGATTTTATTTGAATATAAGTATCCCCTCTTTCTATACATTACTTAATATTAGTTGCATACAACAAGATAGACCTATTCACACAATTACTTAAACCGGCAACATTTGACTTTCTGTAGATTGCAAAGTTTCAGATTTGTGAACTTTCCAAAGAATAAACACAGTCATGTGTCTGCTAGCCATTTGTATGTCTTCTTTGGAGAAGTGTCTGTTCATGTCTTCTGCCCATTTTATGACATGATTATCTGTTTTTTGGGTGTTGAGTTTGAGGAGTTCTCTATAGATCTTGGATATCAGCCCTCTGTAGTGTCATTTGCAAATATCTTCTCCCATTCCATGGGTTGCCTCTTTGTTTTGTTGACTGTTTCCTTTGCTGTGCAGAAGGTTTTATCTTAATGAAGTCCCAAAAGTTTATTTTCACTTTTGTTTCCTTTGCCTTTGGAGACATGTCTTGAAAGAAGTTGTTGTGTCTGATGTCAAAGAGATTTCTGCCTATGTTCTTCTCTAGGATTTTGATAGATTCCTGCCTCACGTTGAGGTCTTTCATCCATTTTGAGTTTATCTTTGTGAATGGTGTAAGAGAATGGTCAAGTTTCATTCTTCCATACATAGATGTCCAATTTTCCCAGCACCATCTATTGAAGAGACTTTTTTACCACTGGATATTTTTTCCTGCTTTGTCAAAGATTATTTGACCATAGAGTTGTGGGTCCATATCTGGACTCTCTACTCTGTTCCATTGGTTTATGTGTCTGTTTTTGTGCTAGTACCATGCTGTCTTGGTGATCACAGCTTTGTAGTAAAGCTTCAAATCAGGCAATGTGATGCCCCCAGCTTTGCTTTTCTTTTTCAACATTTCCTTAGTGATTCAGGGTTTTTTCTGGTTCCATGCAAATTTTAGGATTGTTTATTCCAGCACTTTGAAAAATGCCTGCTGAATTTTGATCGGGATGGCATTGAAAGTATAGATTGCTCTGGGCAGTATATACATTTTAACAATGTTTATTCTTCTGATCCACGAGCGTGGAATGCTTTCCCATCTTTTTGTGTCTTCTTCAATTTCTTTCACGAGTGTTCTGTTGTTCCTCGAGTACAGATCTTTTACCTCTTTGGTTATATGTACCCTAATGTTCTTAGCAGCAATGGCCACAATTGCCAAACTGCGGAAAGTCCAAGATGCCCTTCAATGATGGATGGATAAAGAAGATATGGTCCATATATACAATGGAATATTATGCTTCCATCAGAAAGGATGAACACCTAACTTTTATATCAACATGAACAGGACTAGAGGATATTATGCTGAGTGAAATAAGTCAAGCAGAGAAAGTCAATTATCATATGGTTTCACTTAATTGTGGAGCATAAGGAATAACATGGAGGACATTAGGAGAAGGAAAGGAAAAAGGAATTGGGGTAAATCGGAGGGGGAGATGAAGCATGAGACTATGGACTCTGAGAAACAAACTGAGGGTTTTGGAAGGGAGGGGGTGAGGGGATGGGGTAGCCTGGTGGTGGGTGTTAAGGAGGGCACGTATTGCATGGAGCACTGGGTATTCTGTATAAACAATGAATCTTAGAACACTGAAAAAATAAATAATAATAGTAAAGAAAGAATAAACAGAGTCTATTATAAAGGTGTGGAGAAACCGCAGTTTCAAATTCCTTTTATTCCCCAAATTATTTAATGTAAATCCAAATGTACTATATATAGTACCATATATATACTGTATATATATATATATGTAGTAGCACAGTCTCACATGGTAGGTATTCTTTAAAAAATCATTTCACATCTCAAATTTAGTTCTACCAAGACATGTAAATGTGTGTGTGTGTGCGTGTGTGTATGTGTGCATGTTCCAGATAGAAGGGCATGACTGCAGCATGAAACTGGTAACAGAGTTGGTACTGCTTTATTGTACATACTCTGCATGCTCCAATGACCTTATGTGAAGGGCAACTCTTTCTGTGAAAATACAAATCTCTGAATAATAACTGAAGGATCTCTACAATGTCCATCATTTTTATGACTTTTTCTTGGCTGACTATTAGCTTTGGCACTGGTTTTAGTTTTCTATTATTGCATAACAAGCTATCCAAAAGTCACTGGTTAAAACAATAGAGAAGAATAGAGACCAACATTCAGGTTCTCTAGATTTAGACTGTAGATTCTTACAATTCTTCTAACTGGACAGGGCTCAAGTGGAAAATTCTGCTGCATGTGGTGTCCGGGAAGCTAGAATCTCTGAGATGATTTCTTCACTCACAAATCCATTCCTTGGCTGGGAAGATTGGAACAATTGGGACTGGTTGAGAATATCTCTCTCTAATGATCTCTGAACATGGCTAGTATTATGGGCTGAATATATTCAGATATATATATATATATATATATTTATATGTTATATATATTTATATGTTCCATATATGGAACATATAAATATATAATATATCTATTATTTTTTATATTTATTTATTAAATATAGTTTATTGAGTCTTCTATTTATCAAGTCTTCTACTTCCATTTATTATACTTATTATATATTTTTATAAAATATGAATATATATATAGTCTATTATTTTAAAAATGTTATGAATTCCATATTTATCTTATTGGACATATCACAGTATAGACTAGATATCTCTCTCCTTTGAAAATATTATCCATTTCCTTGGCTTCTCTGGTGTTCTTTCCATCTATTCCAGAATGCTTTCCTCTTCAAAGTTTTCTTTTCCTACACACATATTTCAAATACTATTTTTCCTTGGGGTTTTGTCCCTAACCAATTGCTCTTTTCATTTGCATTCTCATAAAAAGAGCACATCCATGTTCATAGAACCAATTGCCATGTATGCGAGTAAATCTCCAATCAGTATCTCCAGCCCATGTGTTTCATTCAATCTGTCCCATTATCTGATCACCTCTTATTCTACTTCTTCCTCCTCTTCTTCTTCTCCTCCTCCTCCTCCTCCTTCTTCTTCTCCTTCTTCTTCTTCTTCCTCTTCTTCTGTTTTTTTTTTTTTTTTTAGGATTTATTTATCTGACACCAGGCTTGATCTCACAACATTGAGATCATGACCTGGGCCAAAATCAAGAGGCTGACTGTACCACCCAGGCTCCCCATCTGCTCATCACGTGTGCCTATCTCTGGCATAGACCCTCCAAATATAATATGTCCAAAATGAAATATGCCATTCTTCATACACCTGAATTTTCTCCCATATTCTCTATCTTTTGAGGTTCAAGACTCCCATATTCTCTATCTTTTGAGGTTCATAATCTACCCAATACTCGGCCTAGAAATCCGGGCTCACCCTTGAATCTTTCTTATCCTTAATGATCCATATTCAATCAGCTATCGCGTTCTGTCAGATTTCTCTTTCTCAACTTTATTCCCTCCTTCTCAGCATGCCATATCTCAAGTCTAAATCATCTCTCTTATGAAGTAGCCAAGAATGTGCTAGTCTTTCTACCTCTATTTTCTAGTCAAAATCTAGTCTCCATCCTAACAGCAGATCTTAGAATAAAACAGAAAAAACAGCCAGGGAAATTCATTACTGAAGCTGATTCTTTCTAACCCCTCAATGAAACAAAATTTCTTAAGTCCTTGGGCCAAGCCTGTCTGTCTGCTTCTGAAGCTTACTCTGGTAACCACTGAGGAATGAGCTGAGGTACTAATGAAAGTCCAAGTCCAACACTCAGAAGAAAAATACTCCTAAGTTCATGTTTTTATATTTTACTATAAAACAAATTTAAATCCTCAGAGCATAAGGCAGCTAGAAATCAACAATTTTTAATATAAGATCTAAGCAAGTTTAGTGCAATAATATATTTAATTGTGTACCAATAGTTCTTAAGAACTGAATTACCTGTGATTATATATCTTTTTGTATGTACCAGGTAGTAATAAAAGAAAAAAATACATTATGAAAGCCAGTATGATATGACAATCCTTTGTGTTACTTATTCTGGAATACTCTATCTCCAAAGTCATTATATCATGCAACTACAAGAACTCCAAAAAGACCACAAAAATAGAAATAGTATCACATTTTCACTTTCTATACAAATTAGTCATTCTAAACTATGATAATTTTTGTGCTTTCTTAGTGTAAATTTAATTCAAGCAAATTAAATTTGCTTTAGAATGCAATTCTACAACAGGAAAAAGAACTAATTTTGTGAGGATCAGCAAAATGGATATACATTTAGATTGTTTTGTTTCCAAATGTCTCTGGCATTAACATTTTCTTTGTGTGAGGCAATGTTTTAAGCATTTTGCATTAACTGTACAGTAAAGTTCAGCAATAACATTCAAAGTGTCTTCTGTTAATAAATATAACAATGCTATAAAATATATACCATTATTACCTCAATTCTACAGAAAAGGAAACTCAAGCACAGGTTACCCTATAGGTTTACCTAAAAGCACACAGGTAGGCAGTGACAGAACTGGGACTCATGCTTAAATGGCCCCAGACTAGAGCTCTTAATCACTTTCTATGCTGTCAATACTCCAAATGTTTTACGTGCTTTCCATTACCAATCCACATACTTTATGTCTGGGCTTTGACTATTCTAATAGCTTCATTAACATCCTTATTTCTAGTCCCACCATCGTCAATCCCTCCACTTCACTTTGGTTAAAGTGTCTTTATAAATAACAATTCTATTGATACTAACTCTGCTTCAGTTCTTCAATGACCACCATTCTTTTAATTAGATAAAATTTTAATTACTTTGTGCAACATTCAAGGCCCTCAGGGTTTAACCTTCTCCTACATTTCCACCCACATTCCCTGTCATTCTTTGGTTTCATATACCCATTCTTTCCAGAATATGTGATATGTTCTCTTGCCAACTTTGTAATTTGATTCTTTTACCAAGTCTCAGATACCTATAAAGCCTCCTCTGTCTTCCCCCAACCTCCTAGGTCACTCTTGGCACCTCTTATATGACATGGTTATCTTTTAGATGTTTTATTGGCCTGTATCCCTACCATGCTAAGAGGAGTGAGAACTATGTCGCTTCTTCTTTGAGTCTTCAGTCCTCAAGGAATTTAAAGTGATAAATGACTAGTTGAGCATAGTGTAATAGATAAGTGACAGAACCAGCTCTGTCACTTATCAACAGTGTAACTTTGTTGTCTCAACTGTAAAATGAGGTAATGATAGTGACTGCATATACTATACATTTTTGGGGAGGCTTAAATGAAAAAGTATATATAAAATGATTAGGAAGGTGCCTGACACATGGTAAATACTCAGAAATCTTAGATTACCTCATTATTATCTGGGTCATTCAACATCATAGTGTTCATGAAAGTATCATGAATATTGTTGCAAAAATCCCACTTTGAACCTATTGTAGATTGGATTTAATTTCTCAATCAGTGAACTCAGACCCATTGGACTGATGTTAAAATTGGCAGGGAAACTAGTTGAGTTCTCCCAGGTAGGTGTAGCAATAAGTTTCCTCACTGTAACCTGCAGATGTTCTTCTGCCCAGACTGTATTTAGGATACTCTTTGAAAAACAGCCTGTAGCACTCAGAGAATCTAGACAGCTACTCAAGTCAAGAGGATTTTAGCTTCCAAGAATTGTGCTTCCAAGGGATGGCACCATCATGAGAATTCAGCTTATTAACCAGCCACACCAGAGGCTAGCACTGGCTGATTCCAAAAAGTATTATGTTTCTTCTGATAACTTGAGCAGGAATATCATCATATTTGTTTACTAAAGTGGTCTTTGTGCTGACCTTTGTTTCATAGACTTCCACATCAGGTTAAAAGCCTTGGAGTTAATACCACCACTATTATGGCACCAGCTTAGTCTTTTGGCATTGCAATTAATAGGATATTATGGAGTCAGTGTTTGTGTTCCCCTCATCACTTATATGATGAATTCATAACTCCCAATGTAATGATATTAGGAGGTGGGGTCTTTGGGAGGTAAACAGATCTTGGGGGTAGAGTCCTTATGATAGATTTGTGCCCTTATGAGAACTGACATGAGAGAGCTTGCTTCCTCTTTCTGCTCTTCACCATGTGATGACACAAGAAGACAGCCTACAAAACGGGAAACAGGCCCTCGCTAGACATAGTATCTGGTGGCACCTTGGTCTCCAATTTCTCAGCCTCCAGAACTGTGAGAAATTTCTGTTGTTTAAGCCACCTAGTCTATGGTATTCTGTTACATCAGCCTGAACTGATTAAGAAATCAGTTTTTGAGGGACTCCCCTTGTCGTTTCACCATTTATGTAGCTATTTGATATTTGAAACATCATTGGAATACCTCTGAACCTGATTCCCCCTCTATAAAACTCGGCAAGTAATGTCTCGTGTGCAGCATTTTCTGACCATTAGAAGTCATATTCATAAGCACCTTGAATCATGGAAGCCATACAACTTGTGGGCAACCATGGTGCTTCAGTAGCAGAATCATTAATTTTTAGTTAATCCTGTGAATGGTAGCTCATCAGGAATGCGTGTACATGGGTAATTATTGTGTGTTTTTTCCACAATTTAAATGACTATTTTTGAGACTCAGCTGTTTCTTTAATTATTACCCATTCTCCCTATTGCCTGGCACCAACTGTCAAATGAGCCATTGGATGGAAAAATAATAACTTTTCAAAGGCAATATCTGATTATATGGCAAATGTGAGATTTTTGTTTTAGATTTTAAAATCCACAGTAATTGCATTTGTAAATTGATATGTTCATCAAGGAAATATTGGACATTAGCCAGGCAAATAAAAAATGGCCCTAAAAAAGCTTGTAGTCGGAGAGAAAAATGGTGAGACAACCTACCATGATAAACCACAATAAGGCAACAGTAAGGGAACATAGAAATGAAAACAATTGAGCTTGCCAAGCAGAGTGAGAGGAATGAAAAGGGCACCTGAGGAAGATGATGTTTGACTCAGTACTTAAAGGATCACAGAGCATTCCCTAAGCAGGAAAGGGGCTTTGCAAGCATTGGAATGAGTCTGAAGGCAAGGCAGAGACAGCATGGAATTTATGTGGAGTGCGGCGCTCGTGGTAAAGAACGACTATCTGATTATATGGCAAATGTGAGATTTTTGTTTTAGATTTTAAAATCCACAGTAATTGCATTTGTAAATTGATATGTTCATCAAGGAAATATTGGACATTAGCCAGGCAAATAAAAAATGGCCCTAAAAAAGCTTGTAGTCGGAGAGAAAAATGGTGAGACAACCTACCATGATAAACCACAATAAGGCAACAGTAAGGGAACATAGAAATGAAAACAATTGAGCTTGCCAAGCAGAGTGAGAGGAATGAAAAGGGCACCTGAGGAAGATGATGTTTGACTCAGTACTTAAAGGATCACAGAGCATTCCCTAAGCAGGAAAGGGGCTTTGCAAGCATTGGAATGAGTCTGAAGGCAAGGCAGAGACAGCATGGAATTTATGTGGAGTGCGGCGCTCGTGGTAAAGAA
>NW_019154105.1:53167190-53272769 GCF_002288905.1 Enhydra lutris kenyoni
GCAGCCAGTAGCAGCTAGAGGATATTGGAGACAGAATTA
Organism: Enhydra lutris kenyoni; assembly: GCF_002288905.1. Taxonomy (NCBI): domain Eukaryota; kingdom Metazoa; phylum Chordata; class Mammalia; order Carnivora; family Mustelidae; genus Enhydra; species Enhydra lutris. The sequence continues at coordinate 53,167,230 of NW_019154105.1, forward strand.
TCATGAAGTTTTTGTTCATAAGAAAGGTTTAGGATTTTGTCTGGAAGGCAGAACTCGAAATCTGCCTTGAGGTAAAAGATGCTTCCCACAAAGATAAGGCTTAGGCTAATCCGCAAGCTCAGTGGTGGCTCCAGAATGACAAGTATGAAAATTCTGACTGACTCATAAACAGTATCCTTTTTTATGGACCCTCTTTCCACTCCTAGTGATGGCTGAGCCTCTATAACATTATTTTCCCACAAAAAATTCCTGATTTAATGGTGTTGGTTCATGTTTGGAATGAATGAAGTGTTGACTTGTTTCCTTCTCCCCTTAAACTGTTTTTAATGCTTCTAAATCACTACTCACTATAAAACTGGCCTGAACATCTGATGAGCATGAATTTTTGTTTCTGCATTATAATTATTTGGACAATCCAATGTCTAAGTCCCCAGGCCAATGCAAATTCAATTTCCAAAAGAAATGAATGGCTAGGTGAGCACCAGAACTGACCTCTACTAAGAAAATATGAAATTCATTCTAGAGTCTCTAGTAGTAGGTCTGTGCCAACCCATGAAAATGGTTTATACAATCTCCACAGTCCTTTCATTTTGTTTAAAACTTTTAAGTAAAGAAACTCTAATTCTTTCCAAAAGGAAAATTTACCCTTCCTTGGGTACAAAAGTATCAAGTAACTAAGTCTTCAAGATAAGAGACCTGCTAAAGGGTCATCCACTCTTCATCCAAGAACTAGTCAGTTTCCCTTGAAAACAATTTGCCAGCTCGATACACTAGAAAATCATAATGAGGTTGAGTTCTGCTTGGCAGCCAGGCACTGCCAGGGGTGAGGAGTTTCATTCCATGGCATATGGAGATGACTTTTGTCCTGCCCTGGATCTGTTTCTTATAGGACTCAATTTGTTGGGAAGTGTCCCCAGTGCCCTTCACCCTTTTACCAGTCACAACTCTGAAGAAGGAACAGTTTCTCCCTAAAACATTCTCCACACCTTCTAGGAAAGAAGCCTATGAAACTTCCATTGGACAACATCTTCAGATAGTCTTTGCCTTCTACTTAAAGAATTATTTCTAAAAGCATCACCAAGTGATTTGCTAAACAGAACTATCCATATTTGTCTGTGATGTCACTTTAGAGGGTGGGCTGGGGACCTTGGGAAAGGTATCTTCCCTCTCAAGTGTCCCTTATCTCTACTGAAATATAGAAAATGATGCCTCACTCAAAATACTGTTGTATTTCAAAAAGCAGCTTGGTAAGCCTTACCATCCAAATGTTGGTTATTATTGTTTCTCATTCATGCTGATAATAAGTATCTTCTGCAGACAAGGACGAGTATTTTACACATTCAATGATCAATCCTTTGATGAACACAGTTTGGGGCTTTCAAGAAGTCAGTTTCTCAAAAAGAGGATTCAGATTAGTGTGACAGGTAGGTTGATGGGGTTGGCTGCTAGTTGAGCTGCAGGCTCAAACGCAGACTCTATTGTACGAGCACCATGACAGCAAGTGGGGCCTAGAATTCTTCATTTTGTAACTTGTTATTTTTGTCACCAAAGTCACTGAGTTTCCCTTTCTGACTTCAGTTAGGACTCCTGTGAAATCTGAGTAATAACTTGGCACATAATCCTCCTGAAGGGTGAGGCAATTTCTTTTCTCCCTGGTATAGCAGTTAACGTATAAAGTGTGCTCTTAAAAGGCGGCTGCCATTCATGGTCAGCAATTGTAGGCATTATTAATTTTTCAGTTAATTCTTTGAATAGCAATCCATCAGGGAATGTATAAACTTATATGGAGACAGTATCTCTTTATTTTTTGTCATGATTCAGGTGACTGGTTTTCTTACAGCTTTGAGGATTAATTATCAGCTACTAAATTTGAATGGAAAGATAAGGCTGGTTACGACAATAATAATGATGTTGATCATATAGTAGTAGTGATAAAAACAATTATAACTGCCATTCACTTAAAATTTACTGTGTGATCATGACTGTGTGGATTTAAGGAATTGAAGCAAGTGTAGGCAGAGAGAAAAAGAGAGTTTGATTACCAGATAGGTAAAAGGTATTTAAAGGAACTCAAAAGCAGAAAGTAAAAGTGAATTTCAGTGGAAATGAGGATCCCAAATTAGAAAACTCTCAGGAATTAAGGTTCATATTTCCAGATCATATTGTTTCCACTTTTTTTTTTTTTTAATCTCTGAGCCCACAGCTAAGAAATAATTTCCCCAGGTGTTCTACAACTCCTCTTTGCTCATATACCAAGAGAGACAACTAGTGTCTGCTTTCCAATCCGGAAGTTCCAGAGAATAAAGCTAACTGGCCAGTCTTGTTTTAGGTGCCCACTGGTAATACCAGCTAGTGTTTTCCTCTGTTCCACTCCCTGATAGGCAATCAAGAAAGAGTTAACAGTTATAAAGAGGGTTGCAGAGTTTTGCTTGTGAACTGGGGTAAGGGAGGCACAAACACAGAGTTTAGTTAATTTGTCCCAGGTCAATGAACTAACCCAAGGCAGAACCGAGAATAAATCCAAGCCTGTTTAGCACTCAAGTTCATATGAATTCCTGGGCTTTCTTGCTCTCCAGTCCAAGTGTTAGATCCCTGGAGCTCACTGGTGACTCAGGGTTGGCTTCAGTGGGACACAACAGTGAGGGACTTTAAGAAGTTGGACCTCCCTTGAGAACCCATATCCCTTGTCATGAGAGGACCATAAAGAAGTGGGAGGGCCTTTGGGGGAAAAAGTATCTGCCTATCACATAAGTTGGCTTCAGACAAGTCCTTAAGATTAGTGCCTCTAGAACATTAAGGTGGACACAACTCTCCAGAAAGTCTTATTAAAAGGCAGATTCTGCTTCAGTTCTCCCATGATGCGGCCTGAAAGTCTGCATTTTCAGCAAATTCTCAGGTGGCACCGATGCTGTGAATCTGCCCCAGGAACACACTATGTGGAAAAGAACTAAGCAATCAAAAGCAGCAAGAATTCTGCAGCTCCCTCTCGCCCAACCCACAGCTGCACAGAGAGCTGGTTACTTGGCAGGCAAGCTTGCTCTGTGTTTGCCTTTCCACCCCACCTAGTGACAGGATGAGCAACGACACCTACAGGAACTTGCTGGGCCAGCTAAATAAAGAGCGTGTGTTGGCTGCAAAAATGGTTGGCAATACTCAGTGAGCGCTGCAGCAGTCAGTTTATACGAAGTTTGTCTTGTTAAGATACACAGACTATTTTGTGCCAGAATTTTTTTCCCCTTGATTTAACTTTGGAGAAACTTACTAATGTGCATGGTGAGTGGAATTTTATACAACTTGCTGATTAAAAACAAAATACGTAGTGCACTCAGGAGTCATTATTTGACATTATTTTGATGTGTGTGGGCTTTTTGATGCTCCCCTTCCTGGCTTTGGCAGGAACTTGGGGCCTAATTATCATTGTCTATTTACTGGTGTTTAAAATATTTTAGATAAGGGACGCCTGGGTGGCTCAGTTGGTTAAGCAGCTGCCTTCGGCTCAGGTCATGATCCCAGCGTCCTGGGATCGAGTCCCGCATCGGGCTCCTTGCTCATCAGGGAGCCTGCTTCTCCCTCTGCCTCTGCCTGCCATTCTGTCTGCCTGTGCTTGCTCTCTCTCCCTCTCTCTCTCTGACAAATAAATAAATAAAATTAAAAAAAAAAAAAATAAAATAAAATATTTTAGATAAAATGGAAAATCAATTACATGTCTTATCTCATTTTGTCCTCACAAAAATCTAAGAGCTATGTGCTATTTTAGTGGTGATGAAACTAAAGGCAAACCATGTCTTTGGAGGTGATCAGACACTGTCTAAACTAACAAATACTCATTTGAGTCCATCTGAGTACTCATTTGAGTCTTTCATATGATATTTCCATACTGTCCTTGCTTCCCCATGGACAACCAACCCTTGACTTTAGGTTGATGTTGCATTCCAATGACCACCTTCAACTTATCTTTGATCCATACTTTTTCCTCTTTGCCCTTCATGAGGAGGCTGGAAATGTTGGGAAGCCTTTCTCACCACAGCCAGTCCACCTTTGTTTTGGGTATGCTTTATAGCTGTTTTCCTTTGATCTCATTAGGTATCATTCTCGGATCCTCAGTGGTAACCCTAGATAATTTCTGCATATCCCAAACCCAAAACCCAGATGTGCTTCCATTGCTCTTTGCAGAAGAGGAAGACTCCTCTTTCATTTTAGTGAAAAGATAAACACAAATTTTCCTATAGTCACTTATATAGTTTACTGTAAATGTTAGAAATTGCAAATTATTGTGACTTAAACAATGAAGAATATAAATCTCTCTCCAAACAGGAAATTGGGGGCAAGCAGTTCCTCAGGTAACATACTTGGTCAGTGTTGTCATTAGAACCAGATTTCTTTTCCTCCATCCTAAGCATCTAACTCTTGGTCCTTAGGTTCTACCTCATGGTTACAGGATGGCTTCTTCATTTCAAGCATCATGACTTCATACTACCAAGTTCAAGGAAGGAAACTTATTTACCATGGAACAAAATAATTCTTTAAAGTATCCTCAATAGAGATATCTTTGATGTATATTTGGCCCAAACATTGTCATTTGCCAACCCCTAGTCACCAACAAGGGGAATGATTAAGCATGCTGAGTTTAGATCAACCAAGGTTCATCCTCTGGGACTTGGGGAGGGATCAACCTTCTATAAGCACATTGCCACATAAACAAAACTTACACTTGGTTTCTACAAACTGAGAAAGAAGATGTAGTAGGGCTTCCGAATGGCAACCTACAGTGTCTAAATCATTTCCCTTGTCAATGCTTTCCCTTTCTCTTGCTGCTTCCTGCAAGAGAAGTGCTATGTGGAGTTACCCACCCTTTTTAGCTTTCTGATCTCTTCCTTTCTGAGGCCAGATTTTCTTGGTCCCATTTCTTCTCTCTTTCTCTTTGTCCACCATGACCACTTCTCTAGTTTTCAACTTCTCTTTCCCATTTTCCTTCAAGTATATTCCAGTATCTTCTATAAGAATTAATCAAAACAAAAGCAAAACTGAACAAAAAGTAGCTTTTGCTTAGCCCTGTAATGTCTTTAAGCTGCTATCTTACTTCTGTCTTTTGTTGTTTTTTAAAAAAAATCTCCAAAAAGAAACACCTTGTACTTTCATTTCTTCTTCATTTGCTCATATAAGTCTGTAAAGCCCACTTTTGACCCCACCAGTGAAAAGAGCACAGCACCATCAAACTCAGATCCAATTTAACCAACTTTCTCTCAGGATCTATCCTAGTCTGGGAACTTCTCTTGGTCCTTGTAGCTCTGCAAAATTCTGCAACTGTCCAAAATTTTGTGTACACAGTCAACTACTTCTTTGCCTTTTGTGTCTTGTGTATTGGATCTTTTTTGTTTTCTAATAGGTTGTAAGCAATTTGAAGAAAGGACCCATGTCTTATTCATCATTATGATCTGATAGTGTATGGAACAAAATTTAGATCAAGCCCTCATCTCTTGGAAAATTTCTTGACTGGTTTCCTTTGACTCCTACTCTCTCTAAAACAACCTGCTGCAAGAGTTGTATATCTAAAAGTACAAATTTGATCACAGTATTACTTATTTAAAAACATGAACTCCTTATCATGTCAGTAAAATTCCTTCACAAAACAGCACAAGCCAATTTTTTCACTTGAAGTCCTTCCAGTGTATCTCCCTATTAGACACACACACACTTACATTATAAGAAACTATTTCTCAAAGAGTGGTCCATGTACCACCTTCACTAGAATCATCTGGGAAATTTCCTTAAAAGTAAATTCTGGGCCACATTTAGGACCAACTTAATCAGAATCGTTAGGATTGACCTAGGTTGGGTATGTACATTTTCAATATGCACTCAAAGCAATCCTATATACACACTGAAGTCTGAGCCATGGCTTTACATCATACTTAATAAGCAAAAACTGACTCAGTTAACTATGAATTGCCCTATTTCTCTAGTGTTTAAGCATTTATTATATAGATTTTTTTTCTTTCTTTTTCTCTACAGGGGTGGGACAGGGAAGTCTCAATATAGAGTTGAGAACTAGACCTAGTATCATTGGGTCAAAGACTTACTAAGAACTTTCCCTGCTAACAATTTAATTCATCTAAAGGAGAGTTCTGCATCATTGCTGTGGTTATCTTTGAACAAAGTACCCAAGGTCATTTGCTTTCCCATAAGGATATTTTAGAAATGGTGGAGTTTGAGTGCCTAATTTTTGAGAAGACTTATGGCCTGTGGTTTATTTTTCCTCTGTAAATTAAGGTAAGGTTAAGTCTGTCTCAGTTGCTTGGTGGCATCAATAGTGATACCAGCCCCAGGTGGCCACTTGGTGTATTCTGTCAAGGTGTTGAGTTCTTTTTCATTACCCACTTCATATGCACCAACCTCTTCTACTGATATCCTTGTCCTAGCATGCTCACTTTTTGGATCCCTGGAAGCACCAAATGCGATGGGATTTAATAAGCTCACAGCTTGTATTTCAAATACTTACTACAAAAACTCACTATTCAATGACAAAAGACAATTTCTCTTGATTATTCTTGCTGTTGGTTCTCTCCTCTTTCTCTCTCCCAGTTACAACATTTTCCATTCATCTTGGTGACCAAGTATAGGAATAAAATGTTAATGGATTGTGACAACTGTGTCCATGTTAAAGACTGAAGCTCATTGTTACACTGAAAACAGCATCAGGATTAATTAGGAAAATGGTCAGAATTCCAGATCCATCTGTAATGTTTCCTTTTCATACAGACATAACTCTAGTCTCAGTTGGTCTTTCTCTGTCTCTCATTCCTCCTTCCATTTCCGTTGGCTTTTTCTTCTTCCACTGACTCAGATAAATAAACCCACCAAAACGCATTGCTTTTGATATTGTCTCTGACCTGGGGTCACAGAGAAAAGACTCAAAATGAAAATAGAAATCAAATCAGATCCATAAATGGATGCTAGAGGGGATGATAAAATAAAGGACAAAGAGACTGGTCCAAGCATCTCATTTTCTCCACAAAATGACTGTCAGCTTGAACAATGGTTAACTTTTGCAGTCTTTGTTCTCCAACAACAATAACAATGAAGAAAATTGTCTCAAATGATGAACTGTCCATGCTAGGAGCTAGAAAGAAGAAGACTGGCCCCAGTTGTCAAAAAGGGCAAATATTCTTGAGTGCTGCGGTTGGTCACAGACATCAGTGTTTACCTTGGTTTGAGTGAATCATGCAGAGTTCACATAAATTTATGTCCAAAGGAGCACTGCTGAAGAAATCAGATGTCTTCAACTTAGCTTCTGAGTTCCTGCCCTAAGAAGCATGCTTGACAGCACTCCAACAGGGAGTAGCCTCTGGATATCCCATTTAGGAAGCAAGGCAGGGTCTTAACCTGCTGTGGAATAGGAAGTTTGGAATTAATAGTATAGATACAAGCAAACTCCTGAGAGGAGTAGCAGCTATATGCCACCTCCATGGGGCAACCCCAAATATGTAAGGTTTCATGCTTTCAGATTTCTGTTGAAGGAAAATTTTGTATGAAACTGCAAGAAAGTGAGCTTATTACTCAAACCTTCCTGATATGGGAAAGCAGGATACTCTACACTATGACTTCCAGAATTTCAGTGATTGAAACTCATCCTGATAATGCAATCGATGGCCAAGAAAAGCAAAAAATATAGAATGTGGTCATTGAAAATCTATAAATTCATTTCAGAAATGAAAAGAGAGGTTGAAAGAAAAGGAAAGAGAGAGAGAGACAGAGAGAAAGGGGGAGAGAGAAAGGAGAGATTAGCCCAGGTCAAAATCTAGACAGAGAATTTCCAGAACACAAGTTTTTCCAGTATTAACCTGGCACTTTATAGCTTGTACTGTGGCCTCTCAGTGTGTGAAGGGGTTAAGCAAGTCAAACAATAACAGCAAAAATATATTCTCTAAAGTCCCCCAAGTATTCCTCCATCCCAGCCCTAACTCCCTCTCACCACCCAGTTCACCTGCTGAATGGCATAAAGACACATGCACATTTTCCAGTTCTTTGTGTTCTTCTTACAAAATTCCCTAGTCACAATCTATCTGAGTGGCTCCCAAATCCCAGTGATTTGCAGAGTATAGAATACTACTGTCACTGGAGAGGGGAGACTACTAAATAACTCAATGTGAGTCTGCCACCTCTAAAAGACTATAATACTAAAGACATAAGTCGTTTTTTGCTCAAGGTTTCCTGAGTATGGAAGGTGTAGGGGAACAGATGCATCTTCATTCCATCACTGGGATGGCTGCTGGAACACAGATGTCGGCCCCTAAGGAGCTAACTTTGTTCAGGCTGAGAGAGATCAAGGCAATGAACAGTTGATGCTAGGTAAATCACTAACAGCCAACTTTAAAATCTAAGTTGAATGGAGCTTCAGGGGCAACAGGGAGAACTATTGCACACAGTGGTGGAGATGGGGGTGAGGGGCTCTAAAATAGTGCTCTGAAATCCTCTCATAACTAATTCACCCTTATTAACTCTGGATGTGGACCTGTTTGATAGAGTCCAAAGAAGAACTGACCTTTAATCAATGATGCCACAAATGTCAACCCACTCAGCATATTATAATTGCTACTCCTTTAATAAACACTGAATTGGGGTTTATCAGCACACTTTCCAAGAGGAGCATTTAGGCTATAGGTACTCTGATCTCTCTATATTGGCTGAACTAGCATAATATATAACAAGGCAGGTGACTGAGCAGTTATAAATAAAATACAAATGATTTTGTTTGTACATAAATTAATGTGAACAATTATTTTACCATATTTTGGTGGGGAGTCAGCCAAATGTTTTATTACAATTAACCAGTATCTTTTGCTTACATTTAAAGAATCTTAGGAAAGTCACCATACATACAAGGTTCTAAGTAGCAAACAACAGAAAATGACTTTACTACATTGGGCAGAAAAGGAGTCTATTAACCATTATATTAAGTAGCTCAAGGAACCAATAAGAAGGCTTGAAAACCAGGCTTAGAAAGAGGCAGGTTTTCTGGCATGGGCATCCAGGCAGCACACAATCCAGCCAAGACATATCATGGCAACTATCCAGTTAATATGTCTCTCTAGGAAGGACCAAGAGACACTCACCAATACTTCTGCTCAATCTTTGACTGCTCCATTACTGCTGGGAATAATTTCTTAATTGTCCTGTGGTTGTTGTGCAATTCTCTGCAAAGACCTGTAAGAAACATCTGATAGAAATATTGATAGTATTTTTTTAAAGATTTTATTTCTTTATTTGACAGAGAGAGAGAGAGAGCACAAGTAGGCAGGGTGGCAGGCAGAGGGAGAGGGAGAAGCAGGTTCTCCACTGAGCAGGGAGCCTGAAGCAGGGCTCAATCCCAGGACCCGGGATCATGACCCAAGTCAAAAACAACCACTTAACTGACTGAGCCACCATGCCTTAGCTGCAAGGGGAAGGAAGAAGTAATATTTGGCCCTCCTTCCCTAAAGAGCTCAAAGTTGTAAGAAAACTCTACACTCAAGAGATCATTACAATGAAATGTACTAAGTACAATAGGAAATGTGTAGACAGTGTGTTATGGAAGAACAGTAGATAAACTTCAGCCATTCTTGGAAGATAGGGGTCAGAATCCAAGAGATTACAGAGCTTCAGAGAGAGGCAATCATGAAATTATAGAAAGACGTCTATCTGGTTAAATTATCAGGAATTCCATCCGAACATCTGAAGTTCTACTGAACCCTCATGTGAGTAAAACTGTAAAGCCCCCTTTCACCTCTCCTTTCTCCTTTTCATGCCCACCTAACCAGGTCCATCAAGCTCCAAAATTCAGTACCCTGCTTTCCCTTGAAGCCAACCCCTACTGTGGAGTATTCACCCACTAATGAGACACAGTTGTACTGTCTTTTATTCTGAGTCTTAGATTTTGGAGATGATCCCTCAAAATCTTTCCCGCAAATGACAAGGAAATGTAAACATACGACACTAAAGGAAGAGCAATTAGTGGGGTTTGGGTGTAGATGATTTTGAGCCCTATATGCCCAGTTTCTTTCCCTTATTTTAAAGTAAAAGGATTAAAAGAATACAGTGATTGAGAGAACTACATGGAATTGTCTCTAAATGGAGGCAGAGATTTTATCTCAACGATTACTGACATGGATGCCACTGCTGGGTTGTGGTTTCTGATGTGTCCTTTGTCATTCTTGCAGTACATGAATAAAGGGGTTGTTTCCAGTGTTCAACTTATTGCTTTCATGTAATCATTAAGTATTTTATTTATATGTTAAATCTTATTCCTGGAACTTCACATTGCCATGCTCCCACTAATAGGCTGTGCTCTGTATAGTAATAACATAAAATGGGTAGAAATTTACCTGGTGACATAGACAAGCTGACCTTCAGTTGTGGGTCAGGGTGTTTACTTCTGTGTTCAACAGCTAATCCAAGAGAGTATATTAAGGAAGATTTGCCCCATGGGCATCCAGTCACTCTGTACTCCCAAAGTCTACAGTCTAGTTTTACATCAAACCAGATCAATAAAGAGCTACCTCACCCATGCCAGCCCTTTGAAAATTGCCTTTACTGAATCAGATTTTGGTATGATATCATCAGGCTATATGTAGGATTGTTATATAAAGCGGCTCTGTAAAGCTTGTGGTTACACACCAGAGAGGACATCATTCCATTCTGTAGTGTCCTCTTTATGACAATCCTGGGAGTAATTCCGTCTGTTCTGAGTACCAAGAATGTCTGTGCTTCTCCTGGGCAATAGTCTATTTGTGCTTTTATCTACAAATACTGGGCAATGAGTAACCAACCACATTTTCCAGTAAGTAGAAATGTGTTTTCCTCCCTGCTTTCTGAAAATGTATTCCCAGGTGTCCTGAAGCTCTCTAAAATATATTTTCCATTTTCTGCTTTCATCTCATGATAATCTTTTTAAAAATTACATAAAGACAGGAATCAGCAGCCTTTTTCTATAAAGGATCCAGATCATAAAAATTTTAGACTTTGTGGGTCTCATGCATCTCTGTCACGTATTCTTATTTTCAACCTTTTAAAATTGTGAAAACCGGGGTACCTGGGTGGCTCAGTCAGCTAAGCATCTGCCTTCAGCTCAGGTTATGGTCTCAGGGTCCTGGAATCGAGCCCCACATCAGGCTCTCTGGTCAGCATGGAGTCTGCTTCTCTCTCTCTCCCACTGCCCCTCCTCCCCACTCATGCTTTCTCTCTTGCTCACTCTCTCTCAAATAAATATAATTTCAAATCAAATCAATCGATCAATCAATCAAAAAATTGTGAAGCTGTTCTTAACTCATGGACCTTACAAAAATAAGTGTACCTGGATTTGGCCCAGAAACCGTAGTTTACTGACTCATGTTGGAGGATCACTGGATAGCTTATCTCTGAAAACTTCATGTGATTACAGGTCTTCGCACTCATGTTTGTATTAACGTTTGTGTTGGTGCCATTTTGTACTGCTTGCCCTGACATTGGGTAGTGAGGAAATAAAGATTAACAGTACCCGTAAATAACACATTTGGTCTAAGTGAAGGCCAGTGTCATAGAAACAACTCTACAAATGAAGTTTTCAAGTTGCTCAAAAGTGGAAGAGGATTACTTAGCATATCGCCCACCACCATGGCAGAAGGATGCAAATTCATAAGGACGTGAGTTTGTTCCACTTGGAATGGAATTCTACTCTATATTCACACTGTGTGGGGCAATTTCCCTTCAGCAAAACAGCAGGATTCATCATATTAAATAAATATTATTAGTTTGAAATCAATTAGCTTTGTAATTTTGTTTATGTGTAGCTTGTTAATTTGGTTTGGTCTTATATCTGTGTAAGAACATTGTACAACATCCACATTTTTTGGTTAAAATCCAGTCCTGCCACTACCTAATTAAGATTAATGAATTATATATTTTATAAAGGTCTTAGAATAGATCATGCTACCATTTCCTTACACCTATTCATTTATATATTTATATAAGAAATAATAAAAATAATTTGAAAACAAGGAAGAGAATCAAGAGAAAATGATAACTTTAAAAGAATTCCATACATTTCTCAAACTTGAGAAAAAAATATAGAATAGTCATGAGGACATGCATTTTATCCTCTTCCTAATTATTTAAGACTTGCTTTTGTTCTTTTATGTAATTTCTTACCCTTTAAGATCCCTGCTTCCCCTCTATACACACATTCATGTGCCCTGCAACTAATGTGCTCTAATTTTTAAACTTATTTTTAGGCATGGTTAACATGGCATGGTTATGGTAACAAATCAAGAGTACAGGTGGTAGATCTTTTTCTTAACCTAATCCAACTTCCTGGTCCTCTCTCCAGAGGACCATGAATATTTTCTTTCATTTCCTTCCAGAAAGCCTCGAATTTTGCTACATTTGCAAAAATATTATCTTTTTGCATTTCAAAATTACGTCTTTCAAGAAACCAAGTCACTAATTTTAAAAATGCAGTGATTTTTAGTAGGACATAGAGGGACAGAGAACCCTTGAGAAGAAACCCACACCTGATGTAAGATGGCTATGGAAGAGGAAGGAAACAAAATTGCTTCATGAAAGGAGGCCAGAGATCCATGAGAGCATAAACACTCAGAAAATATACACCTGTACTTATTGCCAGAGTTCGGGATGATCTTGTGTCTTGAGAGGTAGGAGATTAGAAGCGAGATAGAATAGAGGCAGTGAGACCCAAATCCCTAGTGGTTTTGATGTCATGCCTTTTTATTTTACCCAGAAGACACTGGACAGCCAATACCCAATTTTAAGCAGAAGAATGATACCTTAGGATTGCACTTCTGAGAGAGAGAGAGAGAACTCTAGTGGCTGAGAGATGGATTCAGAGGTCTGAGTGAGATGTGATGGTGCCAACAGACACAGCTCCATCTCCTGAACTTCTGACTGGTGTCACATCTGAGAATTTGCATCTCTAACAAGTTCCAGGGATGTGGACACTACTGGTCCAGAGACCATGCTTTGAAAAACATTAGGTTAGAGATATGGTAGTAAAAATGGAAAAAAAAAACCAAAAAACAAAAAACACAAAAAGTATGTTTGAGAACCAAGTAGATAGAACAAGAGGGGATGAATGGAGTTGGAAGGATTCAGGGCTGAGTCTCACGTTTTGATTGTTTTGATTTAGCAGGCAGTCACTGAGGCAGGAAAGGGAGGAGGAGGAAGAATGTTTGCCAAAGACAAGATAATTACTTTGGGGAACACGATAATGCCTTATCTTGCTTATAACACAATTATGATGCAGATAATTGTATTTGTAGTTAAGAAGAAATGTCTAGACTAATAAAATTTAAGAAGTCATTATAATATAAGGGATAGAAATCACACCGGTTAATAAGAGAGAAATTGTGAAAACAAGAAGGTTCGGGGGGTGCCTGGGTGGCTCAGTGGGTTAAGCCTCTGCTTAGGTCATGATCTTAGGGTCCTGGGATGGAGTCCCTCATCGGGCTCTCTGTTCAGCAGGGAGCCTGCTTCCCCCTCTCTCTCTGCTTGCCTCTCTGCCTACTTGTGACCTCTCTCTCTGTCAAATAAAAACTAAATAAAAAACAAATAAAAACTAAAATATAAATTAAAAAAAAGAAGGTTCAGAATAAAATATAAGTATCACTAACACAGACATTTTGAATAAGATAATTTTTTTCTTTAAAACTCTACTCAAATAAGAGACTTTGTGGTCTTCCTTCCTCTGCTTGGAATAGAGGGAAGTAGAATTTAATATGTTTACAAAATCAATTAGCTAAATACTAAAGTGCTACATAGTTCATATCAATAATTTCCAAAAGAAGAAACTGAGTCAGAGAAAATCTAGCTTAAGTGACTGATGGAAGTCATTACCAGGCCTCCAGACGAACTTGATACTCAAAGAAAACTCATCATTATAACCTTCAAAATCGTAATAAGGGAAAAATTGGGACATTGGGAATGTCCATGAATAGGGAAATGGATACACAGATACATGACTTAGGAAATGAATGACCTAGATCTCTGTGTGGGTACATGTATGATCCAAGTTTTAGTTAAAAAGAGCAAGTTTCAGAATATATGCATTATGATAATTTATAAAGAATTCACAAAAAGAAAACTATATATTTTATTTGAGTTCTTTTTCTCCCCTTATCATTTTCTTATGAAAGATATCTTAGAAAGAGTGTCTATAACATGTGTACAATTTAGTGAGTAATAGTAATACAACAAATACCTCTCAACCCAGCATGCACCTGGGGAGAGAGCACCACCTTGACTGCCCTTCTCGGGCCCTTCTCCCACTTCACACCACAGGTAAACACTATGCTGGGAGGTGTGATGACTATCCCTCCTCTGGCATTTTCTTTTTAGTTTCTCAATGTGTATAGTTGAAACATTATATAAGTAGAAACATATTGTTTATGTTCTTATGTGATTTTAACTGTTTTGCTTAATGTTATACTTGTGATATTGATCCATATGGATACATTGTTATGAGTTGAGTTGCGCCTCCACCCCACAATTCACATGTTGAAGTCCTAACCTCAAGCGCTGCAGAAGGTGACCTTGTTTAGAACTAGGATCAGGTTAGAGTGCCTGGGTGGATGAGTGTCTGATTCTTGATTTCAGCTCGGGTCATGATCTCAGGGTCCTGGGTTCAAACCCTACATCAGGGATCTGTGCTCAGTGGGGAGTCTTCTTCTCTCATCCCCCTCCCCCTACCTGTGCACACGTGCACACATGCTCACTCTCTTAAATAAATAAATAAATCTTAAAAAAATAAAAGAAAAGAAACAAGGTCATGTTAAGATGAGGGCCAGTGTTCTTATATAAAAAGGACATTTAGACACAAAGACAGATACATGCACATGGAGAAATCCATGGGAAAAAACAAGGGAGAAGACAACCACCTGTGAGCTAAGGAATGTCTGAGACTACCAGTAGCTCAGAGAGGCATGTTACAGTTTCTTCCTGGTGCCTTCAGGAGTGTAGCACTTGAATTTGGACTTCCAGACTACAGAACTATGTTATTTGAAGCCACTCAGTTCATGATACCTTGTTACGGGAGCTCTAGGAATGGGTGTATGTGTGAAGCATTGCAGTAATTTTCTCTGCCATATGGTATTCTGTCAAACCAGCAGACCAAAATTTGTAGTCATCTTTGTGTCAATGAACACGTGAGTTGTTTCCAACATTTTTCTTTTGTGACTTAGGCTGCTTTGAAAATTCTTGTACATCTCTCCTGGTGCATAAGTAAGATTACAGCTAGAATATTTGCCTAAGAAAAAGGATATCCTGACTCTTGGTGTCTGCACATTTTATATGGTAAGTTGGAGTGGCTCCCAAAGAGATGGTGGCAGTGTACAACCCAGTGGCAGAACATATACGTACAGTTGGTCCACATCCTATCCAACACTATTATTGTCTGTAATGCTTTATATTTTCCATGGGAATAAATAATTTAAATGGTATTAAATTAGTGGCCTCGAAGCATACATAGCAAACATAAAATGTTGGTTACCTCTAAAGAAGGGAGAAGAGGACCATAATTAGAGTTTGGGATAATTAAAATTGAAAAAGGAAATGAGAAAGAGATGGAGAAAGGGAAAAGTAGTCAAGGAGGACAGAGGGAGGGGGCGAAGAAGAGTTAGGGAGGAAAGAGAGACAGAAAGTATGAAGGAACGAATGAATGAACGAAGGGAGGAGAGGAGGAAAGAAAGAATGGAAAATAGAGAGAAGGAAGACAGAGTGGGCAAGGAAAGAAAGAGAAAAAGGAGACATTCCATGTTTCCCAGATAAGCCAGTGTACAATAATTAGCAATGTATAAATGCAAGAATCAATTTGTACCATGTCTCTTCAGTTACCTACAGATGCCATGAAATATCTGGCCTTGGGCCACCAAAGTTTTTCTCTTGCTCTGGAATAAAGCTTTCTGTTGAGCTGAGGTGTGTTAAGTTGCTCTCTCTAGTCTAATAAGCAAAACCTAGGCCAGGGATTTCATTTCCCCAAAGGCATGTGATTTGCATAAGGGATGGAGTGGACCTCCACACAGCTGGGAAGAATGATCGGAGGGCAGTCCCGAGGCAGGCTTCTGTTTGCTTCCCAACCTCTGCAGAAAAAATAGTAATAATAATTAATTAGCCTGGGACACTGTGTTTGGAACTTCCAGGCATGATAATCATTGGCTATGTGGGAAAGTATGAGGCAGTTTCAGTAAGTCTGAGAAGACAGCCAAAATAATTAGGCTGAAATATTGCCATCTACTGTCTTCATTTTTTTACATATGGTCAATACTTCTGGCTTTTCATTAGGTCCACCACACTTTCTAAGTGAGCCACAAAACTACATATCGAATTGTTTTCAGTTGTCCCGACTTGCAGAGTGTCCACACTAATTGTATTTGATCATGTTTGGAGAGAGTGGATGAGATCACATTCCAGTATCCTAATAACACAGTCTTCAGGATTTGGGTCATTAAATTGCCCTGTAAGTCTGAAACTCCTGACAAAGCATAGGTTGGTACTTAACGAATGCATTCCTAAATGAATGGATAGATGAACAAATGAACTGGTTAATACAAAATAATGAACAAACATGTTTTGGGTGAGATCCAAGTCATATGTATTCGTTTTCTATTATTGTGTAACAAGTTATCCTAAGTTTAGGAGCTAAAATCAACACCCATTTATTAACTGACCATTGTGTGCCTTAGAAATACCGAATAGCATGTCTGTGTTCTCTGCTAAGAAAATCACTAAGCCGAAATCCAGGTGTCAGCCAAGCCAAGTTATTTTCTCTACGGGAGAATCCACTTCCAAGCTAATTCTTGCTGTTGGCAGATTTCAGTTCCTTGTGGCTACACCAGGGAGTTTCTATCCCCTTGCTGACTGGCAAGGACAGACTGCTCTCAGCAGCTGGAAGTCTGCAGACATTCCTTGTTATGTAGCTCACTTCCTCTTTAAGCCAGAAATGGTGAGTCTAACTTTTTCTGCTTCCCATTTCTGGTGTATTTTTCTTCAATCAGCCAGAGAAAGTTATCTGCTTTTAAAGGGCTCAAATGATAGTTTTCCAAAATTATGGTTAACTGTTCAACTGTGCCATATAACATTTCTTAATCACAGAGTAACGTCCATCAAATTCACACACGGGCATGCACACAAAGGGCCAGAAAATTGTGTGGGCCACACTAGAATGCTTTCTACACACCATGGAAGACTCAGCTGCAGTAGCTTCCAGGCACACACTACTTCTCTGAAGGCACCATTTGACATTCCCAGGCATGCTTGACTCTTATGTTGAAAGACCTTAGGGTTCAAAACCAATAGATCAATTTGTTTTCCCTTTGTGGCCTTTTAAAATATGTTTTCTAAACTTCCATCTACGTACTTGTGAAATAGCTTCTGGAGCAAATAGAAAAATCCTATTACTTCCCTCCATTAAATGAGAGGAATACAAATGTAGACAAAACCAGAAAATATTCTCTTAGAAAAATCCAGTGACACTGGAGCCTTTTGATTCACTAAAATTGAATTTTTATATTCATAGTAAAGGTTGGCAACAGGAAACATTATTACACAACAGAGCCAGCTAAGGTGGAAGGGCCTGCTCTCATATCTTCTAAATTAAAGCAGTAGAAGTCATCTCATGGCTTGCTCATGAGAAATGGGAAATAAAGAACTTGTTCATTCCAGAATTTTGCATTTGCACAAAGTGTTGCATTCTTTGAACACAAATGTTATTAAAATAGCTGTTTATTCAAAAGTTGACTCTTTGGAAAACATGAAACATAGATTATTCCCATCTATTACTACTCACAGGACCTATTTTATGCATTTTATACATTCACTTAAAACCATTTTTATTTGGGGTCCTAAACCTTTAGGGATTGTAAATTCTAAATCACTTCCACCTTTTTTGTTTACTGTACATCAAAAACTCTCCTCAAATTTGAGGAATTAGACATGCTGACTTGAGTCACTGAGCCAAGAATTCTAAAGCTATGACTCAAGAGAAAGAATGTATTATTGAGAATAATCATAGGAAATGGGTAAATTTTAAAAATTAGAATAGAAACTAGGACATAGTTACTGCTAGTAATGAAAAAAAATTTTTAAGAATTTCTGCATTATTTAGTGCTAAAGGCTTTAAATATTTTTATAGATCTGTATGACTTGATTTTCATAACCCCACTAACTACTGATGCTCATTTCACAGAAGATAAAAGGAAGCCTCTCTTTTTATGATCCTTTTGTATAAATTTAGTAAGTTTATTATTTAATTTATTTCTTTTGGTTTATTAGTTGTATTAAGTTTCTTTAGAAAACAGAACCAATAAGGGGTGTGTGTGTGTGTGTGTGTGTGTGTGTGTGTGTGTGTGTGTGTGTGTAGAGAACAGAGAGAGAGAGAGAGAAAGAAAGAGCTTTCAAGGAATTAGCTCACACAACTGTGGAGGCTAGCAAATCCAAAATCTGCAGGGTAGACTGGCAAAGTAGAGATCCAGCGAAAAGATCAAGTTCAAAGATTGTTTGCTAACAGAATTCCCTCAATCTCATGGGCAGTCAGACCTTTTCTTAAGGCCTCGACTGATTGGATGAGGCAATCCGCTTAAATATCAATCTCATTAAAAAAATAAAACAGACAAACAAAACTTCAAAGGAAGATCTAGAGGGAGACCTGGGAGGTTCAGTTAGTTAAGCATCTCCCTTTGGCTCAGGTCATGATTGCAGGATTGGTCTCCTTGCTCAGTGGGAAGCTTGCTGCTCCCTCTGTCTATATCTCCTTCTGCTTGTGTTCTCTCTTTCTTTCTCTGACAAATAAACTTAGAAAATCTTAAGAACTGGGGGACAGATATCTAGAATGTTGTTTGACTAAATATCTGGTTACTGTGGCTTAGCCAAGTTGACACATAAAATTAACTATCCCATTCGTTATCAAGTTTTCTTTTGTTATTAGTGGTTGTGTGGTTTAATGGTTGTTTTAGGGCTTATAGCACACATCTTTAATTTATCATAGTCCATCATCAAGTAATACTCTTTTTCTTCACATATGTTTAAAAAATCTTACAGCATTATACTTACATTTCTCTACTCCTGGCTTCTGTGTTGTTGTTTTTCATACATTTCTTTTTTATATATGGTACAGACTCAAAAACTATTACTATTTTTGCTTTAAACAGTTTTGAAAGGGACCTCCCAAGGGCGTGGATTAGGGTAAGAGCATTTTGTGGTCCTTTTTGCAATTTGGCACTTATAGTTAGTACTACTTTGAAACCATAAACATGTTTTCTTACAGTACCTTAAAAAAGATGGTCTTGCCTTTACTCTCTCTAGAATGAATGTCTTTCTTTTTTGAGTCTGTGAAGGGGTTCACTTTCCTTATTTCTCTTACATTTGTTGTCTAAGACAAATTTTAAATGTATGAACTCTGGATCTCTTAGAGACTTCTTAGACTATAGAAATTGTACAAATATAACAAAATCTGGTCAATATTTACTGACCAATGTGATTCTTGACCTGGTGTAGTAGTGTTCTAGCAAAATATTTTTAACAAGAAGGGATAGCCCTTGTTAAAGTATTTTTGGTGGATAGGAGTCAAGGAAGGAAAGCTTCTTTCCTCCTTTTTTTTTCCCCCTTTGAGCAACAGCTCTGCAGTTCCCATAGACAAGATCTAAGTAGGGAACTATAACAACACATGCAGAAGGTGTGTTTGCTTGTTTAACCTGGGGATCTTTGAGGATGAGTTACACACTATGGAGGGAGGCCTTAATGGATGGCTCCTTACTCATTAACTACAGTTTTCCTAGAAACAAAGTATTTTACTCAGTGATGCGGGAGTGCTCATTTCGACTCCTTCTTTCTTCTCACGATGGAACTCTTAATTTAAACCCCTAGAAATCTTTTATTTTGTTTGGCTAAGAAAATACATTTTTTCCATTTGTGTTTTGCTCTGAATTCACTACTTATTGAATTATTTTCTAGGTATCTCTTCTTTCTTTTCTTGACAATCCTAATAGGCTTTTTATTTTTTGATTGGAGCCTTGTAACTATTTGCTGAAGATCCATCGTTTTTGCTTCTGCCTTTGTTTCAAGTTCTCTGTAAACAGAGACTATTTATAACTACATGATTTGGAGCCTTTGTTTTTCATCAGTTTCCTCTATTAGATGCTGAATTCCAACATGATCAACTGTGCTGAAACTACCTTCTCTGTTTTCGCAGACCTGAGTTTCCTTCAGAGGATGGAAGCCCTGTGTGTTTTCTGCTCATCTTCTCTCACTCACTGCAGCGATAGGTTAGGCTAAATTCTGCTCCATTTGGTGGAAAGACTAGTTTGCTAATTGCGGTCTGAGGCATTCTTCATTACACAGAAAAACAGCAGTCATGACGTGGTCTGAATAATATTTTTTTATAAAAAGATTTTGTCTTATGTTCTTTAGGGTTTTATTTTTAACATAACATTTTATGTAGACTGTCATGTGGATTATATCTTCATGTATTTTTATGACCACATCTTCTCTTGTCTCTTGCAGTTTATGGCTCCTTCATTCATTCACTCCTTCATTCATTCAAAATACTCACTAGTATGTTTCTTGTTAGCCACTTTGCTATATATGGGAATAGAGCACTGAGCTTACAGTCTAGTGGTATGTGTTTTTATATATATGTAGAGCTATCAAATACCAAATAAAAAGTGTCTAAAGGAAGAATGAAATACCGTGGAGGAAGAATGTAGTAAAGTTCCCATAAATGAGGGGAAAAATTATCTCTTTACAAAATAACCCATTTTCAGATATAAGCAGATATTAAAACCTTCTTAAGAAAGCATAACCAGACACTCAGACAATTATCTCACAGTTGCTTTTTAATGAGAAAAGTCCCAAATGAGAATTTCCATTAAAAACAAATTATGCTGTGAACAAAAGCAAATTATTTTTAAATAATTTTAACATTAAAGGTGGATTATGGCTAGCATTCACTGAACTATTAATGATCAAAATGCTCAAAACCCAATAAAATGTGCTTATTGATTCAACATGAAATAGAATTTCAGCAGCAATTTAGTGTTTCCAAGTGGTCTTACACTAAAATAAATGCATTGAAAAAATGCCTATACCTATAGATACACCCTTACCTACCTTCATTTCACTTCCTTAATGGTACTACAAAATAAAATCAATATGAGAAGAGCAAAAGAAAAACTCTAAAGCGAAAATTAAATTGTAGGCAGAAAAGAAAATCCTCCAAATGCATCAGAAATATAATACAGTATGTAATACTCTCTTATAACATTCTCAGCAACTCAAGGTGTTAAACAGTTGTCTTCTGAGTAAAACTGTCTAAAAAAGAAAATTCTGGTAGTATATCTTTTGGAAGATGTAAGCATTTGAAAGGGAATTTATAAATGTAAATGTCATTATTATCATGAAACTTGGCAATTATCTTTTCAGATTTAAATGTGAGAAAGGACAGGTATTACAGTTGAACCAGTTATATACACCTTAACTGCCCACATATATGTTAACATAATTTCAAAAAGACCTCTTTTCCAACTGTACAATAAGTAGATCTCTAGAACAATGTCCCTTATGTTGAGTCTCTAAGCAGTATTTTGACTATGAGTAATTGTTCTTAAGAAATAAGTTACATGTGTATAGCTTCTTGTAGCCTGCAAATTATTTATACTTCTTTTTATCCTCACTGTCTGCTAGATGGAGGATGCATTATTAGGCCCAACTTAGTTGAAAAAACAGATGGTACAATAATGTGAAATTGTCCAAGGTCATAATAGACAGGAAAAGATAAAAGAACTGTAATCTAGGCCCCTTTACTTCTAGTCCAATTTCTCTCTCTCCCCACCACATAGTACCTTATCTGGCAACATATCCACCATATTCCCAGTATGAAAAAAAAACCCAAGAAATTGCCAATGACCACACATACCAGAAATCCACAGTGTTAGTTCTAGATGAGCAAGAAATAGTCTTTTTAATTTTTTCACTTTTCATAAGGGAACATGACAGAAACTTACCAAGGTAAGTTTGTTGATGGTGGTGATGATTTTATTCTTTTTATAGTAACACTTTTATGTTTCTAACTACAAAACTAATTCATGTTCATTACAGAAAGATGGAAAAATATAAAAAACCATAATGAAGAAAATTAAAGGTTACTAATTACATTCTATTCTTTATTGTTATTTTCTTTGAAAGACCAGCCCAAGTCTTGTCATTTTTGACAACCTCATCCAAAAGTCACATTAAATAAATAAATATATCACTCTCCTGGTGCTCTAAAATTGTCTTACTCAACTTAGAAGCAGGGTATCTTGAGAACTGTACATGTTAGCAAATCAACTTCTAACGATCTGAATTAATCGCCAGATATATCAGCAGAGATCATGCCAGATGTTTGTTTTTGGATAGCATTGCTCCTGCATCTGAGAACATTCATTCTGCCTTATTCCACCTTTTGAAGTAGTTTGTACACAGCTGTTTGAGAAGAAAGTGAATCATTAATCCATTTCCAAGATTAGCAGCAGTGGTCAAAGAAGCATGGTATCAGAAAAAGCAAAGAAAGAAAGTGCTAGGCGTTAATCTGTACATAGAGCTGTGTGCATTAACACAGCTACCACTTGGTCCTATGTCTCCAGCGTCATGAACTCGTACTAGCCTTGCTCATTCTGCCTTATTTCCATGTCTTTCCTCATCCTAATCTTTTGTTAAGATGTTTTGTTTGCCCTGCCTTACAGTTACGAAACAGATACTAGAATAGGCCAGTGGTGTTTTCTTTCTACCAAGCATATCTTTTCCTAATTATATATCCCTAGATTCCATGGAGCAGGCATGAGGAAAAGCCACAGAAAATACTATTTGCCTTTGCAGGTGGTAGTTTCTCCTCCTGAAATGCCCTTACTAGTTTCAGAGTCTGGTTCAGTCCCTAACTAAACTTCAGGCATTTTCTCTCCCACAAATCTTTCCCAGCCTACCAGCCCTTAAACGTCCCTTCCCCAGTAAAGAGTGAACAATCCTTCCACAAAGGATGGCAACACTCACAACACACTGTTTATAATGATCCATTTAACATCTTTCTCCTCCACTTGATTCTGAGCCATTGATAACAGGGAGTGTGCCTGCTCACGTCTGTATCCTTTTGGCCCAGGACACACACCCTACTTTAAATAACTTTGTATAGATTAAATGATTGTGTAATGAAATAAAGAAAGAAGAGAAGAAAGTAGAAAAAATGAAGGAGAAAAGGAAGGAAAAAAGGAGAGAAAAGATGAATTTGTCTTAAATAATTCAAAGTACTTCTACAATGAGAGTTCTAGTCTTATAGAGTAAGTCATCCTAAATTTGACTTCTCAGGTAGCCTCATCACCACAAACTTAAAAAAAAAAAAAAAAATTCCCATCATGACTTGTATATTTAGGGGAGAAAGAAAGAGGATTTAAACCTGGCGACATTGTATTTCCTCACTGATGTCTGTCTTTTACAGTTTGTTCAGGGGAGTATTTTATTCTTCCTCAAGCAAGTCATTTGACACCCCCCCTTGCCTAGTTTCCCCAGATTAAAAATGACACACTTGAACATGATGAGTGTTTCTAACTCAAGCAAAGTCATGTTCTGGAAATAATTATTTATGTAAACATCAAACTGGACAGGAATTAGGAATTCAGTTTTGGGGTGAGAAAAATAAAAATAATGAGACCATTTAGGGGAGACCTTTGTAATGTTTTAGGAAACTCGTGTTTAAATGTGAGTTTTAGGGGCGCCTGGGTGGCTCAGTGGGTTAAAACCTCTGCCTTCGGCTCAGGTCATGATCTCAGGGTCCTGGGATTGAGCCCCGTATCGGGCTCTCTGCTCAGTGGGGAGCCTGCTTCCTCTTCTGTCTCTGCCTGCCTCTCTGCCTACTTGTGATTTCTGTCTGTCAAATAAATAAATAAATAATCTTTTAAAAAATAAATTAAAAAAAATAAATGTGAGTTTTATCACTTACTAAATGTCACGAGTGACATGGATAATCCCTATCATGCTTCAGAGGGTCCCCTGGTGGGCACTAAGGGCCAAGGGAGGGAACTGGACCTGCCATTTTCCCAGTGCCTAGCCCAGTGCCAGATATATAGGTGGGGTCTCAAAAAAAGTGTTAATGGAATAGATCCTTCATGGTCTCCAAATAATAGCACCTGCACCATTTTAATTAGCAGATAATGTAATGAATTAAGACGTATCTGAACTGCAATATTACAGAATCTTATTTTTACATAATCCTCAATATTTATTTGTATCGACACAATATATTTCACTATGCCTAACTTATGGTAGACCTACTACTTCTAGTTCAGTGTTCTATCATATTTTGCTTCTTAAATAAATTCATCACATTATGTAATTATTAGGCCACAATGAAAAGTCAATTCAAATTGTGCATCTTATTCATTTGTATGTGTCTGGTTTACAGTAGGAGTTTAATAGATATTTGTCAAGTAGATTTTATTTGAATGAGTAAGAACAACCGTGAAATTAAAATTTCTTGAAATTTCAAATGTTCTTGCAGATTAATTTGTTTCATTTGTTGTGTATGTGTGCTTTTTTTTTTTCTTTTTCAACATCATCTCAGCTTCCTGCTGGTCTTTGAAATAAATAGTTCTCTAGAGCTCAAACCCTTCTGGTTGTGAAAATGAAGTTCATAAAATAGACTAATATATCATTTCTTGTGCCTGGGGTCAGAGATTAAAACAATAACCAAAGAAAATATGAACTCTCCCTCATTTATCTGATTGTTATCTCCTGAAGCATCAAAACACACCAACAAGAGAAACAGGGGACTATATTTATTCATTTGTAGCCTGTCATACAAAGAACAAAAAGTTGGGGAAAATATACCAACCTCGTATAGGTTAGGAAAACCTAACTCAAATTAGTTTTAAGACTTAATATTTTTTAGAGCAGTTATAGGTCTATAAAAAAATTGAAAGCGGGGCGCCTGGGTGGCTCAGTGGGTTAAAACCTCTGCTTTCGGCTCAGGTCATGATCCCAGGGTCCTGGGATCAAGCCCCCTGTCTGGCTCTCTGCTCAGCAGGGAGCCTGCTTCCTCCTCTCTCTCTGCCTGCCTCTCT
Source organism: Enhydra lutris kenyoni (assembly GCF_002288905.1). Taxonomy (NCBI): domain Eukaryota; kingdom Metazoa; phylum Chordata; class Mammalia; order Carnivora; family Mustelidae; genus Enhydra; species Enhydra lutris. The sequence continues at coordinate 53,192,336 of NW_019154105.1, forward strand.
GCCTACTTGTGATCTCTGTCTGTCAAATAAATAAATAAAATCTTTAAAAAAAAAATTGAAAGAAACATACAAAGATTCAAATATACCCTCCGCCCTGACACAGGCATAGTATCCCTCATTAACAGCATCACTCCCAAAAATGGTGCATTTCTTACCACAGATGAAGCTATATGAATACATCATAATTACCCGAAGCCCATCATTTATTTTAGGGTTTGCTTCGGTGTTGTACATTCTATGGGCTTGGTACATTCTATGGGTTTGCTCAAATATATTTTAATCACATAACCATCATTAAAATAAAAGCCAGACTATTTTCACTGCCCTAAGAATCCTCAGTGTGTGAAACTTTTTCATCCCTCTCCACCCTAATGTCTGCCAATCACTGATTTTTTTTTAACCACTTCCATAGTTTTGTCTTTTCCAGAATGTGACATAGTTAGAGTCATACAGTGTGTAGTCATCTCAGACTGGCTTCTTTCACTTAATAATACACATTTAAGTTTCCTCATGTCTTTTCATGGCTTGATAGCTCATTTCTTTTTTGTTCTGATAATAGTATTCCATGGTCTGGATGTATTACAGTTTATTTGTCCCTTCACCTACCGAAGGACACCTCAGCTGCTTCCAACTTTTGGCAATTATGAGTAAGGCTGCTATAAACATTGTGTGCAAGTTTTTGTGTGGACATACTCTTTCTAATCCTTTTGGTAAATACCAAGGAGCATGATTGCTGGAGGGTATGCGTGGAGTGTGTTTAGTTTAGTAAGGAACTGCTAGACTGTCTTTCAAAGTGCCTACAGCCCCACCAGCAATTTGAGAATTTTGGTGTTCCACATCCTGATCAGAATTCCAATTTCGGCCATTCTAATAGGTGCATAACAGTATTTCATTGCCATTTTAATTTGCATGTCCCTGGTGACAAATGATGAAAAGCATCTTTTCATATGCTTATTTGCATATATATATACTTTTTGGTAAAGTGCCCATTACAGTTTTTGGCCCATTTTGAAATCAGGTTATTTTCTTACTGTTGAATTTGAAGGGTTCTTTATACATTTTAGATAATAGTCCTTTTTAGATGTGTCTTCTGTAAATATTTTCCCCCAATCTGTGGCTTATTTTCTAATTCTGCTGACATTAATTTTTGCAGAGCAGAAGTTTTTAATTTTAATGAATTCCAGTTTATCGGTTACTTCTTTTAGGGATCTTATCTTTGGTGTTGTATCTAAAAAGATATCACCACACCCAAGGTCATCTAGGATTTTTCCTATACTTTTCTATGAGTTTTACAGATTTGGGCTTTACATTTAGGTCTGTGATCTACTTTGAGTTAGTTTTTGTGAAGCTTGTAAGGTCTGTGTGTAGATTCATTTTGTAATTTTTGTTTGTTTGTTTTGGTTTGCATATGTATGCCCAGTTGTTCCAGCACCATTTGTTTAAAGAGACTATCTTTGCTACATTATATTCCCTATGCATCTTGTCAAAGATAAGTTGACTGTATGTGAGTCTATTTCTGGGCTCTTTATTCTGTTTCATTGGTCTGGTTTTGTGTTCTTTCACCAATGCTATACTGTAGCCTTATACTAAGTCTTGGAGTCAGGGATCATTGACCCTCCAACTTTATTCTCCTTTCTGTTGGCTCTTCTGGGCCTCCCCATATAAACTTCAGAATCAGTTTATGCTAACCATGAAATGGCTTCCTGGGATTTTTACTAGGATTGTTTTGAATCTATAGATGAAGATGGGAAGAACTGACATCTTGGCAATACTGAGTCTTCCTATCCATGAACAAGGAGTCTCTCTCCACTTATTTAGTTATTCTTTGATTTCACCCATCAGAGTTTTTTTAATATTTCTCATTTAGAACTTGTACATATTTTATTAGATTTGTATCTACATATTTCATTTTGGGTATGGTAATATAAATTACATTGTGTTTTTAATTTCAAATTCCACTTTTTTGTTGTTACTATACAGGAAAGCAGTTAACTTTTGTATATTAACATTATATCCTACAACCTTGCTATAATAACTTATTGCTTGTTTGGTTAATTTTTTCAGAATCTATACATTGACAGTCATATAATCTGAGAACAAAGACAGTTTTATGTCTTCCTTCCCAATCTGTATTTCCTTTTCATGCTTTATTGTACAATTTCTAGTCCTTATAATTTAAAGTTTTAAAAATTGTATTGGCTCACATAATTTAAAGAAACATTTATAGCATCAGGCATAGCTGGATTGGAGCTCCAACAATATCATCATCAGGATTCTCTCTCTGCCTTCCTGAAGAAAACCCTCACAACTGCAGCAAGAAAGGATCTGGATTTAGTCACATGACATACCTGACCCAATCGCTGTGACCTGAGTGACAGAGAATTGTTCTTGAACAAGCCTGCAACTTTGACCTAGCCCTGTGGTCTCAGAAAACAGAGGGTATTGGAATTGAGAGAACCACCAATGTCATGTGAAAAGACTGGAACTTCCTAAAGCAAATAAAAGTAGAATGGAGCAGAGCCAGGGAGAGTCAGAATCAACTTATTTCATGCTGTCATTCCAGAGTCACTACCTCATACTCTTTAAAGATTTTGATCTCTGACTTAAACATCTTGATTTCCTGGCCTGAAAAAAACATCCATGAAACTGACCTTAAAGAAACCCACCTGAACTTCAGTGTTTCTTGACTTTTTGAATGCCATTATTTTCTCTTCTGTTCCACCTTTCACTCTGATGAATAATTTGAACCTTATAATTACCTAAAAGTATGGCACTACAGAAATCTTAAATTAGTCTCCCCCTTTCAACCACAACTTTCCCTCTGTTTGAATGCCTTGGGCCCTGTCTCCCACTAATTCCTGCGTACTGACTTTATATACCAGAATATTGTCACCACCATCCCTGCTGTAGTCTCACCAGCCCCACATTAATCCAGTCCATACAGCTTTGATCGCATGAAACACCTCTGAAACATTCCTGCTCCTTTACTCTTGTTCTATGATCATACCTGTGTTGATTTCTTATGATTGACTTAACAAAATACCACTAATAAGGTGACTTAAAACAACAGATTTTTTTCTGCCACAGTCTGGAGACCAAAAGTCTGAAATCAACAACACTGAGCCAAAATCAAGAAGTTGGCAGGGCTATGTTCTCTCCAGAGGCCCTAGGGGAAAATCTTTTCCTTGCCTCCTCCAACTTCTGGTGGGTGCCAGGATTCCTTGGCTTGTGCCTGCATCACTCCAATTTTTAAGACCATTATCTCTGCTTCATCTTCACATCACCTTTCCCTCTGCATGTAAATCAAATCTCTCTGCCTCTGTTTTATAAGGACACTTGTGATGGTATTCAGAGCCCACCTGGGTAATTCAGTATAATCTCCCTATCTCAAGATTCTTAAAGTAATCACATCTTTAAAATATAAGGTAATATCCACAGTTCCTAGGGTTAAGAGTAAGTATATCTTTTGGGACACCATTTTTTTTTTAGCCTATTATAATGTCCATGAGGCAAAAAGCCAACTCTGAGGTCAACCAATATCATTTACTCTTCTACTATTGTCAAAAGGAGAAAATCAGAAGTATAAGTGTCACTACTAATTCACAAGTTTTATACCTAATTTGATATCCCCTTTACTTTTCCATAGTCAAATGTCTCTCCATCTATACTTAGCTAAAATTAGATGCCTTTACATCATTTAAAACTCTCCTGATTCTGTCAATGCATCTACAAAAGCATCTGTTCTCTCAGAGAAAATAAAGACAATCACCACCATACCCTCTTTTCCTAGAACACGGTCTAGTACATAGCTGTACTAGATTTATATTTATTTACTGTCTTATTCTTTCCAGGACAAAAAAAAAAAAAGTTCCATTTTCCCTGTATTCTTAATCCCATTCCTTTTGATATCCTGCTCCCTTTTTACTCTGTATCTCTAATTTCTCCCCACCCTGTCTCTCCTGGCTGTTTCCTTATATCCTCTAAACCTATTCAAGTCTCTCTTGTACTTAAAAAAATACATGGGAGTACATACTGCAAACCATTACAAACAACAGTATTTATCTGCAGACACTGCCCTCTCTGTTGGCAAATTTTATTCTTATACTGATATTATGCAATTCCTAAAAGAATGATCTAAATTCTGTCTATAATATCTCACCTCCAACTTAATCTCCAGCTATAATTTTTGTCCCTATTATGTTGTCTAAACTGTTTTTCCTTAGGTCAAAAGTCTTTTTTTCATGGTTATGAGTGTTTGTTTGTTTTTTTTTAATTAAATCCTGGGGTACCTGAGTGGCTCAGTGGGTTAAGCCTCTGCCTTTGGCTTAGGTCATGATCTCAGGGTCCAGGACTCGAGCCCCACATTGGGCTCTCTGCTCAGTAGGGAGCCTGCTTCCCCCCCTCTCTGCCTGCCTCTCTGCCTACTTGTGACTCTCTCTCTCTCTCTCTGTCAAATAAATAAATAAAAATCTTAAAAAAAATTAAATTGTTTATTTTGAGATAAATGTAGATTCACAAGCAGTTGCAAAATATAGTGCAAAGAGGTCTCCCATATCATTTTCTCCTAAAAATAACATCTTACAAAACTGTAGTATACTATCACAATCAAGATATTGACACTGAAGCTCCCCATTGATCTCATTCAAATTTCCCCAGTTTTCCCTGTACTCAGTTTTGTGTGTGTCATACTTTCTCCTTTGCAAATGTATTGAATACTTTGCAGTCTTGAAATTAATTAATTGTTTGATTTAAATTTAGTAAATGTGCTTAATGTGTATTATGAACTGAAGATTGGTCTAAGGTCTTACAAATATTGGCCAATGCCATCTCTATATGAATTCTATGGGATAAAAATATTACTGATCGTCCCATTTTACAGATAAGGAAGGCAACTGAGGCACAGAGAAGTTAAGAAACTATTCCAAGGGAACACACATAGTATGAGTAGGAAAGCCTGGATTCAAGCCCATGCAGTCTGGTTCCAGAGTCTATGCTTTTATCCCTTCCTTCTCATGACCTCTTGGGACCTAACTGAACTCTCTGCTCAGTTTGGAAATAGAAGCCATGAGCTCCTTGAAGTCCTTGACTTTGCCATCTGTTGCTTCACTTTGTACCTCTCTGACTACTCCCTCTGGTACCACTCTAATTCTCCCAGGCCCATCTCTTAAATGTTGCTGTTCCCCAAGACTGTGTGTTGAGCTCCCTGATTTTTTTCATTCTATATTTTCTTTGAGAGATCTCTATACTTAGGTGCTAAAGGCACATAAATCCACAGATACAAGCTTAGATCTCTTACCTGAGCTCCAGACTTATTGACTCTCTGTCTCCCCCTAGGTGTCCATCAAATGTTTCAAACTTCAGTTTGTCAGAAACAACACTATTCCATCTTTTCCCCATAACTCACTTCCCTCCACATCCCCCCACCAAAGAAAGTCTTTCTCTTTGGCTGAATTCTGATCTTAAAGAATAATACCTCCTTTCATTCAAAATTACTCTCTATAGTAGTCACAAAATGAAGAAATCATAATATAGGTACTAACTGTGCTCTCAGTGATTAATTTGTATTCTGCAATAATATTTGGTTCATGTTTTATTCTGAAGTAATGAGCTGGATTAATTTCCTTACAGTGCCTGACACAGAGCCATAAGATGGAAAAATACAAAAAATCAAACACTTGTGGAAAGAAGTGACAAATCATTTTCTGATGGTAGAGTCAAGGAAATAGTTCTTAAAGAAGGACAGCACTAGTTGTGAGAATGAAAGTATAATCAGAAACAATAGCTAAAATACAATTATCCCAACTCTCTGGGGAAAAGTGTTCTTTTTTTTTTTCAACTGTGCACTGTAACTACCAGAGGAAACATTCCCAATCTTACTAGGTATGTTAAGCTGTGAAAAAGCAAGAGATATCTAGAATATTTTGAGAGGTTATATAGAGGCCAAACCATTCTAGACTTCTCATACTCCAAAAAAATAATAAAACAAAGAAAACACACACACACACACACACACACACACACACACACGACTTGAGATAAATCTCCCATAATTTAAATCCAAACATTAATCTCTTTCTCTGAGCAGCAGTAAGGTTACAGCTGATGAAAAAGAAAATGAAAACATCTATAAGTTACTAAAGAAAACATGTATTGTTTTCACTTCATCTGTAGCAAGAACATAAAACCTATAGCTTTATACCTCACTAGAGAGAATAAAAATTGTTATCACAAACTTTAAAACATGAGTTTTAAAGGCATCTCTTGCTGACTGAAATAATGCCTTTACCATATTTGCAAAATAAATGTCTTGAATATTGACAAGCTCTAAAAATGAAAAGTATATAGATATAAATGAAGAGTAAAAGTGGTAGATTATGATTTGATTATTCTTTTCTATGCCTGGAACACTTCTGAGAAGTCAAGATTTTTATATATTAAATGAATAAATATATATGTAATATTTAATATATTAAATATAATAAGAATTGGGCTACTTCAGTTATCAGATCTACATAGAACTACATCTACTAGGGTGTTAGATGTCTACCCCTGTGGAAGGATGCTAGCTCCTAACACAGTATCATTGAGGCCTCATTAGCACTTGTATTAGGACAGAGATCCATCCTTATCAGCTGCATCATGTACAAGTATGCGTTGTAGAAATTATCATCATCATCATCATTAATTATTGTCAAATTAAAGAAAGATGCAGAAGTACCTCCTACTTAAAAAGTAATAATTCTACATTATTTTCAGTATAATCCATGGCAATATGAGTTTATTCTGTGGTTTGTATGGTTTTCCCCCCCAGTTTCAGAGATGAGAACAAGAGACCCTAATCCTCAGCTATGCTGAAACTCTTGTTCGGGTGAAATAAATTCACCCACACAAAGAACAGAGTAGCTGATTGGTGGAAAACCTCCACCAAGGCAAGACCATATCTGTTTTTTCTCTTCTGTTTATTCAGCTTAAGCACAGAGCTTTGTCCACCATAGTAGATGCTAAATAATTATGTATTGAATAAATACGTTACCAGAGTTAGAAATTCAGAGAGAAAACAGAGCAATGTTGATTGTGTGGAATGTGATTTGCCCTTTTGCTGGGCACTTTGTATAAAGGACCACTTAATTCTCTCCAGAGCCCTATAAAACAGGTATATTATCCTCATCACATCAATGGTAAAGACCTCAATCTTTGACATGTCTGATGGGCCTTGAATTAACTAACTTGGTCTGAGACTCTCAGTATGACTTGAACTCATGCCAGGATTTACACATGCCCTTGACCTCTCCCCCAGCTCTTGCCAACTTCTCATCCATCTCGTCCTCAAGTCTCTGTTTCAAAGTCCCTTAAGTGTGACTTCCTCAAGAAGGTCTTCCCTGTAACTCTTCCTGGATTGTACTAGTTTCCCATCCTTCTACTGGAGCACTTACCACTACTCTAGCTAAATGATCATCTCTGGAGCTCCTTCTTTCATGTGAGCCTTCTGTAATAGATTCCAAACTCTCCAGAGGGCTTCATTGTCCTGTTGATTGTTTATCCCCAACACTTTCTGCACTCTCTGTCATATAATATGCTTTCAAAAATATTTGATGAATAAATGAATGATGGGAAAACTCGGGCTTGCAGAAGTTAAATAACCCACTCAAAGTCCCAAAACTAATGATATGAGTAGCGTTTAAGCCAGGGGCTAACAAATTCCAGAGGCTACAAATTGCAGAGGCTAAAATTTAGAACAAGAAAAAGGAAGATTGATTTAGGATCATACAAATTGCAGAGTCTAAAATTTAGAACAAGAAAAAGGAAGATTGATTTAGGATTAAATAAACAAAATATTTAATAAGGATAAATATAAAATCCCCCATTAAGTTAAAATATAACAAAAACTGAATGGGGTCATAATGATCACCCCTCTGTTATAGAAATCATCCTCACTGCAGTTAATGCCAGATATTTTACTAAACATTGTATATGGATTATGTTTATTTAAACTTCATAATAACTCAGATAAGTATTATCATTATTTCTGTTCTAAAATTAAAAACTTTCCCAATAATATAGCCAAGCAAATCCAAGCAATCTGACTTCAGAACCCGTGTGCACTTAAGAACAAATTTATTCAAATTTCAGACTTGGGATTTTGTTGTCATCTTGCTTATTTAATTGTTTCCTTAAGATATACAGCCTACAGATTTTTGAGGACTAAAAGTTTGCCCAACTAAAAAGGTTGGGCAACTGTCAAAAAAAGATATTGTAATTTTAGGCTGATTTACTCCAAATAAAATATCCATAATTGAGGAGTTAATAGTCTCTGGACCCCTTTCCCTGAAATTGTTAATGTTTCTATATACCTAGGCTGGGTGGCTCAGTTGGTTAAGTCTTTAACTTCTGGTTTCAGTTCAGTTCTTGATCTGAGTCATGAGTTTGACTTACTTAAAAAAAAATAAATTAAATTCTACATACCAAATTTGGGAAAAGGAGATCACAGCCACCTTTCATAAATGGGAAATATCTTTCTGGAAAGAAATCTACTCAGACTTACACCAAGTTCAGGGTAAGAACTCTCAAGAGTGTGAGCTAGAAATCAGATTTCCTGCTCTCATGGAGGACACTGCTGCCCCCTTGTGTCTTGATGTTGTAATAAAACGCTCAGAATGTTTGAGGCTGTCTGGCTGATCTGGCTCATCATCTGAGCTCCAGAGACCACTTTGCAGCTTTCTGGGCAGCTGACTCAGAGTAACAAGTAGGTCCCAGGTTTGCAGTAGGGAACACACTGTGAGTCGAGGCAGGTCTACTCTCCCAGGTAGTGACCCTTGCTAATTGTCCCCTTTAGGAAAGCCTCTGAAGAAAGCTGAGGTGAAGAAGGGTATGACTTCTTAAGTATTTGCAGCAAACAGAATTTAATTAAACAGAGTAAGCATTCCTCCGACGTGTAGCCAAGCTCCAGAGATTTGGGGCTGCTCCTGGAAACAGCAGCTTGCTGAGAAGCGAGTACCTGAGAGAGGGACAAAAAATTCCTTTCTCAGAATTAAGAACAAGAAAGCAAAGGTAATGGAATATATGATAAGATGTATTGGAGGGCTGTGCTATACCTTTCTCATTAAAGCAAATGAAGTGGTTGTCCTGCATGTCTTCACTGGTGACATTTGAGTTAACTTAGCAAAAGCAGTTAGAGTTTTCATGCCATTTGCCATTGGCATTTATTCTTGTGAATATTTGAAGAATGTCTGTCTTCCTTATAGACTGTAAGCTCCGCATGGTTGGGGCCCATGCTTGCTGACCTGGGGATATTTGTTGAATAAATGATTGATGATTTTTCTTTTTGAGTGGGAATTAATAAGTTTAAAAAATGTTGGGTAAAAGTTCTCCATGAGTTTATTTTTCTTTTCTATAGTTATGCTTGCTTTTCATGGAGGCAGCTGAGGAAAACACAAAAGCTTTTTAGCCAAATCCAGGTTCAGATCCCAGTCCTATGGCTGAATATCTGCTTGACCTTAGGGACATTTCTTATACCTCTCTGAGCTCATTTCTTACATACCATGTAAGAAAATATCTACTTCCTTTATTTATTATAAGGACTAAATGAGGACACCCATCTCCTACACAAGCTGGCTCAGTGTCCAACAGACCATGGGTGATCATTAAATGCTACTTTTCTTTATCCTGCACCCTCTGCATTCCCTCGAAGCTCAATATATCATAGGCCGGATTTTTTTCTAAAATCTAGACTAGATAAGTCAAATCTACTGTATCTACATACATAGACACACCTATAAGCAATCTCTAGGCTATGCTTCTTTGTCCAGTAGAACTTCCACCGAATTTGTCAGCAAACAATAAAGTGAGCTCATTTCCATTTTCCCACTCTGTTGAGAGATGTAATAAAATGACCACAGGGTCATTGCATATGTTAGGGTGTTTTTGACTCTAAGTAACTGAAAACCAATAAATAAAAATGGCTTACACAATGAGGAAAATGTATGATCTCACATAAGAAGCCTAGAGAAGATAGGCACAATGAAGTCCTCAAAGAGCCAAAATCTAGCCAATGCAGTAGGTCAGGAAAAGGAGACTGAGAATAAGATTGTTGCAAAGCTCCAGAAAAATACATCTTCTTACAATCATATATATATATATATGTGTGTGTGTGTGTGTGTGTGTGTGTGTGTGTGTGTACTTGCATATCATCATATTGGTGTTTTATTCTTTCCAACGGAAATATTTCATGATTCTTTAAAGTAGAATTTTTTATTCAGTTGTGGTTTTTTTTTCCCAATATCAGTAGGCTGATGTCATGCCAATTTGAAAGTGATTGAATCAATTTATAAAATCTGCATAATGACCTTGATGATATAGAGCAGAAATAAATAAGGACAGGACACTCCTCAGCATATGGAATAACTTTTCATAGCAATCATAGAAAGAATATTCATTTTGCAGTTACTGCTTCTCCTGTGCACTGCTGAACACAGACTTGACAAGGTTGATTCCTTTAAAATCTAGCTAAACTAGGGTTCCAAGTAGTGAAGTTTACAATGGAAAAGACATTTGAACAGAAACTCTTATGAAAACTGAGGTCCACTCATATTGAGAAGCAGACTGTAGTTTGCAGACCTCTGAAAATGGCCCACTCATGATTCCTGTCTCCTAGTTATTCAACCAAACACTAATCGAGGGATTCCCTTAAAGAGATTTTACAGTTGAAATTAAAGTCCCCTATCAGTTGAACTTAAGACACAGAGATCATCCTCATGAGTCTGATCTATTCACATGAGCCCTTTCAAAGATAAAAGAAATCAGAACTCATGAGAAGAAAACCGAGCCAGGCACACAGCTAATAGTCCACCAGGTAAAGGGAACTTTGGTCCTACAACCAAAAGAAACAGAATCCTGCCAACAATCTGAATGAGGTAGGAGGAACACTGCCAGGCTCACAAGAGAACCAGTCAGCTTAACATGTTGAGTGTGAGACCCTGAGTAAAGAACACAGCCTAGCCATGACAGACTCTTGCCCCACAGGCCTGAGATCATAAACTTGAGTTGTCTTAAGTCACTAAGTTTTGGGTAATTTTTTGTGCAACTGTAGAAATAATACACAGGCCTTCTCTTGGGTCAATGTTGTCTTCTCCCACCCCCTCAGTGGTTTTGGATACCTGCAGAACTTAACTGTGTTGTAACTGACTGAATGAGTTTTGTCCAAATAAACCCTTTCTTTACATAAAGTTGGGGAAAACTTTTTCGAAGACTCTTTAAATCAGATAACTATGTGCATTCCAGTGAAGGTTTAGGACTTGGGCCTGATCCCAGAAAGGGTTTTCCTGCAAAATTTGGGCAACTTCGTTTCTGTAAATCATCATAAAGGACTCGAGAATATTAAAAGACATCAATATTTGTAGAGTTTTTAGAATAGTGCTAGGATCTTTATATACATAATGTCTTTGAGTTATCATTCCCTCACTGTAAAATTCTATTACTTTCTACATTTTATAGACTGAGACTCAGAGGCTGGACATTTGAATAATGATTTCTTTGTTAGTAGAGATGGAACTTGAGGTTTTTTGTTTGTTCGTTTGTTTTTTGGCTGTAAATCTTGTGTAATTTCCCTCTTCCTTAGAGTTGCAAAAGAGAGTTTGAAGTGCAGCGAAAAGTTGTGCCTGGGATTTCTCCTTCACCCAGGGTGATGAGGGAACCTCACTGGGCTAGGAATATGCCTATACCCTCACACTCAAACAACAGAACTGAATCTTGATTATCACCCAACACTTGTGTCTTTTCCAATATTATGGAGAGAAGTGTTTCTCCACATTTTTTTTTGAGTATGATATTTAGCCAAAGTGTGTATTACAGAATGCAGAAATTTCTTAATGCAAATTTTAGAAGCAACAAAATATGTCCATCATGTTGGTTGTATCCTGTTTTTAAAATTTTTCTTTTTTGTACATTATCTATTTTAATTTTCCATTGTTGTTTACATGTGACATCGGTATTTCTTAGAGGTCATTTTACAAGTGAGGAAACTTAGATTGGGAGAAAATAAACGACAGTAGAACAGAAATTTAACCCAGCAATTGCACTACTAGGTATTTACGTCAAAGATACAAATGTAGTGATCCAAGGGGGCACCTGCACCCAATGTTTATAGCAACAATGTCCACAGTAGCCATACTATGGAAAGAGCACAGAGATCCATTAGCAGATGAATGGGTAAAGAAGATATGGTCTATATATACAATGGAATACTACTTAGCTATCAAAAAAAAAAAAGAAATCTTACCATATGCAATGACGTGGATGGAATTAGAGAGTATTTTTTTTTAATTTTTAAATTTTTTTAATAAACATATAATGTATTTTTTATCCCCAGGGGTACAGGTCTATGAATCGCCAGGTTTACACACTTCACAGCACTCACCATAGCACATACCCTCCCCAATGTCCATAACCCCACCCCCCTCTCCCAAACCCCCTCCCCCCAGCAACCCTCAGTTTGTTTTGTGAGATTAAGAGTCACTTATGGTTTGTCTCCCTCCCAATCGCATCTTGTTTCATTTATTCTTCTCCTACCCCCTTAACCCACCCCCCCATGTTGCATCTCCACTTCCTCATATCAGGGAGATCATATGATAGTTGTCTTTCTCCAATTGACTTATTTCGCTAAGCATGATACCCTCTGGAACTAGAGAGTATTAAGTGAAATAAGTCTATCAAAGAAAGACAATTATGATCTCACGCATATGTGGAATTTAAGAAACAAAACAGAGGATTATAGGGGAAGGGAGGGAAAAATAAAACAAGATGAAATAAGAGAGGGAAACAAACCATAAGAGACTCTTAGTCACAGGAAACAAACCGAGGATGGGGGGTTGGGGACGGGCCTGTGGGAATGGGGTAACTGGGTTATGGACATTAAGAAGGACGCATGTTGTAATGAGCCCCAGGTGTTATATAAGACTGATGAATCACTGAACTCTACCTCTGAAACTAATAATACACTACTATATGCTAATTAATTGAACTTAAATTAAAGAAAAAAGAACAGAAAGTTAAAACTGGTTCTAGTTCTCAGTGATCAACTTTTATGCTCTGAAAACTGAAGGACTAATCCTCTTATTTTCAATGAGCTTTTTATAGCACAATTGTTGAATACAGTAAAGATCGGAAAATCCTTGTTGAAATAAGAAATGTTTTCCCCAGACCCTGGTGGTTTCCTCTTAATTTTTATGAACACATTTATGATAAAAAGTGGTGAAGGTAGGGAGTGGAACCAAGTTTTTGACCTCAAAAATTCTTCATAACCATTTAATGGTCTCTAGTGGTAGAGATATATATAAGAGAAAGTGGGGACTTTGACTAATACAACACAAGGCATCTGGGGCTCCTGGATGGCTCAGTCAGTTGAGTGTCAGATTCTTGGTTTCTACTCAGGTCATGATCTCAGGCTCTTGATCTCAGTGTCCTGAGATTGAGCCCTGCTTCAAGCTCCACACTCAGTGGGAGTCTGCTGGAGATTCTCTCTCTCTTTCTCTCTCTGTCTCTGCCCCTCCCCTCCAAGTAAATAAATCTTTAAAAAAATACAACACAAGGCATCAGCTAGATAGAGAAGAACAGGCAAATTACAGGGGAAAAAAAAAATGTTTGGGAGTATATGATGTTCCAAAAATTTGCATAAAGTTTCTCAAGGATACTGCCAGAGCAAATTTATTTTCTAATTTATTAAAAGCTAAGAGCAGGTTGAGGAGCACCTGGCTGGCTCAATTGGTAGAGCATGTGACTCTTGATCTCAGGGTTGTGAGTTTAAGCCCCATGTTGGGCGCAGAGATTACTTAAAAAAAAAAAAAGAGGGGCGCCTGGGTGGTTCAGTGGGTTGGGCCGCTGCCTTTGGCTCGGGTCATGATCTCAGGGTCCTGGGATCAAGTCCCGCATCGGGCTCTCTGCTCAGCAGGGAGCCTGCTTCCTTCTCTCTCTCTCTGCCTGCCTCTCTGCCTACTTGTGATCTCTCTCTGTCAAATAAATAAATAAAATCTTTAAAAAAAAAAAATAAACATTTTTAATACTCTCTGTTCTAAACACTGTTGGGCTGTTGGGCTTTATAAAAATCGGTCCCTGCCTACAGAGTATTTACCAAGTCTAAGAGGAACAGAGAAGTCCACATACAGAATCTGGGGATATTATCAGTACAAGCCATGGCAAAGCACCATTTGAACTTTCAAAAATTTTCCCGTAATTGTGAAATGCCAGGCCATGTTTGAATTGTCATGCTATTAAAAGAGTGACTTTTCTGAGCAACCCTGTTCCAAACACAGGAAGGGGGAGTGGAATTTAATTTAGAAGAACCTATGCTTTCCGAATTGGATTAGGTATTAAGCAGGGTGGAATAATACATAAAGCCAGTCATGCTTTCCAACTGCAGGTCTCCGAAAATGAAACGCTCCAGCCTTCATTTTTATTGTATCGGTGAGTTCATTCTGTCTTGTGAAAGTCATCCCTACTGGAAGTGGTGGGTTGTTTTAACGATTTAATCAACTAATTAATGGGAAATCTGAAAGAAAAACTCAAAGGATAAAAAAGTTGTTTTGGCCATGAAATTATAACTCAGCTTGATATGCTCCTATCTTGAAAATTAAGAAAACAAAAGCCAGTATTTCCCAAATGTTGTGATATATCCATAGCATGTAATACAATCAGACAAAAATACTCTTGTTAAAGAATCCTCTGTAAGGAGACTTCTTATCTGATTTTGGGGCACTGCAGACACCAGAGTCTTAACTATAATAATTGGATGGGGTCCATGTGGTATACATGAGGGTTGCTGGAGGGGATGGAGATGCAGGGATGGGGTAACTGGGTAAAGGACATTAAGGATGGCATGTGATGTAATGAGCCCTGCGTATTTTTTTTTTTTTTGCCATGATATAAGCAAGAAAGTTTATTGCTACAGCATCAAAAAGTCACAAGGTCATAAAATCAAGTTGGACAGCTCATTAACAACTACAGGTCCCAGTCTTCCTAGTTCCTCTCTCCCCTCTACATCTCAGATGTGAGCCCTGCGTATTATGTAAGACCGATGAATCACTGAACTCTACCTCTGAAACTAATAATACACTATATGTTAATTAATTGAATTTAAATTTTAAAAAAAGAACAGAAATTTAAAACTGCTTCTAGTTCTTAGTGATCAGCTTTTATGCTCTGAACACTGTAGGGCTAATCCTCTTACTTACATATTTATGATAAACAGCCCTGAAGTCTACCACACATGAAATCCTGTTCTCCTTGCCTAGTCCGCTTCAGCTGTTCCCTTTTGGTGTAGCTCACGAGTTAATGCCCCACATTCTTCTAAGTGTCCAGGATGCTTGCTGGTCTCTGTTTGTGAACTTGCACACAGCCCCCTGCAAGTATGGTCACTAACAATTGTACTGCTTAAGAAGGTAACTTCTTCTAAGAAGTGCCAACTTACCTGGCACTTTCTTCTTGCCAGAGGAATGAATGGATGCTCACCTTATTTGGGTAGTGATATGAGGCTTCCTCTTTCTTTTCTCTGATCTGAGTTTCTGATGTCCAGCCTTTGTGGTCTCTTTGGTAGGTCCATCCAAAATCTGCTGGTTCTACTTCTCAAAGACGTGTCAGTCTACTTCTTTTGTCAGGGAGAAAAACTGAAAGAACAGATGCTGGACAAAATATGGATGGCATGACATTTCTGTGGGTAGAAACCCGGGATTTTCCACATAAGCACCACCATGTATACTCTCCTTAGCAACAGGAGTAGGTGTCAGAGTGGATGAAATACATGGATGCTTAAAAAATGTGACTTCATAGACATCATAAAAGGGTTACCGCAGAACTATTTCTTTCACAAGGCCCTTTAGTTTTAGTTTTTTTCTCGTGACGTTCTTGTACCATACTTTTTCCTTTTGGATTCCTAAAGAGGTATCTCTAAATGTTTAATAATAATCCTGAATCTGAGCAGATGCCATACACCAGGGCAGGATGATTTATGGGAAGAGGAGAGTCCAGCCAGTGGAGTGGACAAATACCACTTAGAAAATACACCTGATTTGCATATCACTGCAACTATTTCTAGAGCATTCTGATAATTTTCAAGGAAATTCTGAAAGGCTTACTTGTG
The DNA here is from genome assembly GCF_002288905.1 of Enhydra lutris kenyoni. Classification (NCBI taxonomy): domain Eukaryota; kingdom Metazoa; phylum Chordata; class Mammalia; order Carnivora; family Mustelidae; genus Enhydra; species Enhydra lutris. The sequence goes on from NW_019154105.1 coordinate 53,208,462, forward strand.
AGATAAACATGTAAGGACTCATGATGCACCTCAGAAAATAATTTCTCTAGCAGTTTCCTATATGTGCATGAATTTCTTTCTGAGGTACTTTCCCAACAGTCTTCATGGACTGCTGTAATTCTTTTTTTTAGAGAAAGAGAAAGTGTAAGCTTGGGAGGGGAGGGGAGGGAGGGGCAGAATGAGAGACTCTCAAGCAGACGCCCTGTGGAACACAGTACCAGTCACTGAGCTCCATCCCATGAGCCTGAGATCAAGACTTGAGACAAAACCAAGTCAGACACTTAACCACATGATGCACCCAAGCACCCTGGAGTGCTGTATTTCTAATGTACTCATGTAAACATTACTAGGGAAAGCTTTCCTTTGAATTAATGGATAAAATTTTGCTGGGTTTCTACTAACATTTATTTCCAATATGGTGGCCATTATTCTTCTCAGTTGTCATTTACAATTGCAGTATTCCCCTGCCTCTGAGGGTAAACTCTGATGATAGAGAGTTCATTCTATTTATAGTGTTAGAGGAGGAAGCATGACTCATATATGTTTTATGGGCTCATTACATCATAGCACACCTACACTGTAGTAGGTTCAACTGCTTTGATGAGCACCATTTAACTCTGGTATTGCTGCAACAATGTCGTAGCAACACTGTATAATGGAGTTCTGCTTACTAAATTTGAGATTATTACTACTGTACCAACAGCTTTCATTAATGAACAAATAGGATATGCAAAGAGGGGGGTTAAGATAATCGCATAACATGCATTATCTTATTGATTCTTCTAACAGCCCTCTGATGTCAATAGTTATCCCCATGCTAGAGGGGAGAACAATGAGACTCAGGTTAAACCATTTGTCTGAAGCTATACAGATTTGAAGTGTCAGACCAAAGGTTCAATCCAAATTCTACTTAAGTCCAGAACCCAGAATCAGAAGCATTTCACTAGATTATTCTAAATACTGCCAGGCAGAACATGCCAGCTCTTGTTTGGACATGAAGGGGTTTCTGAAGTCCGTGCTTAGACCTCGGGAAACTCGGACACAAGGTAAGTTTCAGCAGCCCACTGTGGGGTTAAGGGGCACTTCCTGTAACCTTAGCCTCACTCTCTTCACCTTTAAAATGAAACAATTGAACTGGGTTTTCTATGAAGTTGCTTAAACATTCAAGTTTCCTGATTCTGATCAAGAGATGACTCTCGGCCACTTTCTAATGGTCAGTCTCTGCTTGCTTCCTCATCTGAAAAATGGAGGTAAAGCTAGCATCTATCCATTCACAGGAAATAATCCATGTAAGCCATTTAATACAGTGCTTAGAACACAGAAAGTGCTCATGTATTTGCTTATCATCACGGTACTTCTCATGCTCACCATCATCATCATCCTCGTGTTAATTGTCATAAAAAACCTACTTCATTAGTGTTGATATTAGCAGTAGGAAAATATTCACTGTATATTTATAATGGATTTTGGCACTCATATGCATCATGACCCTATGTAAGAGAGCTGAAAATGATCACTAAGAAATGCATCTATAAGGCCCCACAGGACAAGTGTCTTCACCACCTGATAAATGTATGGCAGTTATGTGCTAAGAAAATCTCATTCTACATTTATTGCATCCTGATCATATCATGGTGAAGGGTTTAAGAAGTAATAAAGGAAACTCGCTGGTCAGAGCAGATTAATGTGGTAGACAGCAGAGTGCCAGGAAACTCCAACTCCTTGACATTTGATGAAGTAGTTCATTTAACCTGTCCTAAAAACTGCAACTTTTTCCAAACCTCTTTAGTGTGAAGCTATTCATAATTAGAGTAAATTGTATGTGGTGAAGAGGCAGACGTGTGCAGGTCCTTGCTGGACGAAAGGCAATAATTTCTCCAAAAAAAAAAAAAAGAATTTAACAACAATTTCCACAAATCTCACAAAATACAATTTCATTATATATGTGCGCACGCGAGTGTATTTTTGTAATCAATGTCCCCAGTTTTGATTGAATGGCTTCCTTTTACATGCGGGTGTCTTCAACACAACCACGATAGATGGCTCTGGGAGGAAATAAACACTGTGTGTCCTCCCAAAGGAAGTATTTTTATGGATGGTGCACCAGAAGACCGCTTCTTCAGTCCTAATAGAAAAAAGAAAAATGATAATAATACAGAAGGCAAAACAACATTGCAATTAAAGGTCAGGGAAATATGAGTTTGATTCCATGGAACTTTAAATTCCATAGAGCAAAACTGGAATTTTTAAAACTCAGTCCAGTTTTTCACTCACTCAGTGCCTAGAACAGTGCCTGATGCATGGAAGGTACTAAATAAGTATTTGTTGAAAGAACAAGCAAATGCATAGCTCTGTGAAAAACTGTGATTCCAATGAGTTACTTAGTTTTAATTCCTCAACCTTCACTTTCCTCATCTCTAAAGAATCACCACCTTTCAGGGTTAGTGAAAATGTTAAACACTGTATGTAAGAAGGCCTTGAATACAGGCTCAGTAAATGTCTGTGGTTGTGGTACTGTGGTCCAGTAGATTTCCCTCAAAACATCCTGTCTGCATGAGAAACACACACATCAATTTATCCCTTGGAGGAATCTGCGCAAATGCCTTGATGCCCTCTGATAATTTTCAAAGTGATGATTAGGTTCATGAGGGAAGCAAATTATTGGTGTATGTTCATGGGATCTGGTGCATGTCAAATCCCCATGTGATTCTGGCCAGCACATATAGACGTGAGGCTTTCTCAAAAACATGTGGCAGGGGTACAGACCAGTGCAGCCTTTCTGGAAAGCAGTGTGACCGTGTTTGTAAAGAACCTCACGACCGCTTAAACCTTCTGGTCTAGGGATTCTCCTTCTGGGTTAGTCATTAAGAAAGAACCTTAGGTGCAATCAGCTGTTTGTGCTAGACTATTAATTACATCCTTATTCCTATGTAGTCCCCCAATGCTGAAATGTCCTTAGTGTCCAACAATATGATAAATTCAATGTGTACATAATTAGGCTGCCGTTAAAAATAATGACATGAAAAATGTTCAGGATGTATTGTTAAGTTAAAAATATAATAAGGGGCTGCAAAACAATAAGATGTAAAACTATTGTATTATCCCAATTTTATTCATATCAAATTGTATCAAATTCACATCAAAATTTTCTCCAATTTTAAATTAATATGCTTAGATACATTACCAAAATAACTTTACAGTAGTATAATTATGGGCAATATTTGTTTTCTTATTCTTTTTTTAAAAAATATTTTATTTATTTATTTGAGAGAGAGAGACAGAGACAGAGACAGAGAGAGAGCGAGCCAGCTGGGGGGAGGGGCAGAGACATAAGCAGGTTCCCTGCTGATCAAAGAGCCAGACACTGGGCTAGATCCTGGGACCCTGAGATCATGCCCTGAGCCAAAGGCAGAAGCTTAACCAGCTGAGTCACCGAGGTGCTCTTTCCTTATCCTTTTCTACAGATAGTTAATTTTTGCAGAATGATCACTTTTTAATAATCAGACAAAAAGTCACCAGAAACCATAATACAGAAGCCATTGGGCTTACAGAAGCTTATAATAACTTCCCAAAGTGGATAAGTGAGGCTTTTCTCACTTTCCCTAAATCTAAGAATTCTACTACTGCTTAGATCCTTCCTCGTAGAGTGAAGAGAACCTAATGAATAAATCCATACTCAGATGTGTAAGACTTACTAAAGGTGCTAATACATTATATATTAATAAAAATAACTTAAAAAAAGAAAAGGAACATGTTGGAAATAAACTGTATTATTTGAAAAAAAGTATCATCCATTTAAAAGGTCACCAGAGGAATTGATACTGCTGAGTGATTTGATGATGGTCATGTTAAAGCTTCAGTGGGAGAAAATTTCAGAGCACAGACACTTGGAGCATCTCTGAGACACACACTGCTAATCATTCACCAAATCCACAGTCTGGTCTTCTTCCTGGGCACACAAGAGTTCGCTTATTGTTTGGGGTGGATGTATTAAGTGATTTCTAACCAACAAAATGAGAGTGGAAATTATGTATAGCCCTTTGCACTTCAAGACCTGGCCCATAGGCACCTCCCACAGAAGCTCCTCAGTGGTCCTTTCTCCTGCTGGATGAGACCGTCCATGGACTCTAGAACCCCCTCTGATGGCCAAGCTTTCATTTGCCTCTGTCCCTTAAAGATTCTGGGAAGAACCATCAATTTAGATGGTTAGATGAGCAAGAAATACACTACATTTTTTTAAACTTATATAATTGGGGGCCTGTTTGCTAATGTTACTGCAGCAGGAGTTAACCTAATATAGCTACATTGTTCATGGCATACATTTGGCTGTATACACAGCATGATCAAATCCATTCTTGATGGAGAGGTGGAGATACCATTCCACAAAAGAGGTGAGGGAAAAGGTAGATAATAGATCATTTGTACCATTTCATAAGTCCCTAGAGTCCTATAGAATTTGGTTAATTTTTCTCACCTAAATGTAGTAACATGCATTGCTTTTCCATAAGAACTCTTAAGAATAAACAAAAGATCATCACTCTCTGGACTTACTTTTACCTCTTTTGACTTATTTTTGAACTTTCTTCTTCTACTTGGATGGAGGCCCCATGAGGACAAGACCTTTGATGTGTTTATTGCTGCTGCCCTGACTTTCTTGAAACATTCTAGAAAAATAAGCATACACTATGTATTGGTTAAAGATGTAAACTGATGTAATGAATGCAAGATAGATAAAGACAACTTCACCTGGTAAGGCCGACCACCCGAAACGTGGCCAGGAGCTTCCAGATGGCAGAGAGGGTTTTGCCTGACACAGACATGTGTTTGAATATAAACACATCTGATGCAGTCAATTTCTAAATTTCATTTCATGTTATAAGATGTATCTATCAAACATGGCTAGAGATCAAAGGCAGCTGACAAGTTTGCTGAGGGCAGATGTCCCTTTACTTCCCATCTTCACCACTCACAAGAGCCATTCTACCTCCCAGATAGGTTTCCAGCTTGACCTTTCACACCCGATGACACAGTCATCTAATTGCTCTCTTCTTGCTATTCCAAGCAGATGGCTCAGAATTAAATAGCCAATAAATCACAATTTCCATATGTACAGGGCTCAACTACAAGTGTTCATTTGCTCTTAAAATTGTTTCTGTTGCTGCCAAATAAGAGTCACGTAGTTAAAAGTTTGGAGTGATTAGCTAGATACATGCCCTTTTTTTCCTTTTGAGGTTATAGCTGGTGATTGTTCATTCATTTATATCTTAGGACTCTCTAGAAAAACTGAACTAAGAGATGTTCCTATATACAGGAAGAGATTTATTTTAAGTAATTGGCTTACATGATTGTGGAGGTTTAGCCAGTTCAAAATCTGATGGGGGAGGCAGACAAGCTGAAGACTCAGGAAAAAGTTATAGTTGGAATCCAAAGACCATCTGCCATAGAACCAAGAAAAGCCAGTGTTGTGGATCAGGTCAGAAGGTACAGGCTTCTGTACAGGATTCCCTTTTGCTCAGGGGAGATTAGTCTTTCATCTATTTAGATCTTCAACTGCTTAGATGAGGCCCACTCAAAATATGGAGGACAATCAACTTTACTCAAATGTTGTTGATTTAAATGTCAGTCACATCGAAAATTCCCTCATGGAAACATCCAGAATAATGTTTGACCAAGTACTTGGGCATTGTGGCCCAGACAAATTTAAACATAAAATAACACAAACATAAAATTAACTGTAAACAATTTTAAAAATAAAATTAACTGCTTTTCTTCTCATTTGTTTTTGATTGCCTTTTCTTTGATCCGATCCTCTTAGGCCCTTGGGGGTCATTATTTTTACGAGGGTCATCTAATCCCTAATCTTGCGGTGATCTGGAGAGTCTCAAGCCCACATTCCAGCTCCCCCACTGGCTAGAACATGACCACAGAACCTTCAGTTCTACCTCAGTGAATGTGGACACCTAAGTCATAGGTCTATTATAATGATCAAATGGGAAAAATATACATTGACAAGCTCTGTAAACACAAGTTCACATTGAAGGCATTATTTTAAATTGTGTTCCTATATCAAAGGTCCTACCTTTCAAACCAATGAGTGAGAAAATAGAAAACTTCTCATGTAAGGCACATTTTAGTTGTGAAGTAACAGGCTCATTGGAATAAAGAAAGATCAAGTTAATAAATCAAATTTATTCATGAGGGGGCAATGATTTTGAGGATTAGGAGAAGCCTTAACACCACAACAGATGATTTTTTTAAGACCCCAGGAACAGTGTCAAATTTAAAGTACACAGAATATCTGTATCTCAGGGCAGGGAAGTTAACATACCCTTGATGCTCCCCAGTGAATCCTGGGGAGAGCCAGACAGCATGGGAGCACCATGACAGCTGAGACAGGTAAAGTGGGGCTGTTTGTTCCTGAGGAGCCACTCAAAAATACTGGACAGAGTTTATCATCTCGCCACAGTCAATGTACAATTAACATCCCATATGTGACTTAATGTCAGATTGTTACGTAATTATCAGTGTCTATTGCTTCATGAGTCTCTACACCTCAGATTCCTGACCAGAACATTCTTTAACTCCAGAGAGTGGAGGAAATTTTGCTCTCATCTTTGTCTATGATTCTCTTAGTCTTCATTTTCAGCACCAAGACAGACCTCTTCTAACATTTAAGATTTCAGTTCCTTTTGTAGAAAATGCCCTATCCACTCTGGTACAGGTAGCCTTGCCCTCTGTCCCACCAGGTCAGTGGTCCAACATTAGTGGAGTTCCGAAGGTCAGTATCCATCAGTCTGAAAAGTAACTCCACCTGTGGAACAAAAATGGAAATTCTTTATGTTCAGGACTCTTTCTTTTCAGACCCTTCTCTCCAGAAGTTAAAAAGATCTTGCTGTCCTATCTCACTCAGGGTCACCTGTTACAAACCATGCTATTATGCACTCCTGAACACACTGTGAACAGAAATTAGTAACTATTCCTCCTTGCACCACTCCTACATGGAGTATACCATTTTCTCACTGAACTAAAGGTACTGTGGGTCCAGCAAATCACCAGAGAAACATGGCACCAAGATTCAGCAAAGAGCACATCATAATCATCTTGTGATACCATTCCTGTATGAAAAACAATGTAATTTCCTCTTACTTTGTTGATAATAAACATTTGTATCCTTAAAAGCAATGGTGTGTTTTTTCATGTGTCAGCATGGCTTTAATATTTATAATATGTGAAGATCTTTACATCTGTAATTTTTTTTTCATTCTGTGGGACCTGGAACAAAGAAGAGTTTATTGTGTGCTTTTATTCCCTTTGAAAAATGGATGGATATTTCACTTTCCTTGGTGCAGCTTTGTGCAGTAGACAGTTTCATTTCAAAATGTGCAAAAAAATCAGTTTTATGAACACTTTGCTCATATTGCTTCTCTACCACTTTCTTTAGGAATGTCCCAGTGGTGTTGTTAATGAAGAAACCTTCAAAGAGATTTACTCACAGTTCTTTCCGCAGGGAGGTAAGTGAAAATGTGGACTTGTTAACGTACTCTCCATTAGAATTATGCTTGCAATCTTGAATTTGGCTTTATCTTTTATGGCATGAGCCTACATTTTTAATCACTATGTAAAAGAATTAATACACAGCATGGAAGTGCATATAATTTCCAATGTATCATAAAAGTGAGCACCTTACAAATGATCAGATAACCAGGATTTCTCCTTCAGCTGAATGCAAGAAACAGTATTACTGTGTATCCCATACTACGGCTCTCAAACACACATCACCTTTAGGCCGCAATGGCTCAGTCCAGGATATGCTACAAAGCTCTTCAGCATGTACTGTAGGTATCATTTGATTCTTCCCACTATCAAATTAGGACAAATATAATTATCCTCAATTTTCAGATGTGAAATCTGGGCTTTAGAGAAGTTAAATGGTTTGCTCAGGGTCACACATCCACTAATGGGTGGATAATGGCTTAGAACCTAGATCTTTCTAGAGCCTCACCTAGTGTTCTTTCTGCTCTTTCTCTTTTGGGACCTCTTGTTATCACCCCTCCCCCCGCATCTGAGAAAGTTAATACCACTCTAAATATTAATTTAATTGGAAAAGAAACAAGGAAGGCGTGATGATAACACATACCTGTTGGAGATGAGTGAAGAGATCTATTTGCCCCTAGGCCTTATAAGTTCTCTTTCATTCAACAGGAGGCCCAGCTCAAACAGAGTCTACTGTGTATCCAGCTGTGTGTTAGGTGCTGATAATGAAAGAGGAAGAAGATGTGGTACCTGCCCAAAAGAATATTCCAGTTTAGTGCTGCAGATGGGCAATGTCCAAATGAGGCATTAAGTGCGAAGATAGGGGTTTAAATCACAGCATTAATGAGAGCACCGTGCAGGAACAACAGGGCGAACATAAAAAGGAAGGCATCCAGACTAATCGACCTGAGCTGTGGCAGCAGCCATTCCTGAGGTGTCCAGTATGTCCCTGGCCCTGACCCTGGCACGCACTACCCCTCACCTCCCAACTATCTTAGCTGTGACTCTCCCTTTTTAATAAATACTGATATCAAGATGCAGAGAAGCTCACTGTTTCCTTATCATCCTCTTTGACTGTTTCCTGCATAAAGGAGCCCCTATCCTCTCACACCAAAGTAACTGCAATAGTTTCTAAGTTAGTCTCTGCTTCCAACCCTTCCCTGCTCTTGCAGCACATTTTTTTTTTCTCAATAGGAGCCAGAGTAATCCTGTTCAGTGAAAGACAGCTCCTGTCACTGCTCTACTCAGAACCTTCCTTTCCATCAGAGTCTAAGCCACACCTGTCTAGTGACCTGTAAGCTGTGATCCCTGTTCCCTCTCTGTCTTGTCCTCTCCCTGCTCCTACCTTGCCCCTTTGGCTCTCTATGTTCCGGCCACACCCGCCTCCTTCTAATTCCTCAGGCACAGCTGTTGAGCTACTGTTAGGACCTTTGAACCTGTTATTCCCTCTGCCTGGGATTCTTGCTCTCCCAAATAACCATCTCAGCATCCGACCACCTTCATTCCTATTCAGATGCCACTATCTCAGCAAGGCTTTCCTGGCCACCCTATCTTAAACCACAACCCCTTGGACTCCCCATGCAAACTTTATGTTTCTCTTTAGCACTCAAGAGCACCTAATAATACATGTTTTACCTCTTTCTGTTGTTGCTTATTGTCTCTTTCCTCACTAGAATGTCTTCTCCCAGGGACCGAAGGGTTTTGTGCATTGTTCATTGCTGTGAGCACCGGTGGTAGAAAAGTCACTGACCAGTCATCAGCCTTGATTGTATTGTGTAAATGAGTGAAAGCAGGAAGGAAGGAATGACATGAGCCTCCCATGTTGGCTGGGACAGTACAATGGAATAATCTCTGCAAAAGGCATTTTGAAACTTAAATATTAGTTTCAGACAAAAATTAACTTCTCTTTTGGTTTTCAATCCATTTGGTTTTAGATACTTCAGTGGGTTGAAGACAATTTTGTGTGTGAATTGTCAAAATAGACATTTTCATTTGCTATGACCGTTAAAAGGAATTAAATTAAAAAGAATTCTTTTATAAGAACTAAATTCTTATAAAAGAATTAAATTAGAATTCTGAGAAAACACAAGGTGACCCATTATTACATGAATTTGGATATATCATGGGTGACAGTTCCCACCCACCCCATCTCATTACTAACAGTTCATGGACAGCTCTTGGTCATAGGGCCTGATGCCCAGATGTAATGGGTCCATTGTCTGCCTTAAGAAAGAATTTGGAATATCATTTGATTAACTTGTCTATTTCTAAATTATTGAAAAAACTTGGCATTTCTGAAGAAAAATCATGTTTACATTATAGCTAAGTATGTCAGCATATTGATAAACAGTAATATCAAAGCATCTAGCACAAATGGAAGTCTTTAAGTTATTTTTTTATTATCTCAAGTGAAAGTTATTGCATGCTAGAAATGGGATACAGCTCCACATTAAAAATTTATCTTTATTTGAAAAATAACATTTTGGCATTACAGAACATCTACTTAAGCACAATCCTTTGCAAATGATTCTTGTTGCAAAATCCAACGGGATTTGAGAGGAAAAAAATCACTTTGCTTTCTTAAAAATTCTTTGATTATTCATGTTAATTGAATGGATAAATCTTAAAGTACCAGGCACTACTGAAGGAAATGACATATTTTAAAGAAAAATGACTAGCAATTTAAAAAATTAATATTGCACATGCAAATTGTATCTTGCACATGCAAATTGTATCTTGCAGTGCAGCTGGAAAGAGGGATAGGTCCTATGGAAGGACAGAATCTCTGATGAGAGGCAAATTCATGTCATGGTCATCCTCACGCTTCTATGGAACCATTTATTTAGGTCTGAAAGCAACAGGTTTCTCATTATGAGCCCAAACAATGATGGGTCCATAAATCGCCACATCTCCCCATTTCCTGTAGGAAAAGACTATGTCTTCTCTACAGAACCTCCTGCAATTTGTAACGTGTCAGGCTCTTCGTTTACTCTACTGCTTCATCAGATGGTTTACCAAGCACAACCTGTTTGGTGTTCTGGATGTCAGCACAAGAGGTGTGACCAGAAGTGTCTGGTTTGTGAGGGATAAAGTATGCCTGCTGGAAAACCAGCCGAGAGGAAATGAATGGCTGGTTGGTGTCCTTCCTGGTATTATTACGGCAATACTTTTTCAACTCCACATACAGTGGAAGCTTTAGAGTGTACACTGTTAGTTCACTGACCATTTTAAAAGCTTATGAAAAGTGCAGTTTCCTGGGCTCCTCTTGCTCATGTTGTAGGGATTCTGCACCTACTTTGTCTGTATGAGGCACCTGCTAGCTATGGAAGGAACAGATGAATTAGCTCCACTCAGAAGACTAAGTCAACAAATGCCTATGGAACCATTACTGTGTGCAAGGCACTGGAGGCACTTGGACAGGGTCAGGGGCATGAAGATTTTTTTAGTAACACCAGCCATAGAATATCCTTCTTGTCCTAGGACAGTTTTTCTGAGGATTTTCAGGGTGATTTATAGAGGACTTATCAAACAGAAACTATTATTCGTGTATATGAACATGCCTTACCAGAGCAACAGTGTTTTGAATTGTATATTCAAATGCATTAAACTAATTCTGTACCTTGGGCTTGAATTCAAGTGGAGTAGTGATTTTTGGTAGGAAGAAAAAAATCAGCCAGATTGATCCACAGACCTGGATCATGATAATCAAGTACATTCTGAAATTTATTAATATAGATAGATTTTTCAATCAAAGGGTTAGTTGGTATTATTGATGTGGGTTGGAATTAAATGGGTTAAAGTCATTGGACTAAGTTGAGTCCTGGGTTTGTGGATAGATTGTCACCATCAAATGGTGACTCAAATGGTGCATTTCTGTGGGTCTCAGGTTGTTCCTCTGTAAATTGTGGAACAATACTTTTACAACATTTATAAAATGTGGAATAAAGGAGTCCTCAGTATTCTTTCCACTCTACACATTCTTTTTTTTTCTAGGAGCTGGTGTTGGAATGTCTTGATTTCATTAACAACTCTATCATTAACCAACTAGGTAATCTTAGCTAAGTCACTGAAGGTACCTGCAAAATTTTCCACCTTTGTTAAATGTAGATAAATAACTAAATGGTATCCAAGATCCCTTCCTGTCCTAAGCATCTATAAATGTTGTTCCCCAACTACAAAAGTTCTACATTTAATTTTCTACTTCACAAGTAAGATTCTAAGAAACTGAGGCAATCTCAGCATATCAAACTCAGGAACTGTTTTTGCCGTGTGTAAAGAAACATGGTCAAAGGAGACTTTCGGGTCATGTGAAGAGAAGAGAGATAGTTTTGTCTTTTTTGAGCTCCCAACTATAATGAAATCTAGAATCCAGGATGCCTGTTATTCATTGTCTTAGTAAATGTGTATTGAGTATCTAAAAAAAAAACCATCAGATGAAACCTGACCATTGATGCTTTGTGGACACTTCGCCTTTACTTCATGTATCTACCTCTGTGTCTAGTCAGAGACTTCCAGGGACTTAGCTCCTTCCTATCACTCAGTCAAAGCTCAGAACCTCACTCCCTTTCTTCAGAAACTTTCACAGTCTCCAGACGCTGTCAGAAAAAATCTGAACTCCAGCAGAAGTCACAATAACACTTCATGACATGATCCTACCAATCTTTTTTTTTTAAGATTTTATTTATTTATTTGACAGATAGAGATCACAAGTAGGCAGAGAGTCAGGCAGAGAGAGAGAGAGGAGGAAGCAGGCTCCCCGCTTAGCAGAGAGCCCGATGTGGGGCTCTATCCCAGGACCCTGAGATCATGACCTGAGCCTAAGGCAGAGGCTTTAACCCACTGAGCCACCTAGACACCCCTCTACCAGTCTTTAGTGCAGGAATTGACATCAAATTAGAACTCCAATCTAGATACACCTAGACACACAACAGAGATTTCACAAAAAAACAGGAACTTTTTCAGGTAGAAATGTATTATATCTGTAAAAAAATTACTCACATTTCTTTAAGGTGGTTGTCTGTGAAACAATAATTATAATAGATAATATTTATTGAACATTTAATATATGCTTAGGACTGTCTAAGCACTTTGCATATTAATATCTCATTTAATCTTTTTGGGATGACCCTATGAAGTACATACTGGTGTTATCATTTTGTAGATGAGGAAACTGAGTCCCAGAGAGGTTAAGCAACTTTCCCAAAGCCATGAAGTTGATGTTTGGTAGAGCTGAAATTCAAACCCAGGCAGTTCAACTTCACTACACTAGTGACAACTGCTGTCTGCACACTATATCTGGGCTGGAAAACTGGTTTAACTTCCAGGGGACTTGCCAAGATACGTTTATAGGAACAAGGAGTCCTCTATATCACATCAGGGCAAACCTTGATCTGTCCCATGTGTCAAGCTTTAAAGCAAGAGTGACCCCATTTAAGAAGAAAGCTAATTACTGTATGTTCATGTTAGCTTATTTTCTTTTAATTTAAAAAAAAATTGCCAACATTGTTTGTTCTGAGCCATTATTCATGTTAAATCCTGCTTGCTAAGGTAAAGGCGTGTACCCTGATTGTCTAAATAGGATACCAAGAGACCTACTTAATGGAAGCTCATTATAAAATATGCAAAATCTCTTTTTTTCTCCGTCGGAAAGTAAGTTTAACATAACGCCTGTCAACTCCTATCACCATAAGGCACTAAATAGTTCAAGAAGTCTGTGTAACAGCACTGTTGAGAGCAAAACAACTTTGTGAATAAAAACAGGCTGCCGATTCTTGACAACTCTGTAATGGCACTTCCCAAGAACGGTACGAAATCGATTATAACCAAATCCCTAGTAATAACCTATAGTCAAAAGTATTTCTTTCTGCAACTCATCAATACTGTGTGGACATTCACTCAAGACACAATTACAGGACATATTATTTAGACCCAATTGTGGTCCCTGGTTAGTTCATAGACAACAGTGTTAATAACTCCTATGTTTAAAAACAAGTGGTTTCATACAGTGTATTTAAAAGAGGTAAAAGACAATGCCACCATCATTTTGAGAAACTGAGTGTACAGTCTACCTTATAAAATATATGGTCTCCAATAGCATTTACCACTGGGGTAGAGCATTCAGGAAAAACCATCCACAAGTGGGCCATGGGTGCTTGAGAGCTGGGAGGGAAGTTTCTATGACCTCTGACCTCTCTTATTTGGGAAGGGCGATCCTCTCCTCCTGCTACTGTGACTTAGTTTCTTGACAGCCTTTAAAAAGGCAATTTATAAAGTAAAAGGTGAATAAGAAGTTTTGTTCAATCCCAATAAAAAGTAAAGGTTAAAAGTTATAAAATAGAAACAGATGAAATTTTAAACAAAAGATAAAAGCCTGGAGCCAATGAGCTGAAAGGTTATTTTTTTTTCCCCTAATATAAAAAAGGTTAAGGTAAAAGCCTGAAACCATGAGATGAAACATCTAAAATAATCAAGTAAATTTGATCAAGGGTCAAGAACAGAAGCACTGAAAAATGAAAACTGCACTGAGAGAAGAAAACGGCAAGAAAAAAATATACTTTTGGAGTATCTGGGTGACTCAGTGGGTTGAGCCTCTGCCTTGGGCTCAGGTCATGATCTCAGGGTCCTGGGAATGAGCCCCGCATCAGGCTCTCTGCTCAGCAGGGAGCATGCCTCCCCCTGTCTCTCTGTCTGCCTCTCTGCCTACTTGTAATCTCTCTCTTTCTCTCTCAAAAAAATAAAATAAAATCTTAAAAAAAAAGAAAAAATATACTTTTAACATGAAAAAGTAGAAAGCTCAGAGATGAAGGGAGGCCACGGAGAAAAGAAGAAGAAGAAAAATGGGAAAACCCATCAAAAGCAAGCTCAGTGGAAGCATTGGATCTCAGATATACTCCAGAGTTATCAGGCAGCATTGTGAGGTGCTAGGGACGGAGCCCTGTCCCAAAATGCCCACGGTTACCCAAGCCGTGAATCCCACCCAAGGCCCAGGGGCCCTCAGGACCCCACACTCCTACCATGGCCACAGAAACTTCCCAAGTCACTCCTGTCCTCAGTTCATCAGGCCACTTCACTGGCTGTGGGCTAGCCTGATTTTCCAGTCAGAAGGACTCCGTTTCATCCTGCTTTACTCCTAATTGACTGTGTCACTCTGGGCAAGTTTCCTAAGCTCTCTGAGTCCCTAGCTTTATCTGAGTTGTAAAAATGACAAACACATTCATAAGCACAAAACTAAAAATGCCAATTCATGTGTGTCTCACTATTAGTATTGTTTTTAATTAATTTATTTATTGGAGAGAGCAAGAGAGCAGGGGAAGGGTAGGGGGAGGGGGAGACTGAGAGAACCTCAAGCAGACTCCCCGATGAGTTCCAAGCACACCTGGGTGCTTGACCCTGAGATCACCACGGGAGCCGAAATCAGGAGTCAGATGCTCAAACGACTGAGCCACCCAGGCACCCCTCTCTCTTAGTATTTTTATTACTTTACTTGTAGAGATAGCCCCTGCCAAGCACCAAACAATTTCCACATGCGTCTCACTTATTCCTCACGCCCACCTATGGTACAATTACTCATCTCAGCACCAGAAACACCACCCAAGACACCCAGGTGCTCAGAGCATTTCTAGCCACAACCTTACAGAGAATGTGTATCATCAATGGCCTCTGTGTGAGGAGCTCACTCTCAGGAATCTCAAATTACAATCCTCTCCAGAATGAAGGTGCACAGCCAGGAAGAAAGCACAAGTACAGGAGATGGAGTAAATTTTCCTAAATAAGAGGAGGCTTCGGTGTGCTGTGCCAGTCTTCAGTAGGATATTGAAATGCTGCTTTAGGGGTGCCTAGGTGGCTCAATTGTTAAGTTCTGCCTTTGGCTCAGGTCATGATCCCAGGGTCCCGGGATTGAGCCCTGCATCAGGGTCTCTGCTTAGCGGGAAGCCTGCTTCTCCCTCTCCCACTCCCCCTGCTTGTATTTCCTCTCTCGCTGTGTCTCTCCCTGTCAAATAAATTAAAAGAAAGAGAAAAAAAGAAAAAGAAAGAAAGAAAGGAAGAAAGAAAGACAGACAGACAGGAAGGAAGACAGGAAGGAAGGAAGGAAGGAAGGAAAGAAAAGAAAAGAAAAGAAATGCTGCTTTAATAATGCTCCCTTTCCAACATTTCAGACTCGACAACGTACGCACACTTTCTGTTTAATGCGTTTGATACAGACCACAATGGAGCTGTGAGTTTTGAGGTGAGTCTTAAACCATTTTTTAATATATGATTTGACTTTAGACACATGGGAAGAGATTTAGACTATTTACAAGGAAAATCTGAGTTGGTAGTTTGATAACTTTTTTTTTTCTTTTTGAGACTTTTATTCTTATTATTATTGCTGCTGTTATTATTATAGATCACTGAGCATGAGAGCTACCTTAACAGAATTGTGTGTTATTACAATGTTGTTGACTATAAGTACAATGCTGTACAGCACATCCCTAGAGTTTATTCCTTTTCCTTAACTGAAACTTTATGCTCATGGGTCACTGCTCATACCCCCTGCTCCAGCCGCAACTGAACTCTAGGATTTTGATTATTTAGATAATTCCTGTCGGTGGAATCACGCGGTATGTGTCTCTCTGTGATGGCTCAGTATGCCCTCAGTTTCATTCATGTTGCTGCATATTGCACATATTTTTTTTTCTTTTTAAAAATAAATAGTATATTCCATTGTGTGTGTAAACCACATTTTCTTTATCCATTCATTCGTCTCTGGATATTTATGCTGTTTCCACACCTTAGATGTTGTGAACAGAGCTATAATGAATATGGAAGTCTAATATCTCTTTGAGATCTTGATTTCAATACCTCTGGATAAATATCCAGAAGTGGGATTACCGAATCACATTGTATTTTTTTTTTAATTATTTGAGGAAGCTCCCTACTGTTCTCCATATAGTGGCTGCACAGCTATGATTCCCACCAACAGTGTGCAATTGTTCCAATTTACTCACATCGTCAACACTTCTTATCTTTCATTTGTTGGATAATAGCCATCCTGATGGGTTGAGGTGCTATCTTATTGTGGTTTTTATTTGTATTTCCCTGATGACTGGGGATGTTGAGCATTTTTTTCATATACCTGGTGGCCATTTGGATATATTCAGAGTCATGCACATTCAAGTCCTCAGCTTATGTTTTAATTGGGTTGTTAGATATTTACTATTGAGATGAAGGACTTTCTTATATATTTTGGAGATAGCCCTTTATCAGATACATGGTTTCCAAATATTTCTTCCCATTTTGTAGGTTGCTTTTTCACTCCACTGATTATATCCTTTGTTGCTCAGAAGGTTTTTAATTTAGCACTTGTTTATTTACTCTTTGTTGCCTCTGCTTTTGGAATCATATCATGAAATCATTGCCAAGACCAATACCATGAAGTTTACCCCTCAGGTTTACTTTTAGGAGCTTTATGGTTTCAGGTCTTATGTTTAAGTTTTAATCTATGTTGAATTGATAATTGTATACGGGATAAGGTTAGGATGGAATTTCAATCTTTTGGGTGTGGTTATCCAGTTTTCCTAATACAATTTGTTGAAGAGACTATCCCTTCCCTTTCCCATTGTGTATTCTTGACATCCTTGTCAAAGATCATTTGACCATATATGTATGGATTTACTTCTAAGCTTCCTATTTTGTACCATTGGTCTTGATGTCTGTCTCTATGCCAGTACCACAGTGTTTGGATTCTATAACTTTGTAATATACTTTGAAATCAGGAATCAGGATGCCTCTAGCCCTGTTCTTTCTTAAGTATTGATTTGAATGTTTGTGGTCTTTTGTGGTCCCATATGAATTTTTTTCTACCTGTAGAAAATACCACTTGGGATTTTGATAAGGTTGTAGTGAATCTGCAGATAGCTTTGGGTACTATGAATATTTTAACAATATTAATCCTTCCAACTCATGAACTTACCATTGTTTGTGTCTTCTTTAATTTCTTTCATCAGTGTTTTGCAGTTTTTAGTACTCAAGCTTTTCACCTCCTTAGTTAAATTTATTCCCATTTTTTTATTCTACTCTTTTTGGTGCTATTGTAAATGGGATCAGTTTCCTAGTTTTCTTCTCAGATAATTCATTGTTGGTGTATAGAAACACAATAATTTTTGTATGTGATTTTGTATCTTGCAACTTTACTGAATTTATTAGTTCTAACAGTTTTTTGGTATAATTGTTAGGATTTTTTTACATATAATATCATAACACCTGATTTATCTTTCTTGCCTAATTTCTCTGGCTAGGACTTCCAATACTCTGTTGAATAAAAGTGGCAATATTGGGCGTCCTGCCTTGCTCCTGATTTCACAGGGAAATCTTTCAGTTTTTCATCATTGAGCATGTTGTTAACTGTGGGCTGGTCATAAATGGCTTTCATTATGTGAAGATGCTTTCCTTCTATTCTTAGTTTGTTGAGAGTTTTTATCATGAAAAAAAGTTCAACTTTGTCAAATGCTTTTTCTGCGTCTGTTGAGATGATCATGTGATTTTTCTTCTTTACTCTGTTAATGTGGGATAGCACATTAATTGATTTTTATATGTTGAGCCATCTTTCCATCAAAGGAATAAAGATACTTGGTTATGTTGTATGATCATTTTAATGGGCTGTTAGAATTTTCTGGGGTTTTGTTGAGGATTTTGGATGTATATTTATCAAGAATATTAGTCTGTAGTTTTCTTTCCTTGTGATACCTTCATCTGGTGTTGGTTCCAGGGTACTGCTGACCTCATAAATGAGTTTGGAAATATCCCTTCCTCTGCAATTGTTTGGAAGAGTTTGAAAAGGATTGTATTAGTTCCTTAAATGTTTGGCAGAATTTACCAGGGAAGCCACGTGGTCCTGCTTTTTTTGTTGAGAGATTTTTTGATTACTGATTCAATCTCCTCATTACAGGTCTGTTCAGATTTTCTATTTCTTTATGATTCAGTCGTGGTAAGTTGTATGTTTCTAGAAATTTATCCACTTTTTTCCTAGGCTATTCAGTGCATTGGAGTAGAATTGTTCATAATAGTCTCAGGATTCTTTTGATTTCTACGGCACCAGTTGCAATGTTTCTTCTTTCACTTCTGGTTGTCTTATTGAGTCTTTTCTCTTTTTGTTCTTAGTCTAGCTAAGAGTTTGTCAATTTTGTTTATCTTTTCAACCCCATCATTCAGAAGCACTGGTGAAAACGTGGACTTGCAATTGGCATCTGAATTAGGGGAGGGCAGTCTTGTAGGACTGAGCCCTTAACCTGTAGGATCTGGCTGTATCTCCAGGTAGAAAAGGTCAGAGTTGAGTTAAATTATAGGACACCCAGCTGGTGTCAGAGAATTGCTTGGTTGTGTGGGGCAATTACACACACACACACACACACACACACACACACACACACACACACATTGGAATTGGCTACAGAATCATAAATATGTATTATGTATAAGGGAAACAAGGTAATTGGAGATGATTTACTTTGGGGGAGTAGAGGAAGGGAATCTTATATGTGATCAGAAATTGCACTGAGTGACATGATAAGTGGCAGATGATGGAGTGGGATCAATAAGGAAAGGTAATGATAGGGCTGTATCAAGGAAGCATGCCCATGGAATTGATGGACAAGATATGAAGGACAAGCACAAGCTAGTTAAGAGTAAGCACTCAGGATGGAAAGCAGGGAGAGTGAGTCAGAGGCAGAGCCTGGGAATGAAGAGAAAGCTTTTATAAATCACCTAAAAGTTAGAATACAAAGGGAAAAGGCCAAAAAGGAAGACTGGATGAGGAGGCAGAGGCCAGCTCCTGACCACTTAAGGCAGGATGATAAGGAGGCTGGATTCTCTTGTGCGAGGTGAGGAGTCCTTAAGGAATTTTCAGCAGGGGAGTCATGGGATCAGGACTATGTTAGTAGAAACAAGAAGTTTATTTAGCATCTATGTATTCCAAGAATCCTAACAGGAGCTAACTTAAGCCCAAACTATAATTGAGGCATTGGTGATGAGAAGGAGGAGATGAGCTTAGGAGATATTAAAATTAAGTTAATAGACTTATTTTTCAACAAAATTTGCCATGTTTCAAAGGGGGAAAGTCCAAGAGAGCATCGCTGGCTATGTAGGAGCAGGGACATTGAGGAATCAGGATGAGAGAAGAAAGCATTGCCTTCCAGGCTATCAGTCAGTGGCCCCAGGAGCAGGGTTCCCAGAGCAGCAAAGTGTCTCCTTGCATGTACTAGGTACTCCTGCAGACTGAGTGCACCTAAAATAAAGACTCTAGGCCAGGAAGCTCAACATGATATCTCTTATAACTAAACCAAGAAATAGCATGGCGGAGAGAAGAGTAGAAGCCAGCAGTGACTGAGTAGAAGGTCCAGTAGACCAAGAAACTTGCAATGGTAGAGGCAAAGGCAGTTGGGTTTGTCTTGGTTGTGGCAGTAGCAATGGAGGACCTGTGGGAGCATCACAGGTAACATCTGTAACATTTCTTCTGTGGATGGCAGTTTCAGATCACCCCATGATAATCTGGTCTTAGCATTTGCAGCACTTCAGCAACAAGATTAATTCCAGCACAGCTTTCGTGTAGCAATAACATTGAAGTCAATGGTCCCAGTTCACCTAATAAAATCTTTCATAGCTAGTTTGCAAAAATCGAATAGGGTAAAAAATACTAATGATTCCATTACTAGAAATTACTTATGTATCAGAAATGTTCCATCAATTACCTATAGCACATTGTACCCAATTTCAGCATGTAAATTTAGTCTGGTGTTAATGATATGGGAACAGGCATAACATTGCTATTACAATATTTATGTAAAATGTTGGTAATTGTGATGAACATTGATTATAATTTGGGAAATTAGTTGTAATGACTATATATTATAAGCATGTTAGTAATATGTATTTTCCTTTAAAAGCAAACTAATGGCTGAATTAATAAATGTTAAATCAAAATCAAATTTAACACTAGGCTATCATAATTATTTTTCTAAATCGATTAGCTACCTGGAAAGTCTCTAGGAAACAGAAATGATTAGGCAATGAACATATTTTGAGTAACAGTAGCATCTTAGGAGGTATAACAGAGACCATTCTGATTCTACAATAAAGAGAAAAGGAAGTTTTCTACTTAATTTTCTTAAACTCAAAAGGGCAGAGTGAATAGGACCAGGGAACAAGGGAGTGGGGTGGTGCCTGTGTCTAGCTCTGACTGGGCCCAATCCCTTTGTTGTCATTTAGTGACTGTGAGACCCCGGGCTGAGAATTTAAACCCTCTAGGCCTTAGTGTTCATTTCTGTAAAATATCAGCAAGCAAAGCTACTCCACAGGGGAATGAAAGACTGAAAAAGTACTAATGTTAGTAAAGGGCTTGGCTCAGTGTCTGGCACCAAACACACACTCAATATTTATGAGGTGTTACCTATAGCAGTTACTACACAAGATATTTTTCTAACAAAGCCAATTAATAACAACATTGGTCATCTTGTTAAACACTAATGTATCATTGAACATATTCATTCAAAGGCTAGATGATTGTCTATGATGCTATGAAAGATAATTCTGCATCTCACCATATAAGAAGCACTTACCGTGTGTCAGTCACTAATACTAATAAGTGTTTAAAAATAGTATTAGCTATATACCATAATAATAACTGACTCTTGTTTAGAACTCATTTGAATTCATGAGTCAGGCAATTGTGCTGAGTACATTATATGTACCAGCTGAGTTCATCTTCATAGGCACCACTATTAACTCATTTTTAGGTCATTATTAACTCACTTCTAGCAAATGAAGAAAGGGAATCATGGAGAGGTTTAGCAACCTACCCAAGGTCACACAGCTAAAAAGTAGGAGAGCCAGGATTCAAACTCAGGCAGTCTGGCACCGGAATGCATCTCTTAGCAACTGTTATCCTGCCTGAGAGGTGTACATAGATCCCCAGCCCCTCATCCGAAATCCTTTGAGCCAGCTGAGTTCTGTCATTCACAGCCTTGCAGATTTAGACAGGTAATACCCCACGTACACTATTCCATATTATTTAATATCTCTGGTATTGCCTGCAGCATGCAATAATCAAATGTGTAATATTTGTGCAGTGAAATATGACACATGGTAAACATGGCAGGGACTGCTACTGATGACTGATGTCCAGGTGCTCTACTTAGTGATCTCACAAATAGGCCATAATCACAGCCTCTCAGGCAGTTAGGTGGATCCATGACTGAGATTTTACCAATGAGGTAATGGTAAATGAGTGGAATGACCCCATCTCCTTCCTCTCTCTTCCTATCTGTGGGGACCAAGCGCTCACGTATTTCAGTTGGCCCTGCAACAAAGTAGAAGGAGCCTAGATCTCTGAATGACTGCAAGGAACAGAGCACTCTCCCCATCTCACTGTGTGTGAATGACAAGTAAGCTTAAATGGTACCAAGCCACTAAGATTTAGAAGTATTGGTATAGTTGTTTGTGCCCTCTGATTAATACGATATAGACAGATCAGATGATATAACTCATACATAGACTGATAGATGACAGATAGATAATTAGAAATACATCAGAAATAGTTTTATGTCAGTTCACTTCAAGTATTGGCACCAATAAGTTTCACACTAAAGTTTACAAACCAGGATCGAACCCCAGCTCTGTCTAAGCCTCTAACTCCTATGCTTTTAACCAGAGGTCATTGAACTTCTCTAAACAGAGCCAAATATAAGTATTTTGGCTTTGGAGGCCATACAGTCTCTATTGTACCTACTCAGTCCTGCTGTGGTAGCCACAAACATACCCAAAGTATATGAGCATCCCTGTGTTCCAATAAAATTTTGTCTATGAAAAAATATGTGCCGTATTTGATCCCTCAGGCCATAGTTTTCCAAATCCCATTCTTAACCATTTCAGTAGACTGCCTCCTTCTGAGGACCTGAGCCACAATGTTTGTTAGATGATATTTAAAATGGCATTCTATGATCTGATTACTGAATATTATCACCAACATTCACAATCCACATTCAGACCATTCCATCCACAAAAATCACTGATCACTGACATGATTGTTGGTTACACGATCAACTCTGAATCTTTACCACCATTTCAACAATTACCATCTGCCAAACATTATCACCATCAGGGCAACACATACCTCTGAGCAGGTCCCAAATTGAAAGTTTACTTAAATTATTGAGGCTGACTTAAAATAATGTTTTCTTTGGAACAGTTCTGGAATAGCTATACCTGCTTCCTACAGGTGACTGATGATTTGACATCAGAGCTACAGTTCAAAGCTTCAAGAAAACACCATTCACTGACAATCCAATTCATACTGAATAAAATGTGAGTGGCACTGCCTGGAGACATTCTAAACCTAAAAAGTAATCTCTTTGTAATTCATAGTGATGAGAAAATAATGTTTTCCTGCCAAATATCATTTATGGTTATGAGAAAACTTTCTTTCTAGGGATGAGTCAAATTAAATAGCTATTTTCAGGGCCCCTGGTGGCTCAGTTGGTTGAACACCTGACTCTTGATTTCAGCTGAAGTCATGATCTCAGCCTCTTGAGATCAAGCCCCACATCAGAGTCTGCTTATCCTTCTCCTTCCCCTACCCCACTGCCTGCATACTCTCTCTCTCTCAAAATAAATAAAATCTTTTAAAAAATAAGTAGATAGCTATTTTCTTTTGAGATGTCAAACATCAGTGGGAATTATTTAGGCAATGTTACCAATAGGTATAAAAATTTTGATTTTATCACATTTATTAATCATTAGGGTTTATCTTTCTCATATCTCTCAACACATACACACACACACTTACACAACCTGTACACATAATTCTGTTTTTCTTGTCTAGTGCCCATTCAAAGGAACTATTAGAAGGAAAGTGAAAGGTAGGTTCAGAAGTCTTCTCATTTCATTTATACATTTAACAAATACCTACTGAGCATGACTACATGCCAAATACTCTTCACAGTGCTGGCTGGGGACATAACAGTGAACAAATACATAAATCTTTGTCTTCGTGGAGCATATATTCTCGCATTTTCATATAATCCAACTGTTTCAGAGTTTGGTCAGTTGCCCTAGGCCCTGTCCATACCTTTTTGTTGATTCCCAGGAAATAAATATGACCAGGCCACATGAGTCCTGGTTTTTGCTTGTCATCCATCATTCTGGCCTACTCCTTCCCTGAGGTCTTGCCTCGTCTTGCCATGGGGGTACCCAGCTCCTCCTGCATTCGCTTACCACTTCCTGTTGGCCCCAAGGACATACCTTTTAAATCCTTCACGGCATATGCTATAATATAGGATAACAGATTATTACAGGACAGACAAGAAAAGCATACAGTAAATATCTTTCTCTGACAGACCACAGGTCAGATTCTTTTTTTTTTTAATTCATTTTTTAAATAAAGATGGTTTTTCTTTTTAATTTTAGAACAGGTTTACTTTCACAGAAAAATTTCAAAGGTAGTACAGACTGTTCTCATATACCTCACATCCAGTTTCCCTATTATTAATATCATACATTAAAATGGAATACTTGCTACACGTAATGAACTAATATTGATGCATTATTCACTAAGGTCCATGCTTTCTTCAGATTATCTTAGTTGCTACCTAATGTCCTTTCTTTGTCCCACCATCCTATGTAGGATACCATATTAAATTTAGCCAGTAGGTCTTCTTAGGCTCCTCTCAGATGTGCAGTTCTTCAAATATTCCTTGTTTGTGATGACCTTGTCAATTTTGAGGAGTATGGGTCAGATGCTTTGTACATATTTGCTTGATTTTTTTTCTCATAATTAGCCCAGGGATATATGTTCTGGGGAGAAAGGCCAAAGAATTAAAATTCCATTAAAATACCTTTTATCAACAAGAAGTATGGCTGTTGACTTATACCTTGGTCACTTATTAGAAGTAGGGTTGGTCATTCCTCTCTGTAAAGCTACTCTTTTTCCCCTCTTTCCAAATAATACTCTTTGGAAGACAGTTATTATGCACAGCCCATACTTTAGGATGGGGGAGTTACGTTCCACCTTCTTGAGAGTAGAATATAATTTACATAATTTACTTGGAATTCTTCTGCCTGGGATATTTGTCTCTTCTCCATTTATGGATTTTTTCAATAAGACATTTATATCAGTATGGACTAATGGATATTTATTTTTTCTTTTGAATTATAATCCAATAAACCTCTATTTATTTTGTTGCTGAAATTGTTACAGCTTGGCAACTGGGAGCTTTTTAAGTCGACTGCTGTGTTCCTTCAACATACTCCTATCATTGTGCTTGTTTCTTCTCTTTCGTTGTGTTTTTTCATCACACTCTTAATTTCTGGCACTACAAGATGCTCCAGGCTCATCTTACATCTTCCTGCCCCAGGCCTGAATTAGTCTCCAACATTAACATCCAGCCTCTAGGGAAGCTCCAGAAATCTCTTCTCATCTAAAAAAACACATGCTTGTCAGTCAGACACAGGATTCAAATCTAGATTCTACCACTTCTAGCTCTGATGCCTGGGGCAGGTTTCTCATTCTCTATGTGCTTGAATTTCTTCAATGTAAACTGGAAATAATCATGATACCTCATAAAATTGTTGTATGATTAAATGATGGGTTTAAAGACTCTTGAAAATTGCATGGCACATAGAAAATGCTCAGTTAATATTGGTGACACTGGTTAACATTCCATCAGTCTCAGAGAGTTGATCTCTGTCAGCCTCACTGTTGCTGGACATGTAACTCTTGGGCTTCTTAGCTGATCTTCTTAAAGCTTTCAGAGTCACACATATATTTGCATACTGACACACTTGTATTTAAGAAGCTAGGGCTATTTTCTAATTCATTTATGAAGTAATTTTATAGCAAGAATTATGAATTCCTGGCATTCCTAATATTCTACAAGTGTTATGAGGAGGAAAATGAAGTGCAAATCACTCTGAGTTACTATTACACATCACCCCACAATTATGTCCTACAGTAGCAAGAAAAGAGATGGCCTGTGTTCATTTCATACTGTTCTGTATAGCCACAGCCCATTGCTTCAATTCTAGTCAAAATGAGGCCTGGGCTTTGAGTCCAGAGGTCTGGGTTTGATTTTTAGCTCCCTCCTCACTGATTTGTGCCTTGGCTTGGTCACTTGATTTCTTGAGCACCTCTTTATAATATAAAGACAGCAATACCTACTCCCTATGGGTGCATGAGGCCGACATCAAATAACACGCAGAAATTGCCTAACACATGCCCCACAAACATCCACAAACTGTAGTCATTATTACTATGAAATTTCAGTGTTCCCAGGACCTAGGATTTCTACTCCTTTCCTAAGGAAATAAGTCAAAATGATGGGAAACAGAAAACAATGTTTACACAGCATCACTTATAATAAAGAAAAAAATTTTAATTCACTTACATAGCCACCAATAGGAAGTATGGTTAAGTAAATTACAATATATCCATATGACAAAGCAGTGTTTCAAACTCTAATTACAATCATTAGTAGGTGGTAAAATTAATTTAGAGATTAATGACAAGAATGGGTGAGTCTAGTGGTGGGTATTAAGGAGGGCACGCATTTTATGGAGCACTGGGTGTGATACATAAACAATGAATCTTGGAACACTGAAAAACTAAAATAAAATTTAAAAAAAAGAATGTTTAGGGGCGCCTGGGTGGCTCAGTGGGTTAAAGCCTCTGCCTTCAGCTCAGGTCATGATCCCAGGGTCCTGGGATCGAGCCCCGCATCGGGCTCTCTGCTCAGCGGGGAGCCTGCTTCCTCCTCTCTCTCTGCCTGCCTCTCTGCCTACTTGTGATCTCTCTGTCAAATAAATAAATAAAATCTTAAAAAAAATGTTTAAAAAATTAATAGAAGAGAAATAATGACTTTCTGGTGTATATTTGTGTGTGTGTGTATGTTCTAGATTACCATTTAAAATATAATTATTGTGGTTTGGGATCCAAAATGCTCAAAAACCACTGTGATAGTATCATTAGATTAAACCACATGAAGTTACTATTCTTAACAAATATGATAAAAAAAAAAATCAGCAATTTGGCTCAGTTGGTTGAGCATCTGACTCTTGATCTCAGCTCAGGTTTTGAATCTCAGGATTATGACTTGAAGCCCCACATTGGGCTCCATGCTAGGAGTGGAACCCACTTAAAAAAAAAATCAGCAATATCATAAGGTTCAACCTAATATGTAGTAATTTAAGTGATGTCACAATGACTTTTCAGTGAAGTGGGAAAATGCTTGTTATTTTAAGTGAAATATACATTATTATACATACATATATGACCTTTACTATAAATATAGTATGCTTAAAAAATTGGTAAGATTTCATTTTGCATAAGTGATAGGATTACGTGTGATTGCAATTTCTTCAGTATTGCTTTCTGTAATTTTTTATGTAAATCAAGCATATTTATATATATTTATATATTTATATCATTTTTGTTTAAAAATTTATTAACGTTTAATGGCCTCTGGAGCCAAAGACATTTCCTCTAACTTAACATGTCTATCATCACCTTTTAAGACACTAAATCACCTAAATAGACCATATTATAGATCAAATGAGCTAAGTATATTATTCCTTCCTGCATGATAAAATCAGGCCACAAATCTTAGAAAATTTCCTTATTATTTTTTAGACATATTAATACCTGATGAAATCTTCAGGTACTATCTGAAATTGTGTCTTTCAAATACTTTAAAAAGGAGGCTCAACTACTGTGGAAGTTTAACTCTAATCAGGGAGGTCATACCAGAGAAAATGAACCACCTTTAAAAATTTCATAAAAATACATAAGAATAAAGTAAGAAATATACCAAACACATGCATGATTTTTCATACCGAATCTGTCACTGACTAGCAAATTAACATTTCTTACCATTGGTAAGTCACTTAATGTTGTTTTCCCAACTATAAACAGCACTGCTTGTGGCAAACATCCCCAAGAACATGATTGTAAGCCATGATATTCTGAGTGACAGGTAGGGAAGCAGGATGTTGGTTTGCAATCTCAGTAGTTCCTCTGGTGAAATTCCAAACTGGCCCCCTACACACAGAGAGCTAGGAGAGACTGAAGGAAGAGGCGGGCCACTCCAGAGTGGTAGGTAGCAGGTGTAATCAGTAAGGGAACTTACCTATGAGGCTTGTCTTGGGCAACCGCAAGACAAGTAAATCTCTGTACTGCCCACAAGAATCTTAAAAAATGTTATGGAGGCCTTAATGGGATTCAGTCACATATCAGTCTAGGTGGTCTCAGCAAGACCTTACTTCCTCAAGGCTACATCCTTGAAGTAATTCCTTGTCCAGACATGGTGTGCAGATCATACATTCTAAGGACAGGGGAGGGTTAAGAGCCTCAGATTGCCTGGGTCAGCTTGTGGGTCAGCCAGTGGTCATGTCCTTTTGATGAACTCCTCTGACAGAGGAAGACTAATGTTCCTGTCATAGCAACCAGAACTAAGGCACTAAGCAAAAATCTGATAGATACCTACAAGGTCACAACCGATCAAGGATGGGATATTATAAAGTCAAATCTTTATGCCTTCTTCTTTTGCTTTGATCATAAGAGAATGAAAACCAGAATTCAGTACCCATCATTTTTGTGCATTAGGAAACACATGCAACCTTCTTTCACAGATAAAAGGTAATTATGCAAAGTACTCTGAGAGGGTTTTTTTGTTTGAGTGTTTGTTTTTTAGCCTTGTGACTCCTGTTTGATAGATTTCAGTTACCATTCAGAAAAGCGTGGAGCAAAAACCACATAAGATACACTGAGTTTCTCATTTTCCTTTACCACAAGTAAGGAATCACTCTTCTTTTGAAGTAACTGTTTATTGATATCATCCTGCAAGATGGTATATTACAAGGTAGAGGGGTACCCAAGGTCCGTAGCTATCTTTTAATGGAAGTAGTTTTGGGATACATAGTACTTAAGGTGTAAATCAGCTGTCAGCTTGTAAATCAGGATATTTTTGTTTGCAAATAATAGAAAATCACAAACAAAAACAATATGATGACTTTATTGGCTCACAGAAAGAAAAAGTCCAGAGATATGGATGGCTACAACTAAAGGTGAGCTCTCCCATGGTCACAAAAATGATGCCAGCAGCAATTTGTCTCCAAGCTCAACTATTCATGCTGAGCAGACATGGACTGGGTTTGGTTGTATGCCAACCACAGAGCCAAATGCCTTGACCAAAGAGATAATATGTACCTCTTGATTTGCTCTGGTCACAGCTCTATCACTAGAGCCAGAGGTGGAGAGTACTTCTGCAGAACTGGATGAAGCACTAAATGGAAATTAGTGAGAGCTTAGTAGGAAGGCAATCAATAAAAGTCCACATGTGACTTTAAAAGTTACTCTGATCTGCTGTTTGGTGATAGGGCCAATGCCACTGATGATTTCTGTAGTCCAGTGGTTCTCAGAGTGTGATTCCTGGACCAACAGTATCAGTATCCCCTTGGAATTTGCTAGAAATATATATTCTTACACCCCGACCTAGACCTAATCAATCAGAATCCTAAGGGTGGGACCCAGCAATCTGCGTTCTAGCAAGCCCTCCAGGGGATCATGTGGCAAGCTAAGTTTTGAGAACCAATGCTCTAAGCATGTCTTCAAAGACCTTATATCCAGCCCCCCTTTTCAGTTAAGAGCATATGACTATTACTTTGTGATTTGAAGCAAGAGATAAGGTTTATATTGATAACCATCAACCTCATCCGGCCTTTTAAAACTGTCCAGCAATCTTTCTCTGACAAGCCTACTTTCCCATACTCGGCAGTGACTACTTCGTAGCTTCTAAAAAGCCACAGCTTATAGTTTGCACCTTAATTCTTGATTATAGTGTGTTATATATTTCAGGTTTATATATATTATAACAACTTTCCAGGAGATAGCACAGATTAATTTGAGGGATATCCATCCTTGGGTAATTTGCACAAGTCACCTGATTATCTAGTACCATGGCTGCCTACTTCTTTCCTTTAACCTTTGATTCTTGCCCTCTCTGCCACAGCCTTCACTCCCAAGCAGATGACACCCATTGAAGCTGCCAGGTGGGGACTCACTTATCTTCCCACTTTTATCAGCTGCTGGCATCCACAGCCTGTTCTCCTGTTTCCGTGTTAATTGAAGAAATGCACCTCCTCCCTCAGCTCAGACCCTCTACCTGCACTTGGATCCCTCACACCTTCTCAGAACAATAAGCTCCTCTCTTGCACTACCTCCCTCCCTCTCACACACACACACTTTAGTAATCTTCTCTTCATAGATTGCTCCCTCCAGTAATCAAAGTGCTCATCTTCAAAAATCTCTCCTGTGATCCCATATTTCTCTTCAGATGTAGCCATCTCTATATCATCGTGGCCAGCCAGCAGTTAGGAGTTTGCTACCTAGTCTCCATCACTGTTTGCTTCTTCTACTGCATGGAAAGTTCTCCTATCAGTCACTGCTGACCTCCATATTGCTGATCTAATGAACACTTTTCATTCCCTAGCAGCATCTTGTATCACCATGAACCACCCTTTTCTAGGAAAATGAATTCCTCACATGACCTTCCATACTTCCTTAGCAACTTATTTTCAAGATCCCTTGCCAGCTTCCTTTCTCTCTGCCTACCAAATTCTACAATTCTTTGTGGCCTTCTCTTGAGTTCTCTTTTTCTCTCACTTTACATTTTTCCCTGAATAAAGATGGGAAGTAGGTTATGGTTATCTGGTTGTCACAGCAGGATTTGTTGAAAACATGACTTTTTCCCCATTGCATGTTCTTGGTACCCTCGTTGAAAATCAATGGTCACAGATGTTTATTTCCACATTCTCAAAATTATTGCACGGGTCTATATGTCTATTCTTATGCCAGTGTGGCACTGTAGATTTGTAGTGAGTTTCAAAAGTGGAGTTTGAGCTCTCTAATATTGTTTTTCTTTCCCATATTGTTTTGGCTATTTGGGGTCCTTTGCAATTCCATATGAATTTGTAGATCAGCTTTTCCATTTCTGCAAGAAAGTCAGTCAGTGGTTATTCTTGATAAATTTTTTTAATAAAATGAGAATTGTATACCTTCTTAGCATAATTAAAGTCACTCTCATGCTTAAAGTAGAAACACTAGAAACAGTCTTATTAAATTCAGTAACAAAATAAGGATAGCTATTATTATATATAATATTGTCTTGTATATATTATTCACTACAGTTAGAAAAAAAGAAAGTAATTAAAAATATAAAAATTAGAAAGAGTAGGTAAAATTAACTCCATTTGCAGCTAATATGATTGCATCCATGAAAAACCCAGGAAACTCGATGGAAAAACTATAATAAACAGCAGAAACACTTAGTTGGCAGCATACACAATTATACAGAAGTCATAGCTTTTGTATATCCAAACAAAACCAAAAGCATCTACATCCTAATTTCTGGAACTTGTGAATATGTTACCTTACATGGTAGAAGGAGCTTTGCAGGTGTGATTAAAGATCTTGAGATGGGGAGATCATCCTGGATTACCTAAGTGGGTCTAATGTAATCACAGGGGTCCTTGTAAGAGGGAACAGGAAGATCAGAGTAAGAAGAGAAAGATATGACAATGGGAGCAGAGACTAAAATGATGTGCTCCGGAGATGGAGAAAAGGATCATAAGCCAAACAACGGAAGTGGTCTCTAAAAGCTAAAAAAAAAAAAGACAAGAGAGCAAACTCTCCCTCTATATCCCCAGTGCTCTCCCATTTCAATCCAGCCCAGTGAAATCCATTTCAGACTTCTCACCTGCAGAACTATAAGATAATAAACATGTATTATTTTGAGTCACTAAAGTTGTAGTAATTTGTTACAGCAGCAGAACACTGATAGGTTCAGTGACAAAAATGACTTGCACAACGGCAAGGTCTCTCATAGTCTTGATTAGGAAGACTCAACAGCATGCAGTTGTCAATTCTACCAAAGTTGATCTGTAAATTTACCTCAAATCCTATAAAGACCCCAACAGGTTATTCAAAATTCATGTGGAATATTAAAGCAAGAAAAAAAATAGAGAAAAAAGGTTGAAAAAGAAGATCAACCAGGAGGAAACAGCCCTAACAGCTGTTAAAATTACTAAAATGTTTTCATAATTGAACCAATGTAATAGAGGTAATAAACAGATTTACTAATGAAATAAAATAGAAACTTCAGAAATATAGACACATAAAAGATTTAAGGATATGATAAATCTTAATCTCAAATCAGTAGTTAATAATAATGTGAAACCAGACAACTCTCTAAAAACAGTGGATAAATTCCAAGCAGAATAAGGATTTGAACGTTAAAATGGTAAACTTCAGAAGTAGTTGGAAGAAGTATGGGAATACCTGTCTATAACTTCAAATGGGGAAGACCTTTTCAATATGACATAAACCAAAAGACATATATTAAAAGACTGACAAATATAAAAAAAAAAACCCTACCTTGCAAAAATAAATATAAGAAAAATCAAAAGCAATGACAAACTAGGAAACAACACTTGAACATATATCTCAGACAAGGGATAATTTCACTAATATGTGAAGAGTTTCTATACATTGAGACATTTGAAAAAAATATATTCAAATTTATTTGGGATACAAATGTAAGTAATCTGAGAAATAGTTTTCCATAAAATTGAAAAACATTGAAGTTTGATACTAAATAGTATTGACAAGCTATAATATTCTTATACCTAAAAATACTGTCATATAGATTTTGAGAGGGGAATTGGGGTGCAATTTGGAAGTAATTTTAAAATTTACAAACAGATGTTCAAATGCTTTAACCCAGAAATCTCACATCTAAGCATTTATTCTACAGATATTTTTGCTCAAGTATGACTTATGTACATATAAGGTCACTCTTTGTAAAATTGTTTTAAATAAAATTGGAAATCTTTCAATTCTTACCAGTGGAAGAGTGGTTAAATAAACTATGATACATTCATATGTAATTATGCAACTGTGAAAAAGACTGAATTATTCCTAAGATTGTTAAGGGTTGGGGGCGGGGAAAAAAGGTACAGAACAGCCTGTCAGACTACTTGTGTGAAGGGATGTGGAATACATATAAATAAATATGCCTCATACTTACATATGCACAAAAACTCCTTGGAAGTAATCCAGGAAGCTACTAATGCAAGCTGCCCAAGGAGAAAGAAAAAGGGTAGCTGGCGTCCAGGAATGGAAAATTTTTCACCAAACCTCTTACATATTGTTAAATTTTGAACTATGTGTATGTTACCTACATTACAAAGTTTAAAAAAAAATCATTAAAATTAAGAAACTGGGACAGGAAAACAACTATAAGATGATAGAATATAGAAATGTAGAGAGAAAATGCAAATTCACCCAGAAGGCCACTGCTACCTGCCCCTTGGGCTCTTCCATTCTCATCTACCAGTGGATTATTAGATCTGTGTAAGCTCAGAGTCACCACTCTGTGACGGTAGCTCTGCTCCACATGACAACAAATATATAGGAATTTGAACAAGTTCAAGCAAACCAGCCTAACCATGATACTGGCTAAGGGCTTCGTTTACTTGGTAAACACATAACCAATGCCTTTGCTAGACTTTGTTATAGCTTAACTATTTTAATCCTCACAAAAACTTTAAGAAGTAGGTATTATAATCCCCATTCTACAGATATGCAAACTGAGGCAAAGGGAGGTTAAATGGTCAGAGGACACAAAGCTATCAAGCAACGTAAGTGGAATTTGAGGTCAGGCAGTCTGGCTTCCAGCTCAATGCTCTTGACCACTGCCCTCATGTGTGTTATAACTTGATTTCTAAGTAACAGTTGGAGTTGACCCATATCTTAAAGACAGACCAGCAGATCTTTTTTCATGGGAAATAAGCTATGTATGTGCTTGTATTTCATAATGTACAGTGTTCTCAGATTCTTTTCTGTAAAAAAAATTGTTTGCAGTTGTGATAGAAAACCAGTACCATTTAGAGCATGCATCTTGCTGCTTGGGTGTCTGTCCTCATAACATTTCCAGTTTCACAGGTGATTTAAATCACAGTTCCCAAATCAAAGATGAGAACGTTAAAGCTAAGGAGTGGTTTATGCCCATGGAGAACTCTAAGAAACGGAAGAACAAGAACACATTATCTTGCTAAATAATGGTTAAAAAATCCAGAGGGCTGTAACCCTTGCTTCCATCATTTGAGAAAGACTTTCATCATAGTCAGTGTTTTTTTTTTAAGAAATGTCATATCAAATTATGCTTTTATGTGTTTTTAGGATTTCATCAAGGGTCTTTCCATTTTGCTCCGGGGGACAGTTCAAGAAAAACTCAACTGGGCATTTAATTTGTATGACATAAATAAAGATGGCTACATCACTAAAGAAGTAAGAAATGCCACACCAACACAACTCTCCTTTGGACTGTTTCCATTTTTCTTTTCTAACTTTATATGTTAAACAATTGAAATTATTAATTTGAAAATTGTGTTTTTAGGAAATCTGAAGTATTTTACATGGTGGTGGTGGTGAAATACTCTAATAAAAAACTTGCAATGGATAGGAATAGTTTATGGTGCATATATCTTCAAAGTAAATATAAAACACATAAAGATTGTATTCCTGTTTCCTAAAGGCATTCAAATAAATACTGTAAATTGGATAAAGGCTGTGGTTGGAATTAGGAAGAAAATGTATACATACCATGCTGTGACCTTTTTTCTCCCAATATAACATGGAAACAGATACAATTTTAAAATTACCGAGACTGCAATTACCTGTATTGTGTAGAACTTAACCTAAAGGGAATGGTGGAGCCCCCAAACACTATCAGCCAGGCTATCCAAGAAAAAAGGCCCACATTAAGAAACTCCTATCAATGGTTTATTAAACTAGTATAAAACACAGTGAGAAGGGAAAAGGGATGAGGTAAGTTAACAAATTTAGGATAGGGTCCAAATGAGGTTGAAAGACATTACATGAATCCTGGGGGATGCTCAATGTTCATAACGTCCCTTCTCACTGACTCACTTGCTTTTCCTGAAGTGGATTTGAGCATGAGGCCCCTCAAACAAAAGGGACCCTGAGTCAATGACCTGACCTTACTGAGAGAGACACAGGGACAAGTGTATCTGACCACAGGTAGAGTGTGACAGTTAGCCTGATTGAAGGCCATAGGTTTTGTGTTTTTTGAGCAGGAGATACATGGGGCCAGAATATTTCTCACCAACGGATGTCTGAAGTAAGACCTCATGAATATTAAGTGCTTCTGCATATTGAGCATATCCTGAACAGCTAGTGCCTCTTGTAACTGGTGTACAGTAATACAGTAAATATTTAGTAGCTGGATGCCTTGGAAATATTAGGTACCTCTTGGCCCTTTGATCCCTTTCTATCTCATGTTTAACACAAACATGCTGATCTTACATGTAACACATCTCATGAATTCTGCTTAAGTCAGACAAAATTCTTGCTACTTATCTAAACTCAAAACATCTTAAAATGTTTTACCTATGAAGAATAAATTATAAACTACTTTATCATTAATAACAATTGAATACTCTAAAAAGTAAATGTAATATTACATCTGTATTACCAATTTAATCTAGACTTTTATATGGAAATTTCAATATGAAGGAAACAAATGTGAAACAATAAACTTGCATGTCTGAGTAATTAGATATTATTTTTTACCAAGATTGGAAATGACAAGGCAAAAGCTAGATTTTATTTTAATTAAAAAATTAATAAAATTTCAAGGGATTTCCCAGAGTCATACATACTATTTTGACTAAACTACATGTGTAATTTCTTAATTTAAAGCCATAGTAGGAAAAAACAAGGAAAATCCTAATAAGCTTTGAAACCTATCAGTTAGTTTAGCATAATGCTCATCATACGGAGTTCATTCTCAGTAAAAGGAAACTGATAACATATAAGATATATATATGATATATATATGATATATATATATAAGATATGTATATGATAACATATAAGATATATAATATGTAACTCAATAAAACAAGGTAAGTCTATAGGAAGTCTATGGAAATCTAAACATTAAACCAGAACATTCCTTTCCTGATCATCTTGGATATGTAGGAATTTACTTCATTTTGAAATCAAGATCAGAATTAATTCTTACATTCTGACCCTGCTGCTCTTAAGGCACGAAACTGTTGCCTTTTTCTCTGGAACAACCAAAAGGCACTTAATGGGGAAAAAAAAAAAATTCGAAACAGAATAGGAATAATCTGTCAGAGTGGTTTCTTCATTCAGTGCAAGCAGCCTCATGTGAGCACCTTTTACTTTTCAGGAAATGCTTGATATAATGAAAGCAATATACGATATGATGGGTAAATGCACATATCCTGTCCTCAAGGAAGATGCTCCTAGACAACACGTCGAAACATTTTTCCAGGTAGGGATGCAAGTAGAAGTCAGAGATGGAGTGAAAAAGAGTAAATGTCCTAATGCTTGCAAAGTATCACAATAATTCAAAAGAATGCAAAAGAAAAAAAAAAACTCTTACTGAAAGGGATAAAACAATAGAATATTAACCATCATTCTAATTTCGTAATTTTGGTTTTGAATTTATTAGAATACTGATAACTACAGTTATTGAACATTCACTATATCCTAAACAGAACACTAAAAAATCGCTATTTTGCATGTTTTTAATGTTTGTTTTCAATAAATTCTCAAAAGAATCCTTATGGTTATAAATCCTTTTTAGTCTCAATTTATAGATGAGAAAACCAAGGCTCTGAAAGTGTCCACAAACTGCCTGAACTGTCCTAGCTAGTGGGCCAGATTTTCTCTAGGGCAGCAATTCTAGTGGTCGGCCACATTGTACTGAAAAGGGAACAGGCTAACAGCAGTTGCCCATAGGATTCTTATCACTAAGAAAGGACTAGCTCATGCTCTGAAGCAGTTCTTCCCTATGAAAAGAGGCTGATGGACTCTTCAACAGCTTCAGCTGTGAGGGCATCGAGGGAGAATTCTGAACAGTTTTTTGTTCTTTTCTTCCTGAACAGAAAATGGACAAAAATAAAGATGGAGTTGTTACCATAGATGAGTTCATTGAAAGTTGCCAAAAAGTAAGTAATCCCTTTTGCTTTCATAATAGCCAGACTAAGTAGAGTCAGCTAGCCACCATGAACGGAGCAAAATACAAAGCTGACCTAACCTTACCACTTGTACACAGCTGAGAGAAGCCCACCACTCTGAAAACCGGCATCAATGGATAATCCAATTAATTTACATTTAAAGAGTGCCTACCCTGAGGAGAGCTATGCAGAAACGCCTAAACATACAAAGTTACACATATACGGCATTTTTCTTTCCTAAATCCTAAATAAATAGAGAGTATTTATCACTGAGGGTTAAAACACATGTGAAATTCGAACTGCTCTTTTCCCACACTGAGCATATAACATATTATCTCCATAGACTGAGAATTCCAGTACAGCAAAGTATACATCACAGGCCAAGTGTACATCCAATTTCTGCGGAAAACACATTGCTTTAATGGATGAGCACCAGAAATGGCTTTTTGGTTGAACCAGTAATGGTCTTCAGTCATAAAAAATAAAGAGTGGAAAATTCAGAGAGGAAATCCAAAGTGGTTTTCCATCATCTGGTGGGAGATCAGTTTTAGCTTATCTATGATTATTTGACTTGATGCATGGGTGGAGCATTAAGAATTACTAAGATTAAGAATTAAGAATAAATACTTTAAAATACATGTAGAGACAATGAGGTTTGTTGATACTTTAGCTTTTTTTATTTTCAAATTGATACACTTTCCCTTTCTTGGTGACTGCTTGCTTCTCAACTCATATTTTGACATAGTGGTCTTTAAGAGCATTAAATTGGTGCCATCAGTCTGCTGGGGCTGTTCCTTGGCTTCTAGCCCCGGAAGTCAGCACAAGGTCAGCTACTATTTACCATTACTATAAGCAGCTCACCAAGTGCCATTCACAATCTCCAAATGCCCCTATAATGCCCAGAGTTTATCCCCTGGTTTCTAAGGAATATGCTAAATTGAACACAGCCATTGGCCAAAGGTGGTTCTCAAACAATTCCTTCTCTGGCAATTTTTAAAGGCTCCTAAAGGTCCTACAGATTTAGCCCTAACAGACCTAGAGAGAGAGGTGAAAGGACTATAGACAGGTCTCCCAACCCCCAAACTCCAATCCTGAATAGAGTTGGCTCTTAGCTCACACACAAACCCTGTTTCCTTCTACATGTACAAGTCTCTGTGACTTGGCCTACGATCTACCTGGAATTCCAAAATTTGCTTTTGCTCACTTATTTTTGGTCCTACCCTCAGCGCCTCTCTAGTGTCCATTCTGGCATTCCAATTTGAGAAATATTCTCTATTAACAGAAGTAAGATTCAAATGAAATATTTAAAGCCTGCAGATTCAACAAAATGTAAAATGGGCTCTCCATACTTATCTCTATGGAAAATGGAAAAGATGGTATTGATATTTGCAAACACTTAGTATTTGAGCTTTTGGCTTAAGCAGTAGTGGGGGAGGCAGTACTTAGAGGCAAAACAGTGTACTTTCCCTTGCAGAGATACTTAATTTAATCCCACTGTGCTTCTCCCTTACAGGATGAAAACATAATGCGCTCCATGCAGCTCTTTGAAAATGTGATTTAACTTGTCAAAAGCATCCTCGATCAAACAGACAAATGTGAATTATTCTACCACACTTAAAGTTGGAGCTACCACTCTTAGCATAGATTGCTCAGCTTTACACTGAGGCATATTATGCAAATAAGCTTTGTTTTAATATAAAGCAATTCCCAAAAGATTTGAGTTTTCCAGTTACAAATCTGCATCCTTTTCATAATGCCACTGAGTTCATGGGATGTTCTAAGTCATTTCATACCCTGTGACTATTCCAAATAGAATCTGGCATATAGTTTTATTGATTCTCTAGCCATGGGATTATTGAGCTTTCACATTATCAGTGATTTTAAAATATCAGTGGTTTTTGCTACTCAACCGGATGTATTCAGCCCCAGGATTTTAAATGGTTTTCTAAAATATTGGCATCTGCATTTAATTTCCAGAAATTAATTTTCATGTTTGTATGCTGTAATTCCATTTATACACTAAGTAAACAAGATTACTATAATTAAAAAACAAACACACAGTCCCAGTTTCTATGGATTTGCAGCCTTCCGTTAAAGATACTCATTTATCTGGCATTTTTTATAACATGAAACAAATTAGTTCATCACCAGATGTCAGCATATGCCTAATAAAGCTTATTTAATAAGCATTTCTTAATTTTTCATAATACATATTATAGCCAAGGCCTACATGATGTATATAATTTTGGATTTGTCCAATCCTACAGGTTGACTGTTTTCTATTGTGTCATTAAGTGGAGGTCCCAGAAGGTGTGGAACAAAGCAAAGATGTTCATAGGCATATGCAAAGGGTCAAGATATCTGCCCTCTGGTATATGGTAATACTTAATGCCAAATAATTCCCAACAGCATTGAAGGCCTATGCCATCCCCTTTCCCTTGACTCCTTCAAGGTACTTTTGTTTTACACGCCATTCAGGGCCAAAGAGACCAGGACTACCCCAATGCCTACAGGGGACAGAGAGAAAGCAGAATTCACTTTGAAACCATCAGTGAGTCCATTCTATCCAGAACTACCATACCAAAACTTCACTGAAAATGAAAATAAATGCTAAGCAGTTTACATGGACTGTATTATGATTTTGCTCATCATAGAACTCCAACAATTCAGATTCTTTTTGCTGATCATAAGCCCAAATCGTAAAGTTGCCACAACACTACTAAGGATACAAACACCCTCCCTGTTTTGCAGAACTCTCATAAAGAACAAGAGGCTACAGTAGGAGGAAATCTGCAACTGTTTTTGCAACAATAAATCAGGTATCTATTCTGGTGTAGAGATAGGATGTTGAAAGCTGCCCTGCTATCACCAGTGTAGAAATAAAGAGTAGTACAATACATGTACACTGAAATTTGCCATCGCGTGTTTGTGTAAACTCAATGTGCACATTTTGTATTTCAAAAAAATAAAAGCAAATAAAATGTTTATAACTCTACTGGTCTATGTTATAGGCATTTATTTCAACAAATTTTATAAATACTAAATTTAAAATGTTGTATTTTTCTTATGGCATTGGAGGACTGTACATATCTTTGCCTTATGGTGGCGCTAAGTACACTGAAGAAGAGTAAAAGCAGGTGCACGTTTTAGCTTAATATGATCTAAGGATGTGACAGATGAGTAGAGACCCAAGAAGAGAATATCCCAGACAGGAGGACCAGGAAGGACAAGAGCTCTGAAGGATGAACAGGCATTTCTGCAATTAGGACTCTTCAGAAATTATTTGTACTCTTTTAAATTCCAGCTGTGAGACTGTATCTGCAATGAGAATTGCAAATTCTCAGCGGTGCTGAGATATAATACGGCTGCTCCCCCAAATAAAAGAGTAACCCTAATCTCCATCCCTCCAAAAGTAAGTCTGCTTTGGATCTGGTGTGGCTACTCATGTCCCTATGGCCTCCCTTCTTTCCCTTAGGATGGAAAGTCTTATTCCTGTTTTCTCTTTTTCACTCTTATTCCTTTCTCTTGTAGAATGATCCAGGGTCAGCTCCTACAATGACATCACTGAGAACTATGCCTATAAAGTAGGTCTTAAAAGACTTTTCAATTAAATTAATTGTTAAACTTAAGCAAACACAACAAAATCACTGGGTACATTTAAGAGTTTTAAGATTTTAATTTCTGAGTATCTTCATGAAATGAGTATCTCCAGTATTTTCAGACTATGGGATACAAAAATATCATTTACTTAAATATAAACAACTCCTAAAGTTTAGATAGTTTTAAAGAGGTGTAATAAATAACATACTTACAAGAGAATTTACATATTTAAAAAAATGTCTTAAACTAGAATACTCTAGTATGAAATTTTTCCAAGTATCCTACACCATAAAATACATATTTACAGACAATAATTAACAGTGAATTCACAAATGTTTGTCCACTACTCTAAATTTCCATAGCCTTGATAAGTATAAAACCCAAGAAATGACAAAATGTCTAAAAATAAGTACACAGCTACAAACTGATTGTGAAAAGGGATATTATAAATAAAAGGCACTAGAAAATAAATACAAACACATCTACTATAAACCCAATAATGGTTGTTCATACCAAACTGTAAAATATGAAAAACCAACCCCTTAAAATTGTACTATTATAGAACTATTTTTAATAGTTTTCCATCATTGACCATTCTATTTTTGTTGTTGATGAATAACTTTTACTATGATTCAGTGGAACTGTATACTCATCTTAATGCAGTAAATAATGAACGGTGGCTGTGACTGACAGAAGAATAAACGGAAGTAAATCTGAAAAGGTTCCAAAGGTACCTATGGTCAGCACTTAACACCTGTCACCAGGGAGTAACAATATTTCTGTGGGCTCCCTTCTTCAACAGCATATGGAGCAATATGTTGGAATTTTAGATTTGATGATGATAAGGCTTCCCTGTCAACAGAAAAAAAATAGCTTCATTAGTATCACACAGGGTTCTCCTAATAGGTATTCCATCTATAGAAGCATGCCTAAAAAAGTATCCAAAACTCAAAACAAACAAAAGGGAATGGGAACAGAATGATGGAATGAGAAGTGAACTTTTTTCTCAGTTGAGTAAAATATAGGTTGTCTCTTAACATTTAAAAAAAATGTATTTAACTAAGGAAGTAGTTAGGAACCATACCACCAGCATTTGAATCCACCTTCTGCCAGTCACTTCACTGTCAAATCTGGGGCTAATTATTTCTGAGCCTCAGTTTCTAGATCTTTAAAGGGTAATAACAACAAAATTTTCCCCTGAGAGCTGCAGTGAGGATTCAGTGAGTTTAATGTCCAAAAAGTACTCAACTGAGGGTCGCCTGCCTGGGTGGTACAGTCAGTTAAGCCTCTGCCTTCAGCTCGTCATGATCTCAGGGTCCTGGGATCAAGCCATCGTGGGGCTTCCTGCTCAGCGCAGAGCCTGCTTGTCCCTCTCTCTCTGCCCCTCGCCACCACTCATTCTCTTTCTCTCTCTCGAATAAAGAAATAAAATCTGTAAATAAATAAATAAATGAATAAATAAATAAATAAATAAATAACACCCAATTGAGTCCCCGACATGTAGTAACTTCCCACATGCTCAATCAAGATTGTGGTGTGTAGAAGTATGGTGCCAAAATTTAGGATGAAAATTAAATCAAGGTAAGAGTGAAATGACTGCTACTTAAGGCAGGTAGCAAACTGATCAGTTGTAAGAAAATGAGACCGTGCCTGGAGCAGACTTTCCTGTCTCCCCAGAAGTTGAGTGTTTTCATCACTGGGGGACACACAAGCCCCAAGAAATGAGAAACTGCAATACTGAGGAGACTCTCTTAAAGACTCACCTCTAATATTTAAAGAAAAAAGAAAGATATATAGACATTTTAAGGATTTAGTAGGGAAAGAACGGCATTTATTAATTTCATGAAGGATTATAAAGCAAGCATGATGGTATTTGGCCACCAGAAAGTGTGATCAATTATTATATTAATGGTATCCCAACAGAAAATCTGATCAAATATAATTATTAATTAAAATATCACGTAAGACTTTAGACAAACGAGAAAAAGTCTAAAGGAATACACAACACTTAACTTCATCATTTTTTAAAATTCTGTATTAGCAGGATTCCAAACTAATAAGAATAAGTGGCAGTAACAGGAACTCCTTGTTAGCTACCTCTGTGGCCCTGGGCTGGTCATCTACATCCCTCTGTATTCCCCTTTCAAGTTTATTTACTTGAAAACTATTCCCTCCTCCGCATTCACCCTTGAAATCTAACACACTGGGCCAGTCCCTTTCCTCTTGCCCCATTCCACAGAATGTGTGAAAACCACCTAGGGAGAGTTTCAGATTGAAAGCTGTGCCATCAATATTTAGCATCTGTTTACTTGCATTTCACAGGGGAGGAAATGACAAATTATTTTGCTTTCCAATTCTCAGAAGTGCATTTGCAAGCAAAAAGAATTTCCTTTTTGCTGAGAGACACTGGATTGGCTAGGAGATGGTTTTGTACATCTCAACAAGGTGTCTGAATGCTAATCCTCCACACACAACAAAGAAATCTAGGGACTTACTTCCTCCTCCTAAACTTTTTTCTAAGCATTTCTCATGAGAAGAATATAACCAATTTTAAGTGACTGGAATTGGTCAAATTAGGTAATTTAGACAAAGCTTAAACTAACACTTCTGCCATTTTAAAACTGTATATGGTCACACAAATTTTCTTTATAATTCCTTTAGAAAGTACCTCCAATGAAACTTAAGTTCTACAATGCTAAAATAATCACATGCAACGTTATCATTCAGATCTGATTAAATGTAATCTCCAAAACAAGGTGGGATCACTGCTTTACAGAAATACTTCCAAGACTACATGACGTGAACACTTCTTTAAAAGATGAAAATTCAATTAACCTACTTATTTGATACCACACAGAAAATGAGATTCCCTCCCTCCCATTCTTGCACATTCCTGCAAGTCAGAATACTCAGGAGTCATTCTTGCATGTGTATGTGTGTGCACACGCCTGTTCCAGAACATGTGCACTTCCAGACACGGTACTGCAGCCATTTGGGGATCATATTTCAATCCTTGGATGGGAAAATTGTCATTTTTTTAGACAGAATTGATGGCAAATGAATGAAAAAAAAGTACATTCTTCAATGAGCTCTCTACATTAATCTGTTTCTTCTCTGAACGTTCCTATGGTCTAAGCAAAAACATCCAAAATAAAAAAAAAAACCTGCAAATCTGCACCACATGGAGTGCCATATAAGCACAGACAAAGTGTACAGGCCCAGCATTTACACAGTCTGGTTGGGGTCCCAATGTTCAAAAACTATGATCCACGCAAGACAGAAACTCTGAGCTCTCAT
Source organism: Enhydra lutris kenyoni (assembly GCF_002288905.1). NCBI lineage: Eukaryota > Metazoa > Chordata > Mammalia > Carnivora > Mustelidae > Enhydra > Enhydra lutris. The sequence goes on from NW_019154105.1 coordinate 53,251,983, forward strand.
ATGAAAATACTGTGAACTCCACATGATTACTTATGGCTGAAATAATACATTATATATAGCCAATTTTGTAGTGTAAAAGTTAAAAAAAAAAAATATGACTTAAGGAATAATGTTTTACTTACATTTCCACCATGCTGTTCTAGCTCCTGTAATGCACTGGTGATTGGCTCTTTGAATTTCTTATCCCTCAGTCTCTTGGAAAGCTTTTAAAGTAAGATTGGGAGAATGAAATGATTTGAAAATCAACAATATTCACCACAGGCTTAAGTAAACTTCACTAAAGAGTATGCTAACTGGAAATAAAACCACTGAGACCTTACTGTATAGAAGTACCCAAACACCATTTCATTTGTTTTAGACTCCAAGGCTTCTTTCAGAAAATATCTCATTGCAATTTATACATAATAGACCCATTACATTTGTTAAAAGAGAATTCACATTATTTCAAATCAGGCGAATCCTATAAAATCTGGTACAGTATGGTATCCAGAGTAAGTTTTCTATGAAACTGCATACTTTTCCATTTTGTATTTTGCAAGAGCATTTGGAGGACCATGATGGAAAGCTAAACCTCTTAAAACACATGTTTCCTACAGTGTAAGAAAGGGAAGAGACAAAAAGGACAGAGCATTCACATGAATGACTCTCTACAGTTATAGTTAGGACATTCAGACTACAAACCACAAGACCACCTGTCCCTAGACATGGCTTGAATGGGCTTCAGATAGAAAGGTGGAAGTCTGACTGAATAGGGAGAGCACAAGGTGAAGGAGGATAGAATCACAAGAACAAAGAGGAAAAAACAGCATTCAGATCATCAGGCACAACCTATAATAGTGTTCTCCCACCAAATGTCTGAATTACTCTACTCACCCAAAGACCTAAACATTTCAGCCTAAAGCAGGACTTGATCATGGCTCCACTTTCTGGGAATACAAATGAAGCCCATGCAGGAAGTAGTCAGTGATCAAATACTTATAAGGGCCTGCCCTAGACTTGGTTTCTGGTTGTTCCTCTTCACATGGATGGAAGAAACCCAAGACTGCTTCCCATCACTGAGCACTGAGTTAGAAGCCCTTCTTCAGTCAGGTCAATGAAGATGAGGAAGGGTCAGAATATTCCCCAAAAGATAAAAATGTGAGAAAAGCAACTCTAAATGAGAGGACAGATAGCCCTAGGGATGGACAAGAAAAAGTGCCTCTTGGGGTACCTTGGGGGCTCGGTCAATTGGGCTTCCAACTCTTGAACTCACCTCAGGTCTTGATCTCAGGGTCACGAGTTCAAGCCCCTCACTGGGCTCCATGCCCAGCATGGATTAAAAAAAGAAAAGAAAAGAAAAAGAAAAAGAAAAAGAAAAAGTGCCCCTTGCAAAATCAGATCTTTTTGCTTTCTGCAGACCCCACTACCCAGGAGCAGTGGCTTATAGGCAGATCCATGAAGCACTACCTCCAGAATCATCTGATATCCTTACTCAAAAAGTATAGATTCTAGGGTCCTACACTATACTTACTTAACCAGAATCTCTGGGCAAAGGCCTTGGTTCTGCATTTTTATCAAGATTTATTTCCTCTTCCCCCCAGGGTCAGTGGAGGTCTGAACTGAAGCTAAGAAAGGATAGGACTTGTTTTGCCTATGAATAAAATGAGTTGTATATGGGCTCAGTAACTGGTTTTGAAATTCTTTTTCTAGTCAAGGAAAACCTTCAAATAACATCTAATGCAGAGGTCTATAAACAAAAATATATGTTAATCAAAATGGAGTCTTTCTGGCTAATAGGGGTTAAGTGAGGTAAGGAAGGAGCACCAAAGCACCTCAATGGATTGTCAGGGGTGCCTGTCTCTTGGTGGTGTGTGCTAACAGACCAAGATTTAAACCCACATGGCCTATTTCAGAGGTTCTCTCCTCTATGGAATACCACAGGCATGTGAATGCCCGTGTTATCCAGACCTCCCCAGAGTGCTAACACTCCAGAAGGTTAAAGTCCCCTTTAAGTCAGTCCAGTATAAGAAAAAGCAGGGTTCTGGGGAGGAATGTGAGTGACCAAACATTAATGCTACTGGCCCAGAAAAATTAAAACAAATAAAGAAACTTACATAGTTCAGTTATTAATCTGGCCTTTTTCTTTCTGCCCCGATGGGTGGGACTGGGAGGCTATTTAGGAGTATTTAGGAAGTGGAGGTTCAGGGCCTTGCTCAACTTCGAGTGCAGGAAAGGATCCAGTGTGATTCCTTTTCTTGTATATTACATTCCCTTCACCTCATTCCAACTTTCTCAGTGGATGTCCTTGCTACTTATTTCTCCAAAAAAAACCAGAAACCAATCTCCATAAGGGCAGAGAGCATATCGTTTTTTGTTCAGCATTATAGTCTAAGTGCCTATAGCATAATAATTGGCACAAAATGGGAGGCCAGAGAGCAACAGATTTGTTAAAATATTGCTTGTCTGACTGGAGCAATCAATCTAAAATGAGCCATTTTATTTGTTAGGGTGAAATTCCTGTGTTTATTCAGGGACAACCTGCTGATCTAAACATTATAAGCAAAAACCTGCCAGGATTTTCTTCCTTCGTTCCCAAGGCTTCCCCCATATTAAAGTTTCAGAGTCCATTCCCACTGTGTCTTCTCCCTATCAAGCACCTGGTGCTGGTGGGAATTCATCTCCCACCATTCCTAGCCTCAGCACAGCAGTCCTGATAGATTCACTATCATCCCTACTTTCTACAGGCTTGGGCCAAATGTTCCTGGAGTGTATTAGTCTCTGTAGAGTAAGAAGTTAAACATACAGTTCTAGGATCTCTCAGATACATGGGTCTAGGAAAAAAAAACAGTGTAACTATAATCAAAATACATGCCTCAACTCTGAACTACAGAAAGATGAACACAGAAATGCTGGCTGTGGGTTATTCCAGCAAGGACTTTCAATGGTTTATCAGTGTGTGCAGTAAAGGATTAACTCTGCCTAAAGAAAGGACTGGCTCTTCTCCCTGGCTCCTAGATGGAAACCCTAAGCCCTTGGTATGACCTGCCAGGTAAGAGTATCTTTGTTTCCCGGGGGGCCTTGGGCCACAGGAAATCAACTCAACTTCTGGAGAGGCTGGAGACTAAGGTCAGCCATGCAGACAGCCAGTCATGCTGGCATGGTAGGCCCCTAACATGAACATGCATGCCTGGAAGCCACACTGAGGTGAGTTTCTCAGGATGGCAATACTCCTGTGTGTTGCCACATATCCTTACTGGAAAAAGCCAGCACTGTCCACACAACTCTGTTGGGAGGAAGGACAAGTGGATGCTCCACACTTGGTCCCTCCTGGGCTCTGCTCTATGCACCTCCTTCCTTCACTGATTTTAACTGGTATTCCTTCACTGTAATAAACTGAAAGACTATATAACAGCTTTTCTGAGTCTCATGAGTCCTTCTAGCAACCTAAGGGTTGTCTTGGGGACTTGCTGAACTTCCCAGTATCCAAGTGTGTACTTGTCCTCAGGATTAAACTACACTTAAGAGGAAAAAAAGTCTCATCCTGAATACTATTTACAGACTCACTAAAAAACTTACAGGGAAAAACAAAGATGAAAAACATGGCTGTGGCAATGCACAATCACAGATATATACCCCTATAGGAGGTATCCTTATAATTCATGGCTAATCAATATGGGCATAATATCATTGTACCGTCCATTAGTTTTTGTCCATTCAACTTCTGCTTGCTGGTTCTTATAACCCTGAGTTCTGCTCATATAAGTGCTTTCCATTAAAAAAAATTAAACAGAATACTGTACATTTGTAAAATATTTTATGAACTACTAGGTCTGATCTATATTTTTTTTAAAGAATGATGGATTTTTTTTTAAAGATTTCTGAATCAGTTAATGATTAATCTGAAACCACTGAATCATGACAAGATATAGACATGGCATGATACACCATTCACAACCACTCTCTCATCTTTTCAATACTTACACTTGTAAGCAGATGTTTCAGATGGTCATTTAGAGAAGGACCAACGACTACACTCAGCTGCACGAGAGCATTCAGTCCTCTTGCGAACACTTCATCATCCATGTGGACCTGTGGGGTTAGTTGGGACAAGAGAGGAAAGAGGAGAAAAGGAAATTTAGAGAAAAAGAAAGGTCAAACCAGAAAAAAAAAAGTAAGATTGAACATTCAAAAGCAGAAGATAAGCAACTAAACCCAGAACCAACCTTTAATGCTGTACCATCTAGAAACAAAAAAATAAATAAATAAATTTCCAGCTTGACTGAAACACTAACTGAACCATATCGCAGCATGCAGCAAGACTGATGTGACTTTTATTACTTTCTCCAATTACTCCAAATGTACGAACTTCTTTCATATACCCTCTAAAGGCGTCTTCAAATAAGTAATCATTTGTCCCTGAATAAGTGTGGCCTAATTTTGCACATGCACCAAAATCACTGGTAAAGGACCAATATGCATATAATTTAAAAGAAAAAAGACATAAAGTAGTCTAAATGTACCACAGGAAGTCCAAAGGAATAGAAGATACCAGAGCTGCCTTTAGCACAGGAATCAGTCTTGGAAGCAAAGGTACAGCTTTCTCAGGAGCTCCTTGGACCAACAGCAATTCTCTAAAACCCTCCTTCGACACAAAGGTGTATGGATGTTTAGTCTCCCTCAAACCCTGTCAAAGACAAAACACAGAAACAAACAAGACACAAAACTGAATCCTCACTAGTCTAAATGAAAATAAAGTTTTATTATGGTTTTCCTAATCATGATTTATAATTTCAATAATTATAATTTCAATTACACTCAGAAATTGTGGAGCAAAGGACATACATGAGACAGGAAGAATTTCTACCCACAGCAAGGAAGAAAAATGTTTTAAAAATCAAAGGAACGGGAAAAAGGGAAGGAAAAGCAAAGGAAAAATAAAGGAAATAAGAAAGAGGAAGGAGGGAAGGAAAGGTAAATAAATAAAAGAAAAAAAGAAAAAGACACCCTCACTAAGATACTAAAAAACATTTTGTATATACTCCCAAATACTGCCTGAAAGCATCTAAAATGCTGGTTTATAACCACCATTTTAGGGACATAATTATTGGACCTCCTACCTTTACAGTGACTTTACAACTTGTTTAATGAGTTTCTAAAATATTGTTCCCTTCATATTTAAATATTTTACATTAAGGTATTTTTAAAACATCATTTCCTAGGTTCAAAAACCAATGTAAGATTATAAATGTCATTTTTTTACTTTGGGATGTGAAATAAAAATATGAAAAAAACCCGTATAATCTCTTTCACCCTAAATGCATCAGCAACTACTAGATAGTACTCTTTCATGATTTAACCCATCACTCTGAGTCAAGATAGAAGGGCCATCTGGCTTTCTGTAAAAACATCAAACAAAAAAAGCAATAGCAATACTCCCTCAGTTGGACTTCTTATTGTCTGTGAATAAATATAACTAGCTGCAAAGTCATGCCTAAAAATAGTAATTTTCAACCAATTTGCCCTCTAGACCAAACTATCTGCTTCCAAACAGTGATCAAACATTTCCTTTCCTGGATGCTTTTGAAAGCTGTGCAGCCAAGCACACCAGCACCACTTTGCACCACAGGTTCTAGCATCTTAAGAGTGCCCCAATCCCATTCATTTTAGAGATGAGGAATCAGGTCAAGAGGTGAAATGAATTTCCATAGTGGTGGTCCTGTCAGTACTTCCCCATTATTAAATGAGTAGAGGGGAAGGCTAACAATCTACCCAACACAGAAATAAAGGCAATGGTGTTTGGAAAATAAGTATTTAAAGGACTGACTTTATGTGATCTCCACTAAACACAGACTCCCTGTAGGGACTCCCCAAATTAAAGTATTCCCTTTCCATTATGATTAGCTGGAGCACATTTTCAAAGGTGTTACTATAGTACTGATTCATCTAAAGAACGGTTACCATATACAAAAAGTTTAAAATTCTTAAAAGAACAAATGAAACACTGATACATTTTAAGGTTTTTTTTTTTAATTTTTAAAAGATTTTTTTTATTTATTTGACAGACAGAGATCACAAGTAGGCAGAGAGGCAGGCAGAGAGAGAGAGGGGGAAGCAGGCTCCCCGCTGCGCAGAGAGCCTGATGTGGGGCTCGATCCCAGGACCCTGGGATCATGACCTGAGCCAAAGGCAAAGGCTTTAACCCACTGCACCACCCAGGCGTCCCACATTTTAAGTTTTTAATACCAAGTTTAAAAGACTTTGATCAAAACTTAATTTCAAAATAGGCTACCCATAAAAATACACCGCTATCATACCAAAATAATTTTGCAATAAATTTTAAAAAACAAAGACAACAAAAATGATCCTTAACTCTTAAAAAAGACCAGTATCTATAACTTAAATACAAGACAACAGGTTAATTCATTTCTCAACTTGTGACTCTAACAAAAGGAATAAATTTTACAGAAGAGATCATTAATTCACCTCAAGCTAATACTCTGCCAACTTTTTCCTGATATAAAATGTTAAATAATATAAAGGAATTGATCAGAAGTTTTCCTAAAATCCTCTATTAAAAAATGATCTCCGTGATATTCTACTTAAAATGTACAGGTAGATAAAAGCCCAGAGACTTCTCCAAAAGGATGTTTAAGTAGTTAAAATCAGTTCCCTATGAAACATATGCTCACATTAAACATGACTGGTTGTATAGAAATAGATCACTCGTTACCTGATGTTAAATTGTTGATGTGAAATTGTTGATGTTCTACTGAAATGACTAATTCCCTATGACTTTAAGTACTTTTATTTTTGGAATTAAGTATGAATATTTCATCCACTTATCTACAAAATCCTGCGTAGATTAAGTTGTTAATAAACCTAGGGCGCCTGGGTGGCTCAGTGGGTTAAAGCCTCTGCCTTCGGCTCAGGTCATGATCCCAGGGTCCTGGGATGGAGCCCTGCATCAGGCTCTCTGCTCAGCGGGGAGCCTGCTTCCTCCTCTCTCTCTGCCTGCCTCTCTGCCTCCTTGTGATTTCTAGCTGTCAAATAAATAAATAAATCTTAAAAAAAGTTGTTTATAAACCTGATTAATCAGTTTCTGATAAACATATATTGATCATAATTAATTCCTAAGGGAGTGTGGTATTTTAATGACTATTGCTTGACTCTGGTTTCCAGAGCAAAGAATAAGATTTACTGATGCATTACAAAATAATACTTAATATGATTTTTAAAGTTTTTTTTTCCATAAACATTCAGGAGAAATGGAATATACATTTACCTCAGCTAAAGTAATAAGAAGAGGATCAAATGGAAGATTTTCAGGAGGACATTCCCACTGTAATCTGTGCTTCACTGAACCATGGACCAATCTAAAATAACAAACATCAGTGAACATAACATGGGCAACATAATTATATCCTAAACAGTAATTATCTAACATATTCATATCCTTTCTATAACATAACCATACTAGAACTATTCTGTAACATGCAGGAATACCATAGCTTGAAATGATATTACAAAGATACCTTACGCAACAATGTCTATAATCCCACAAACTCTTACTCTTCTGGTAAAATTGTTTGATGGCAAAACTAAACTCCACATTTGTTAAGCCTACAGTTTCAGAACTCAAGCATGCTGCTGTCTGTGAGTCTTAATACAAATGCTACACTTGACATGTTTTAGTCAAGTCAAAACAGATAACCTACAGATGTGCAAGCAAAGAAAGGTGATAATGAGAAATAATAACTTGTTTTATATGGAACAGTATTTTTCAGATATGGATCACTTAATCCTAATGATCTGTAGACAAGGCAGATTTTAGCCCTGCTAAATAGAAGAAAACTGAGGGCAGGAGGTTAAGTAGCCCACACCAGGTTACAAATGGTAGCCCCTTCAATTAGTCACTGCTGTTTTGTTTTGTTTTAAACAACATTTACTGAGACATAACCAACATTCAACAGGGGCGCCTCTGTGGCTCAGTTGGTTAAGTGCCTGCCTTTGGCTCAGTCATGATCTTGGGATCCTAGGATCAAGCCCCTTGTTAGGCTCCCTGCTTGCTTAATGGGGAGGCTGCTTATCCTTCTGCCTCTGCTTCCCCCAGTTGTGCTCACTCTCTCTCTCAAATAAATAAAATCTTAAAAAAAAAAAAATAACCAACATTCAAAAAACTGCACATGGTTATAAAGTATAAAATTTTATATGTTTTGATGTGTGAATACATCAATGAGCTATCATAATTATGACAGTGAACTTACACATCACCTTCAAATGTTTCCCTTTTGTTCTTCTCAACTTCTTGACACCTTCTTTAGCATTATTTTCTTCGTATCAAGAGACCTTGGTAATATTTTTACTATTTTAGCAACCATAATTGCATGGAGTGAGAAAGGGAGGTATAAGAACCTTAAAATACAGTCTCAACTCAGAATGTAAATAAAAAAATACTAACAATAAAATGAAGAATGTGAGCTTATGTGTCCAAATCTGAAGATACCACTAAAAACTGTATTTCTTGAATTTTAGACTACAGAAAGAATGTTGTGATTACTCTTTTTACAATGAAAATAATATTTTCCATCATCTAGAACAGGCTAAAACTGGATATACTTATAAGAAATAAATGTTTCTTGATAGTGAAATCTTAAAATGGTATCACTCTATTAGTAATTATATTGTCTTCTTTAGAACAGTTCTGATGTCTATCCCAAAAGGTAGCAAGTATCGAAACTGAGAAAAAATACCTGTATGTACTCATTAAAAAATATAATTTCAATAATTTAAAAAATTTTTGAAATATCATTTCAAAAAATAATGAAACAGTTTTGTTAAATTCTCAATTTCCAATTTACAAACAAAATAGGACTATTTATTTGCAACTTGCCCAAGCCTATGAAGGCTTATATTGTTTCAGAAACTGGTTCATTCAATTTCTTAAATTATAGATCTATTGGTAATTCTATTTTGGAATTAAAATGATCTTCTTTAACAATATCCCACGATCTATACCAGTTCAACAACCAAAGCCTGAATAAAGTACCTTTATTTCAACCTCCCTAGTAAATAAAGATTTCAATACATTTAAACTAAACACTGTTATCAATTTTACTCAATTATTTTGAATAATATGGTCAGTTATAACCTGTATTGATATTACCTGCAAGGAATCCCTCCCTTAGAGTAAATGGCTGCAAATGCAGAAGGAGCTCGTGATTGTTCACCAAACTGAAATAAAAAATGAAAAGAATATGATAAATATACTATCAACTCCACTTTGTGATGATCCCTAATCAACTTTAATCCTATTGAGGTCAGGGGCGAATGGACATCCTGGCTTTCAACCCATGACACTGGTACCAAGTGCATCAGTCTGCTCAGCAACAAAACTGAGGAAAATTACCAACCCCTCAGTACAGGAACCCCAACCACGCGTTCTCTACTTAATTTATACCCCTAACTTGTTTCGGGAGGCTTGAAGGAAGCTGGAATTAGATGTATAATAAATATAATACAGATAAATACTATTAAGAGTGAACATCACAAATAAATATAGTAAAGGTAATACATTTTTCTACTATCTGCCACTGTGTTCTTCAAGGTGAGGGGTCCATGGAGAAGGAGAGGTAAGTATACAGAAAGCAGATTTGTTTTCAGCCTCCAACACATCTCCTACTTATCCTCCAGGCAAATGTGGATGTCTGGACGGTCAGAGAACCTGTAATTTCTCCAAACTCATTTTACGCTTCTATAAAAGAGAAAGGCTTAGGATGGAAAGGGGTGATAGAGCTGAAGAGAGAACAAGGCTCTCACAAACACATGCCTGGATGTGTCTGCTTAGATACAGAACTTCACAACTTTCCGTTTGTCTACGTATTACCTTAAGAATACATTAAGTCTGTATTCCCAAAGACCATGTAAGAAGCGATTGATGACAACTGAATAATCACAGCATGCATAATTTCAACATAGTCGATCAGAGACACAAATAATTTAGGCACAAAAAGTAAGTATCACATGGTACTTGAACATAATCAAATGAAATACAGTTGTCTAAATTACAAAGTACAAACTTACTAATCTATTTTAAAGATGTAACTAGCTAAAAAATCTTTAAAAATACATGCAGTAATTAAAAAATACATTTAAGGGCATAAGTTTAGAATTAACTCTTTTTCCTCCGGAAAACCACGTTTGAAGTTAAAACACACAGATGAAAATTTCATTAGCATATAATAAGAGATGCATTTATAAATTTCAATCCACATTCTGTATAATTCAAAGAAATTCTAATATTTCATTCATCTAACTAAAATTCCTAATAAGAAAAATGTGTTTTTAAAACTGTTTTCGGGGTGCCTGGGTGGCTCAGTGGGTTAAAGCCTCTGTTTCAGCTCAGGTCATGGTCCTGGGGTCCTGGGATCGAGCCCCACATCGGGCTCTCTGCTTAGTGGGGAGCCTGCTTCCCGGCCCCCACCGCCTGCCTCTCTGCCTACTTGTGATCTCTGTCAAATAAATAAATAAAATCTTAAAAAAAAACCAAAAAACTGTTTTCAAGTAATCATATTAGATAGGGAAAGCTGAAAAAATATTCTTCTACTGGGGGAAAAATTAAGACAACTTAGGGCTATAGATACTTTTTTTTAGTTCTAGCAACTATTAGCAAATGATCTTACTTTTTGAACCTATAGATCACATAAATAATCCCACCCACCAAGACAAAATTTCTGATTGAAATTCTAAGCAATTCCTTTCCTTTTCTTTTTAACTCATTTTAGATATAATCATATTTTCATCTTCCAGGTCCCACATTATCAAAAATTTTTTTTTACCAATGGCTTAGTTTTGTCAATTTTTACCCAATTTTACCAGAATTCCATTACCACAAAAAAAACCTGTTGTCCCTTCAATTTTTAACCATATCACTACAGACCATATTTCAACTCTAAAATAATCAACCTTATTAAACACAGCCCACTATACTCGGTTAAAAATTTTTTTAAAACTTTTGATTCAAGTGAAATACTCAAAACTTACACACATTTAAGTGCATAAATTATAGGTATGCAGACCAGTGAATTCTCCAAAACACTGGTGTAACAACACTCAGGTGTGGAACACCTGAATGTTACCAGCACCCTAGAAACCTCCTCAGCGCCTCTTCCCAATCCCTAACTACCTTTTTCCCCAGTGGTGAACTCTATCCTAACTTCTAACTGACTTACTTTGGATTGGTAGCTTGTACAGATCTTAGACATTGTCTTGTATAATATACTGTCTTCTCAGGTCAAATCATTTATTTCTCAAAATTTTCCTTCATTTTTAATAAGATTTAAAATTAGAGCTCCTTATATTACTACTTTAAAAAGTTCTTCTTTAAAGAGAGGAAGAAGACTCAAGTATCACCATCAATTCTCTCAACTAAACACAGGAAAAAGAAGCAAGAACAAGGAGAGAGCAGGGCATTCTTCAGGAATTCAACTTGACACTGTGCAAATTACAGAAAGAAGGAAATACATATGCCTATACTACTTTCCATTTGTAAAGTCAGACAATCTCCTTCTGCCCTTGGCCAATTCATTGTATCCTTGCTGTATTTTACCTGCCATCTAAGTCAGTGTCTCAGCCACTCTTATAATCCCTTTTGAAGGCTGAAACCATGATCATCTTACCCTATGCAAGGCTGGGCAGACACCACCTGGTTTTGTAGCATAGGTGTGCTCGCTTTTTGGATAATTCACTGATCTACACGCTTATAATTATTCACTTTCATGTGCATAAATCTCATGTTTCTTAAATCTGATTAAATTGCTGTCAGAAGGCGGGAGCCTGGGTGGCTCAGTGGGTTAAGCCGCTGCCTTCAGCTCAGGTCATGATCTCAGGGTCCTGGGATCGAGTCCCGCATCGGGCTCTCTGCTCAGCAGGGAGCCTGCTTCCCTCTCTCTCTCTCTCTCTCTCTCTCTCTGACTGCCTCTCTGTCTACTTGTGATCTCTCTCTGTCAAATAAATAAATAAAATCTTTAAAAAAAAAAAAATTGCTGTCAGAAGGCAAAGGAGGCTAATACTAGAGTTGGGATTTCTGGGGGAGCTAATTTATAGATCATAGCAAAATGGTCCAAGATGTTTATGCAACTTGAAGCAGGTAATTCATCCTATGTCAACTGAATACAAGTTTATTCACTGATGTTAGGAAGTAAGAGAACTATATTAAGTAAAAATAAAGCTGATGTGCAATTTACTTTATACTCTAATACACTCATCCATGAATATGACAGTATATACCATAACTGGTTATTCTCTACACCTTCTCACTTCCATACTCACATCATTTCCATTCTTCATCATGATTACCATATGCCTTTTGTCACTAGCTTAAATGTAAGCAAAAAAAAAAAAAAATACAAACAAAAGGAACTTGGGACAGCATTCAGAATGGTTTAACAGTTTGCTAAATGTCTATTACTTTGAAAAATCTGCTGAGTCAGGAATGTCTTTTGTACCTACTGGGTTAATGGTCTTAGGGTTAAGTTTATCACTTGGTCGAGGATGAGCTTTTCTTGCAGTCTCTGGAGAACTGGTTAAAGATGAGGAGTTGCTTTGTTGAACTGTAGTCCTATGTTTTATTTGTACGCTTGATGATGTCCTTTGATCACAGCTACCTGGAAAAAACAGAAGATCAACAAAAAAAGAAGTGAAAGAGATAAAGCTCACTCTTATCCATCTGTATAACAATGTCTATTAACAAAATTCACCTTTTCATTTAAAAAGCAATGTTCTGTACCTGCCTTTCTGTTTCTCAACTGTACAACTCCATGGCACTCTGATTTCTGCATTGCTTCCCTTTTATTCCTGCAGTCAAATGAGACTTGATTTCAGAATTTTGGGAATGAGGGATTCATTGAGAACGTAAGACCAACCCAGAACAGAGTAGAAAATACAATAAAAGAGATACAAAAAGGGTATAGCATGGAACAAAATACCAGAAAGACTAATGAGAAAATATGAAATTATATGAACGTCAATAACTATCAATAATAGCAAATGGAAAACAATCTGTAAGAAAATAAGATATATAAGAATAAACTTTTTTTCCATTCATACTGTCAAAATATGCTTTTAGAAACTCAACTGCAAACTTCTGGCTATATTCAGAAAATATGGACTAGATACCTGAAAGGAGAAAGTGGTTGGCACATCCCCTAATATCTCTATCTTCTCTGGCCTCTGTATTTCCAAAGTTCCAAATGCTAACATCGGCGTATCAAGTCCTGTTTTTCAAGGGACAAAACGAACTCTCCTACTCAGTACATTACAAGCTCCTTAAACTGAAGGTAATCAAAACTAAGGTTATCACACTGAAGTTATGGACCCTTTGCTAATTCAAGGTACCACCAATTTTCTGGTCCCTCATGATGAAAAACTTAACATCTTCTTTCCCTATTCTTTCCCTTCACTTCCCACACTCAACTCTACAGATGTGATCAATGTGGTGTGATAAGATAGAAGGAGCTATTGGCTCAGATTGGGGTCTGTATCCTCATCTCTACCAATTACCAGGTTTATGAATTTAGGTAGATTATTTAATCTTCCTAAAACTCGATTTCCAGACCTATGAAAAGGGGAGAATAATACAAACCTATAAAGGCTGTTACTGAGGATAAATAAGGTAATATATCAGTTGCTTAACCAGCCAGTGATGGTTCATTGTTCCCTCTTCCCCACTTTCCTCTTTTCTACTAACAGGAGGACTCTAGTTCGCAGTGATAATTTCCTGCCTAATCAGATTACTTCTAAATTTTCATCTCTACCAAGGAACTCTCCATCACATGCACCCAAATTCATATACCCAATTGCTTGCTGCTATTTCTAGGTTTAGCTCCAATCCCAAGCTGTACACCGCCTTTCCTGATCTTCTCTGTTTCTTGGCACTCTGATTCCTTGGCACTCTGATTCCCACGCTGTTTTCTGCTTATTGCTACTTGATTACTCCATTCCCTCACTCGAATAGCACTCCAGTCATTCTTCCACTAGAGCATTTCCCACCTTAAGCTTTAGTTATTAACTACACTGTAGGATATTCATTAAGGTAACACAGGTGAAGCCTTCCTCCACTTCCAAATGACAGCTTTTCAAATATTTGGGGACAGACTCAACTCCTTAGTTTTCTCTTCTTCAGGATTAACACTGATGCTTTTTCAAGTGATTCCTCATGAGATGATTTTCATCTACTTAACAAATTAGAAATCTTCACAAGGACGAAACTCCACATAATTCAGTCCCAAAATATTTCAAACGTGATGGGACCACTTTGAAGTGCCTTGGAAGGATAAATTAAATGTAGGATTGTTTCATACACAGAACAATTTAAATTGCAATTTTCTTGATTTAATATAGTCACCTAATTTCCTCATCCTACTACTAGCAGATGACTTACCTCTCAATATCATACTTCACATTCATTCCCAAGGCATTTTTCACAATTATGGTAATCAATGCCTCACTGAATTTTTCAGATACTACTTTAAGATAAGGTAAGGCAGGCTTTAAATATGTTGACCTAACACTGCACTTCAGTGAAAATTCAGAGAGAATCTACTATCATCTCAAGTTTCTGTTTTGAGAAGGTCCTGATAGGAACAGTATGACCTAGAAATAAATAAATCTCTGTCTCTGCTTCTTCAACTCTGTAATTGGGGGTAATTAAAGTAACTACTTCTAGTGTTGGTGAAGACTAATAAATTAATAATCCTTTTGATCATAAATTTTAATAACTCTCATAGCTGAAAAGAAGCACAAAGATCCTACCCAGAAATATAAGAAAAGCAGAGCTGGCCTCAACAAATCATGGTGTATATTTTCCAACACTACCTACCAAACCTACAAAAGTTTTTGTTGGAACAAGAAACTTCTACCTTCCTTTATGTGAAAAAGATGTTCCTGAGAGGTACTAGTAGGAAGGTGCTACATTATATTTTGAATGAGCTCAAAAAGTCATTGAAACTCTTCATTTAAAAAACTTTTATAAAACATGCCAGAAAACTGAGCTCCCAAAGGTTTTATGCATACAGGACAGTTTTTACGTGTAATACACTTACATAACTTCAAGCAATAACATCAATACACACATACTCAATGCAAACACTTCTATATCTACTTTCAAAAACTCTGTTTAGAGAGCTTCTTTCCAAAAAACAAATATTTTTCACTTATTGTTAGAAGTATCACCCTTTACCTTACAAATTAAGTATTCTCAAAATATTAATATATTAAAAATAATATCCATCTGGCAGGGGTGCCTAGGTCGCTCAGTTAAGCATCCAACTCTTGATTTCTGCTCCAGGTCCTGAGATTGAGCCCCCAAGACTGGCTCCATGCTCAACAGAAGTCTGATAGAGATTCTATAACCCCACCCCTCACATTCTCACTCTAAAATAAATAAATAAAGTATTTAAAAAATATATCCATCTGGGAGCATACCACTGACAAGAATGGTATATGAGTTGTCTGTAGAAGAAAACTGCTTAATTTATCTTACACTTAACTCTCTTGAGTGCTTTTCCATTGACACATCGAGGGTGGTGTAAAGAGGTAATAATGGTGAGAGGAAGTGAAAAGGTAAGAACTATTTTGTGCTACAAATATTATCAGTCACTGCTCATTCTTTTACAAAACAATACAAAGACTCTAAATAGGCACTAGAATCCACCTGACCCAAACATCTAAATGATATCATAATATCAGAGAGCAAGCAGACCAAGCAAGATCCACAGTGGAACCCTTACTTTCCCTTAGTTTCCTTAGGTACTGCAGCCCATCTGCTCATCTGAAAGGGGCTATGGATATCTGTGTCAATGATAGGAAAGCATACTTTCGTTTCATTATTTTGGATAGATCACATACTCTATTTCCTTCCCCATATGCATTTTCTTCCTGCACCACGCTCTGAGACCACTACACTAGACGGCTTGCTAAATTATCAAGGGGCAGAAGCCACGTTTCTTCCTACTTTCTCATCCGTTGTTTAGAAAGTTCCCAAAGTGTAATAGGCACCCCACTAAAGAAGCCATGCTCCATCTCTAGAGCTCCTTCAAATTCTAAAGTGCAGCGAAAGAGCCCAGTATCCACCCATTTCAATTCCTTTTTACCATAAAGTAAATCCAAGGGGACAGCACTGAGTCTTAAAATCTGCTTTCCATTTTCCTACCCTCTTCCCCTCCAATACCATACATTTCCAAATATTTAAGAATAGTTCAAGGCCAGGCTGCTGTCAAAGTTAAAAAAATAAGCGACGTGTATGGGGGGGGGGGAGAGAACAACAACAAAAAAGGGGTTTTTTTGTTTTGTTTTTTAAGGAATAGGGGGAGGAGGTGGTGGTAGACGGCCGGTTTTCCATTAAGGCCAACGAGGACTACTCTCCTTTCCTCTGGAAAGGAAGGGCGCGCTCTCCGAGGCTCAGCAGCTCCAAGGTCCTTGGCAACGGAGTCCGGCGGCCTTAGCAACAAGCCAGGGAGAAAGCCGGCAGGGCCGTCACAGCGAGGGCGGCACCGAGTAATTCCCGCAGCCCTGGCCCGGGGCACCCACAACCTGTTCCTACCGCGCCTCTCTCCCGCGGCGACCCGCACACCAGCCCCCAGGCTGGGTGGGACTTTTGCTCGGCGCCCTCTCCCAACTTCTCCACTCCGGTCACCTACGGCCGCGATTCGGGGAAAGTGAGGCTTCGCGCGGTCCCCGGATCTGGCGGCGCCACGTAGTGACGTCAGACGCATGCCGCGCCCTCGAAGCCTTTGGCGGTTGCCCTGGCAACGAGGGCCGGGAGTTGAAAAGGGTAGCTTCCAGCTAGCGAGGCGTGTGTGGTGACAAAGGGGCACCTAGTGGAGGGTCTTTAGGAACTGATGAGAAGTCTGGGGAGCAGAGGAGAGCACAGACTCCGAGTTCCTAGCGCCACGGTTTCTTCCCAGTCCGTGTACCTAACTCTTCAAACACTTCTCTCACACACTTAAAATACTGTTTTCTCCACCTGCCCTAGAACGTGAGACCTCGGGGCCTGGAAATCCAGCCCCAAGGTTTTGGGGGGTGGGAGTCAAAGCCATCTGCCTGCCCAGCTGTAGAATTTCGTTTCCCGTCATAACTTTCTAATCACATGCCATCGTGTTCAACTACACAATACATTCAAATTTTAATAAAGTGTGTGTCCTTTTTGACTTAAGATCATTTTAATAAAACTGATGCTGCAAGAAAATGCATGTCCCCTTGTGTTTCCACCAAAAGCAATTTGGGTTGTCATAGCAAAAAGCCCAAGCGCTTCAGATCTGCGCACTGCGTTCCTTTCTAGCGTCTTCTCCTGTTGTCATCCCATAGCCTTAACGTTTTTTTCAGGTAATAGCTAACTATACAATTGTCACTCTCTGAGCAGTCCAGGCAGTGTAATTCCTCTCTGTCCTTGTAGCTCCATTCTTGCTTCCTGAGTTACTGCTGTGGAAGCTTCTTTGACAGGCTGAGTTTCTTCATGGCAATGACTGTGACTTTTCCCTTCGTTTCTCCACTTTCTAGCACAACGTAGCAGGGACTCAGGAAATAACTCTTTGAATAAATGAAACAAACGAATGAAGTCTTTGTATATCTAATTCCCTGAATGTTCTGTAAAATTTGCACACAAGTCTAAAATTTTAAAGTTCATACTGAATTTACCTATCTTCACCACGTGACAGAAACTATCACTTTTCTACACCCAATTAGCACAATGCATAAACAGCATTTTAAAAAAAGAAAAAAAAGTTCCTATTTGTTAGCTATTTCACCTTACGAGCTCTCTTCCCCAAATTCTCCATGCCTTATTATATCTCCTAGTCTTCTTCCTCCCCGCTAGCATCTCCATCGATAGACTTAGCAACACCTAGCTCACAGCCTTCTAGTCCTTTTGTCTGGAATGTAAGAATAATTTGCTTCCAGTACTGCAGAGAAGTGAAGTGCACATGTTCTGAAGTTAGGCCACTTAGGTTGGAAACCCAACTCCAACGCTTATGAGCTACGAGACCTTGTACAAGTCATTTAACCCCTCTAAGACTTAATTTCCTCATCATAAGGTTCATGTAAGACAAGAGCACAAGTTGGGACGCCTGGGTGGCTCAGTTGGTTAAGCAGCTGCCTTTGGCTCAGGTCATGATCCCAGCGTCCTGGGATCGAGTCCCACATCGGGCTCCTTGCTCCTCAGGGAGCCTGCTTCTCCCTCTGCCTGCCATTCTGTCTGCCTGTGCTTGCTCTCTCTCCCTCTCTCTCTCTCTCTCTCTGATAAATAAATAAATAAATAAAATCTTTAAAAAAAAAAAAAAAAGACAAGAGCACAAGTAAAGCTCCTAGCACACAGGAAGAGCTTGGTAACTATTCGCCAGTGCAATTGTTGAGGTGAAATCCAGTCATTAGTTTATTTAGAGTACACTGTGTTGTAGACATCTCAAGCTATGCCTTGGTGTTATAGTATGAGACCCTGGATTTTTCAGATTTAAAAAAAAACAAACAAACACAATTACTTGTTTGAGCCTCTCCTAATTATGATTAAATCAGCCTCTTGTAAATTTTCTATCTTCATTTTAGAAAATAAAGAAACAGATTTATTGGCATTGTGACTTTGTCTGGATATCATGCTGTAAATGGTGGATAGTTTCTTGGACAAACTAATTTGAGAAGCCTGTGAGACATCCAGGTGAATGTGACCAGACGACAGTTGGCTATGCTCATCTAGTGTGGAGAGGCAAGAGCTGTGGATTTTATAATCATCAGTGAATAGACTGTAACTGAGGCTATAGGAGTACTTAGTGTATCCAGGGAGAGCACACAGTGTGTGAGAAAAGGAAAGCCAGTAGTCGACCTGGGTCTCTGAATCCTGTTCTGGTTTCAAGGTTTAATTCTCTTTTTGGAAAAAGTACAGAGGGAGTGAATGGTTGACCTATGTGCCTAGCAATATGGCAAATGATTCTGAAAAGACAGTAAGTACCACATATCTCCTACAGATTTACTCTCCACTGTTCTCCACCCTGCCATATACTCTGGGAAGCTGATCAAGATGGACTGGCATCAACAAGTCTCCCATGCCCACTGGATTACACTTGGCTTTGGCTAATGGGGAAACTTAACAAAAATTGTAGAATTCAAGGAGAGTGAAATCAGAAGATTTTTTTCCTCTGCTTCATCTCTAGGAGTTCCCCTGGATCTGGCTATATCTCTGAATGAAGGTCACAGTACCATTCTAAATGGCCAAATTTAGAACTACAGGTGTAAAATCTCAGGTGTTTCTAGCCCTTGATGAATGCATTGTCTCTGCAGTTACCCTGTACTTTAATAAATAGTCCTTTTGTAAATAAATCCTTGCCAAATTATCCTATTTTTAGTGTATCCCTACATGTTCTATAAACTTATGAATTAGTAAGTCTAACCAAAGCTGAAAAATCAGAGTATTTTTCTCATTGTTTTGATTTCTATGTCACTTGTGAACTTATACTTGTTTAGTCTCCATTTTCAAGAAAATATTAGAGGTATTGTTGGTTTGGCCTTAATTACTTTATAGAAAATTTTTTTCCTTTTTGTACAAATTACAGACCAAGTGATCATTCTCGATTATCAGGAAATGAGATATAAGCTATTTTTTTAATGTTATTTCTAGTACACCCTGTCAGGACACATTAGAGATTATCATTATATAATCATTGAGAGACCGCATGGAAAAGTTAATTTTAATTTTAATTTTTTTTCATATGAAAAACCTTAAACAGTGATAGTAGCTACTTAGGTGAAAGTAAAGATCAACAAGAATGAGGATACAGAGCCACATTGTCCAGTGGAAATATAATGTGAGTCACATATGAGCCTGGTGGTGGGTATTATGGAGGGCACGTATTGCATGGAGCACTGGGTGTGGTGCATAAACAATGAATGCTGGAATACTGAAAAGAAATAAAATAAAGTAAAATGGAAAAAAAATTTCCTAGCGGGCACATTTTTTAAAAAGTTGATTGATTGATTTTAGAGAGAGAGAGAGCACGAGAAGGAGGGGCAGAGAGGGAGGGAGAGAGAGAATCTCAAGCAAACTCTGCACCAAGTGCAAAGCCAGGGCCAGGCCAGTCATGGGGCTCCATCTAAGGACCCTGAGATCATGACCTAAGCCTCAACCAAGAGTAGAATGCTTGACCAACTGCTCGCTAACAGGTGCATTTTTAAAAAGTAAAAAAAAAAAAAAAAGTAAAATTAAGTTTAATACTGTATTTTATTTATTATATTTTAAATTTTATTGATTTTATATTTTATATAATATTTTATATTTATATAAATGAATATCTTGTTTATACAGAAATAGCCAAACACATACAAAATATTATCAATCTGCAATGATTATGAAAAATATTAGTGTGGGGTGCCTGGGAGGCTCAGTGGGTTAAAGCCTCTGCCTTCAGCTCAGGTTATGATCCCAGGGTCCTGGGATCGAGCCCCGCATCGGGCTTTCTGCTCCTCGGAGAGCCTGCTTCCTCCTCTCTGTCTGCCTGCCTCTGCCTACTTGTAATCTCTGTCTGTCAAATAAATAAATAAAATCTTTAAAAAAAAATTAGTGTGATATTTTACATTCTTGTATCATACTAAATCTTCAAAATCAGGTACATATTTTACTTTTTTTTATTTTATTTTTAAATTTTATTTTTTATAAACATATATTTTTATCCCCAGGGGTACAGGTCTGTGAATCGCCAGGTTTACACACTTCACAGCACTCACCATAGCACATACCCTCCCCAATGTCCATAATCCCATTCCCCCCCC
>NW_019154105.1:53282769-53568079 GCF_002288905.1 Enhydra lutris kenyoni
AGTTGCTGTTCTTCTTCTCTTCGATCTCCCGTTGGATTTGTAGGTGTTTGCAATCTTTAGATAAGCTATCTAGCTGATCTCCCGCTACCTGAAGTAGTCTCAGCCTGCTACGTCTCCGCCATCTTCACTCCTCCCCCCAATATTTTACGTTTATAGCACATCTCAATTCAGGCTTGTCATCAGGAGCCACATGTGGCTAGTGGTGATCAAACTGGAGAGTGTGAAGAGAGAATTATGACCTCAAATAGTTGTAATAAATATAGAGCCAAGTAAAAAAATGGAGGGTATCAAATAGTTACAGGGTACCTGCTTCATGTAGAATATACCATTCGATGTTCAAAGGTCAATGCAAAATGTAAAGAGAAAACTAATTAATTGATTATGAATCTCTGTAGAGTCCACACAAGTAAGCTTCCTCCATGATTTACAGTGGAATTTAATTTTATTTTCCAAATTCTTTTTTTGTTTGTGGAGGAAACATAATCTTCTTCTCCTTGGAGATGTGTTGGAGAGGGAGTGCTGAAGTTTGATTTTTTGGTGTTAGTTTCCACACTCTGGGGATCATGGGAACCTGTGAGACTGCCTTTGAGTCTTTTGCCTGGACACACCATCTGGCTATTTCTTCTGATCCTGTGCCTTACAAAGTTCAAGACTATTTAGAGAGTATTGGGAGCATTAGTTCTGAGACACTATCCTGGGGGTGAGTTGAAATTGGGAAGGGCAGGGCACACTGTCTCCTTACACTCAGCTCTGTACCATGACTCTGAATGATGGACTATTCTTCCCTCTCTTACAAATAATGACTGGTCCTTGGACTTGGCTGTTGAGATTTCAAGGCCAAGAATTTGACTCTTGTTGTCAGTACTTTTATGATTATATCCCCTTCTCTGAGGCAGTAGGCATAAAATACTCTAGTAGTCTGCAAGTGTCATGAGGTAGCAGGAAGTACTATTTTCCACCACTCCCACCACCACTGTCATCATCATGTGGAAGCTTGTTAGAAATATAGAAGGTCAGGCTCCACCCTAGGTCTACTGAATCAGACTCTACATTTTACCAAGACTCCTCAGATGAGGAAATGTACTTTACAGATTAAGAAGCACTGATTTAGGGGCACCTGGGTGGCTCAGTGGGTTGAAGCCTCTGCCTTCAGCTCAGGTCATGATCTCAGAGTCCTGGGATTAAGCCCCACATGAGGCTCTCTGCTCAGCAGGGAGCCTGCTTCCCTTCATGCCTCTCTGCCTCTCTGCCTACTTATGATCTCTGTCTGTCAAATAAATAAATAAAATCTTAAAAAAAAAATAGCACTGATTTAGGCAAATGTGAGGGAGAAGCAAGCAAAAACTACCTCTTGATGGTAAAGAGTTGTTCCTGTTAAATTATTATAAAAAAAAAAACACAATGTAAGAATGAGGGAGACTGTAACTCTCCATTTAAGTATAAGGCATAATAGTTTTATAGGGATTCAGCCAAAGATTACAGTGAAAGAACATAATATAAACATGAGGGCTGTTTAGTGTTGAGTTTTATCTCCCCCAAATTCATACATTGAATCAATAAGGGATCAATAGTGAGCAAATGTCTTTTTCTCCATACTTTTCCAAAAAGCTCACCGAAGCACTTTGCTTTCATTTGGCAAGGCCAGCAATATACTTTCACTGTCTTACATCAGGGCATAACTTAGTCTATAAGCATCTTTATCACAGACCAAGGACTTTTCCCTTCTCTAAGATAACATATTGGTCTATTACACTGACAATTAATATGCTGGTTGGACCTAGTGAACAAAGAGTAGGAACTACTCTGGACTAGGTCATTTGCCTTCACCTCTAAAATTTCCATGAGTCCAGTGATGTGGGGCATGTTGAGATTTCCTTCCCAGGTGAAGTGAAGTTTTTGCATCCAAAACTTTCTACAACCAAAAAAGAGGCACAATGCCTATTGGGCCTCTTTGGACTTTGGAGGCAACATATTTGTCATTTTGGTGTGTTACTCTGACCCATTTACAGAATAACCTGAAAAGATGCTAGTTTTAAGTGGGCTCCAGAATGAGAGAAGGTTCTGCAACAGGTCCAGGCTGCCATGCAAACTTATGACTTATGACTTGGGCCATATGATACAGCAGATCCAATGTTGCTTGAGGTGCCAATAGCAAATAGGGAGCAGTTTTGAACCTCTGAAATAAAGAGATCATTTTATTGAGGTGGATGAGAAGCAGGTATTAAAGCTTTTCTCAAATTCTTCCATACCTTCATTTTTCCTGGTGCACACTTCACCTAATGTGATAGTTCATTTTAGGTGTCAAATTGCCTTGGCCACAGTGCCTAGGTATGTGTTTAAACAGTATTCTGGATTTTTCTATAAGGGTGTTTTTGAGTGAGGTTAACATTTATATTGGTGGACTTTGAAAAAAGCAGATTGCTCTCCATAATGTGGGTGGGCCTCATCCAATCAGTTGAAGGTCCAAATAGAATAGATGAATGACCTCCTCCAAGCAAAAGGAAATTCTGCAGTAGACAGCCTTTGGACTTTAATTGCCACATCAAATCTCTTCTGGGTCTCAAGCTTGCCAGGACTCCTTACAGATTTAGACCTGCTAGCCTCCATAGTGGCATCAGCCAATTCCTTAAAATAAATGTTTCTATATAGAACTTCCTTGATGATAGAGCTCCATCCTGATAAACCCATTGTCAACTGAAAATATCATAAGTCAAAAATGCATTTAATACATCTAAGCTTCCAAATATCATAGCTCAGCCTAGCCTATTTTAAATGTATTCAGAACACTGACATTTGGGGCACCTGGGTGGCTCAACGGGTTAAAGTCTCTGCCTTCAGCTCAGGTCATGATCCCAGGGTCCTGGGAACGAGCCCCGCATCAGGCTCTCTGCTCAGCGGGGAGCCTGCTTCCACCTCTCTCTTTTTCTGCCTGTCTCTCTGCCTACTTGTGATCTCTGCCTGTCAAATAAATAAATACAAAATCTTAAAAAAAAGAAAGAAAGAAAGAACACTGACATTAGCCTAAAGTTGGGGAAAATGAAGTAACAGATTTTTTATAATAAAGTACGGAATTTCTCATGTAATTTATTAAGTACTGTACTGGAGGTGAAAAAGAGAATGGTTGTATGGGCACAGAATGGTTGTCTAAGTGTATTGGTCGCCAACCCTCATGATCCCATGGCTGCCCGGGAGCTGCTGCTTGCTGTCCTATCCAGCAACACAAGAGAGTACTGTACTGCATATCACCAGCCCAGGAAAAGAGCCACATTCAGTACTCAAAGTACGTTTCTACTGAATGCACATTGCTTCACACCGTTGTAAATTTGAAAATTTTAAGTCAAACCATCATAAGTTGGGGAACCATCTGTATATTAACACGTTTCAGTTCTGTTTCTCTGGAAAATAATACACCAGATTTCTCCACGCTGAGGAGTAAATTCCAGTTTCCCCGCAGAGCAACCTTGAAAAGCAGTCCCAAAGCTCTATAAAAAGTTAGCCTGTGATCTCAGCCTCTACCTCCCACCCCTAGAATCTCTAAAATACTTGTTCTGTGTTGAAAGGCACTGGCTGAATTTGGTCTCGGGCTACCACACTGGTTTAAAGAAGAAGATCAATGCTGAGAATAAATTGAATAGGTCCAGAGAGCAGAGTGAAGGTAAATGACTAAGTTAGCTTCATCAGTGATGTCTATATATTTTCTGATTTCAGCCAATTACAGTTAGGATGAAACACTGTTGATTAGCTGTCTTCACTGGGAAGATTATCAGATAATTGCCAATTTTTGCTTTCACTGTTTGCTCCACATCAATCATCTTACCTGACTTAGTATTATTGAGATATGAATAGTGTAGTAATACATTTAAATTTAATGCATGTATTGGATATTAGTGTTGTTCTTCAAAATTTTTAAAGAATCGAAATACTGGGGCACCTGGGTGGCTCAGTGGGTTAAGCCGCTGCCTACGGCTCAGGTCATGATCTCAGGGTCCTGGGATCGAGTCCCGCATCGGGCTCTCTGCTCAGCAGGGAGCCTGCTTCCCTCTCTCTCTCTCTCTCTCTGCCTGTCTCTCCGTCTACTTGTGATCTCTCTCTGTCAAATAAATAAATAAAATCTTTAAAAAAAAAAAAAAGAATCGAAATACTTTAAAATAGTAAAATATCCCCAGCATTTATTTTTCTGTGTTAGAAGAAAAAGATCAATCCAAAAACTTTGGTCAAACTCTGCTTTTCCCACTAGATGGCGCTGGCTAACCATCTCTTGCTTTGTGGTCCTCGGCCTCAATGCTTTCTATTGTCAGCTGGCAAATTGAAGAGAGGAAAAATATAAAGGCTATTTACTGAGGATGTTGAACAAGATAGAGGTTTTATTAATAGAGAACTGAACACATTTTGTAATTCAATTGCAAACAAAATTATTTTCTTTATTGTCATATATTTGCACGGTTAAAAGCAGGAAATAGGATCATCATTGAAACATGTACAAAGAGTATGATTGGGCTAAATGCAATCAGCATTGACTAGGAATGTTTATCTTAACCAAATAATAAGTGGAGGGGAATGACGATAACATAATGCATCTGCTGAGCTGCTTTGAAAAATTGTTTTTGACCACGTATAATAGACCATTTGCATTTTCATGCTTCCTGCTCCCAAGAACACTAGAAGAGCTTACAGATATCAAGAGAGATTTTTTTTTCTGCTAAAGACTTTTACCTCAGAGTAAAGAAAAATGGTCCATCTAAGAAAAATTTGCTTGGGGGCCCAGAATTTAAATTTTAGCACCGCATGGTTTTTTGGATTATATTTAACACTAGCCTGTTCTAACCTGAATAAAACCTTCAGTGTGGTCCATAAAGGTCTTTCAGGGATGCCTTGCTTCTAAGGTAGAGCTACAGTTAGGAATCATGCCAGACATGGATGATATTATGCTATTTTTTGAGACCTCTCAGGGGCAAAATTCTGAATTTAAAATGCATCAGAATCTGTGATAATACAAGTGGAGAAGACCTTGGGACTATCCATAATGAAACAATCTAAAGAACTCTATAGGCCTTCTTCCCTAAAAGCCTAGACTAAGAAATATTAAAAACCACAAACGTTGAGCAAGGTATTTGCGGGCCTTAAAATGGTGCTTAAACAACAGGGGAAGAGAGGATTAATGTTCAATAGAGTGCTTCTCCAAAGAGAAGAGGGAAGATACATGGGTAAATTTAGCAGCCCCCTGCCCACGCCTCAACCCCTTGGCTTTCTCCCTGCCCTTTTCAGCAGTGTGGTCAACACTCAGGATACCCAAGGAGCCAAATTTTCCAAGTATGTTGGGAAACTCTAACCCCCACCCCCACAACCCCATCCTATTCTTATTTATGAATAAGAATCTCTGAGGCTTCTTTCTTTTTGGAATGATGAACTTATGCCCTTCTTTGGGATAACAATGAAGGAAACAAATATATACATATTGCTTGCTATTCCCCAGATGCCAAGTCTCTCTCCAGGTGGTAATTAGGAAAGAGGTTTATGGAACATTCAGCCATGGTGCCCTGGGAGTATGAAAGAGTTAATTCCTCTCTTTAGACAATTACTACCAAAAGGTTACTTCTGGGAGGAAAATCTGTTTTATTCTGTTCATAAAAAAGATGAAACTGGAGACTGAAGTAATAGGGGCAGAAGTGTATTGTTAATATCTTTAAAAATAGAAAATAATAGGATTCAAGAGGCCTCAATAAATCAAGGAAAAGACCGTTTAAAAAGTGATAAGTACCAGATGGCACACATAGAAATCAATATTCTAAGTCCTTTAGGGACTGGGTTTAATTCTTTTGGGTCCCATGTAGCATCTGACACAAAGATTTGCACTTAGTGGGTGTCTAGCTAATATTTACGGAATGAGATTGAATTGGCCACAGATATACCCCCCCCACCCCACCCCCCACACACACATCAGTAGAACACGGGCTGCAAAAAATGCCACCATCTTATCAGGTATAGGCCAGTTATATTTCAGCTCTATTGCTTAATTTCCATGATGACATTTGTGTTTCATTTTAAACTTAGCAGTTAAAAACTTGAGGTCGGCATCAAATGAAGTAAATTCAGAAAGAAATGGCAATAGGATTATGTTAAAGGCATCATTTCATTCATTCATTCATTCATTCATTCTTTCATTCACCTAACAGACATTTTGTGATATTATGAGATAGATAAGCAGGCTGCTTCTGCCTTGAAGAAGTTTATAAAATGTGGATGATTCTTCTGGAGTGTATCCATACACAGATAAAAATGACCAAGACATTCTTTGAACAGGCTAGGGTAGGCTCCAAAGAACTCCTATATTAAATAGTAGCCTCCCTACCCTGGTTCTGCGGCTCCGTCTCTCACTACAATCTCCCTTCCATACTCCCCTTTGCAAAGCTGGGGCTCCCCTCTGCGGGCTCGCTCCCCGTATAACATCATCGTTAGCAGGTGCTGGAGGGAAGCCACAAGGCAGCTGAGGTGGGGAGGCCACCGGCCCATTTTTTCTGACTTGCTGTTCCTGTCTTCATTGGGCTAGCATTTTATGTGACCTCAGTGTCCTCATTCCACATCTATAACCCACGTCATCCTCCAGGACCTTGTTAATCCATCCCCATATGCCATTCTTGCCGTTAAAATGGCTGCTGAATTTTCTGTTTTCCCTGACCAGACCCTGACGACACAGGCCACAATTTCCTGCATGACTTCTCATCCTTGCATTTGTTAACACCAGATACATTAGCTGTCTTCTTGTCTAGTGTCCTCCATACTCCCTTTGCATACAAGTTCCACGAGAGCAGAGACTCTATTTTGGCTTCTCTACTGAACGTTCAGCCATTGGGACAGTAAGTGTGCTCTATTTCTACTTAGCACACTCTCAGTACAGATTTGTTGAATGAACGAATGAATGAATGAGGATGGATGAATGAATGAGCGAAGGAGATAGCTAGGGCTATTACCAGTGTACAGCACTTGCCCTTCTACTCTCCACTACCCCTTTCTCTTCCCCTTCCTGTGGTTCTATCACAATCCCTAGACTCAACTTGATTGCCAGTCCCCAGGCTAGGTACAGGCCTTAAATGATCACTATGGGGTAGTTTAGGCCAGTAGTTCTCAACTGTCCTCCCTGGGGGGAAATTTGGCAATGTCTGGAGACCTTTTGGGCTGTCAGCACCAGGAGCATCTACCCAGGCAGCCTGGGTAGATGCCAAGATGCTGCTAAATGCTGAACAATGCTCTGGATACCCCCCAAGCAAAGAATTATCTGGTCTAAAATGTCACTAGCACTGCTATTTAGAAATCTTAATTTAGGCATTAACCAGTTCAGAAGCAAAGGATTCCTCTGATAATGTTTTTAAGCACCTTTGGTCCTATGAATTTATTTCTTTGTCTTTAGGAGGCCAGATATTCTTAATGAAAAAAGATGCAACTAATTTCATTGTGGCCAAAGACCCAGATGTTTTAAAAAACAAAAACAAAACAAACAAACAACAACAAAAAAAAAACAATGTGTGGAATCCTGTCAACAGAATATCCAGACAACTGGCTAAATATTTGGCTCTTTGGCTGGCCTCTTCCCAGTTCTGCAGGGCCAGCTTATGGTTAAAAGTAGAGCAGTGATTGATAGCTAGGGGGTAGGGGTGGAGGTTGCCTATGAGGGTGCAAAAGAAATGTTTACAAGAAAAGTGTCTTCTCTTTATCAATTCAAATCCCATAATAATAATTACAAGAGCCAGCTGTTTTCTCCCCAAATAATGTGGAGAAGAAGCCATTAATGGGAGATATAGAGTTTAAAAATGACATAAATCCCTTGATATTTGTATTTTGAAGGTCATTTTGGATGAACCAGGTGGTTTCCTCCTGGACTTCAATTATCAAAATCTATTTTCCTAAAACAAAACAAAACAAAACAAAAAAAGGATTTGACCCACTTGGGTAATTGCTATTCTGATGAACTCCAACCCTATGCCGCTGTTTCTCCCCCCACACTTACTCAAACAAGTTCACTCGATCATCTTAGCTACCAAAATATCCAAGAGGTGTATTTTTCTTCTCAGTGGATGGCAGTAATCCCATCTAATTTATCAAACGGAATACAAAGTACTACATGCCTGTCATAAATTTTTCCAGCACAATTCCCAGAGTCATTACTTAGTGTCATCGTCTTTCCAAACTCTACTTAACTAACTTTTCAGTAAACACATGTGAACCTTCATCCGTATTTATTCTCCTTTAAATTATAACTCCACTAATCAGATAATTAAAGATGGTCATTAAAAGAACATTTAGTTGGGTTCACATACTTGCTGCTAAGATTACAGATAAAAATATTAAAGAGTATGTTCTAGAGGGTACTTGCAAAGTTGACCAGATAAAAGAGAGAAGTCCAGTTAAATTTAAATAGCAGATAAAGAACACATTTTTTTTTCAACATCAGTAAGTCTCATGTAATATATGGGACACACTGGTACCAAAAAAAAAAAAAAAAAAAAAAGTTTATCTGGAATTGAAGTTTAACAAGGTGCTCTGCACTTCTATTTGCTATGCTAGGCAAGGTCTTCTTTAATACAAAATTCATTTTAAGTGATATTAATAAGAATGGTTCCTTTCTAGGTAATTCATGGATGTTTCTCCTTAATGAAGAGATGCTTGTAAAATAATTAAATAAAATAAATGCTCCTAAAAAAAAGTAAATCCACAGGAATGTTTGCATCTCTGAAAATAGAGCAGGCATGAACTCTCCAAGACTGACACACTACCTACTGCATTCAAAGGTATCTTATGAACTATAGCTTCAAATTACGGACCCACAATATCCTGAAAACAAGCTCCGTGATATCGACCATTTGCAAAGTGCATAGTTGCTGATTCCTTTATGCTCTAATGCAGCTAAAACTCAGTCTCTTCTCCCTCCTTAATCACAGTTCCATGGGGAAAACCTAATAATTCCCCTTCTGGTTGATGATCAGTGGACATGGCATGTGAAGAAAATAACTCCTTAGCCATGTCACATATGGTCATTGAACCAGACTCAGGCTCAGCTGAGCTGATTACCTGAGTTTTCTCCTGATTAATTCTGAATGACACAGAGAAATCAATCATGAGGACAGCCAAAATAATCATCAAGTCAGGTGATTCACTTATATAAACTTGACCTTAACCTCCTCCTCTCAACCTGTGCTCATTTCAGGGACATTTTAACAGAAATAAGAGACCTTATAGAGGTAATGTTTTTCTCGGAATCTGCTCTTACCAATAATTCTGATTCCATAAAACACAATTTCCTAGCTTTAGAAATCCTTTTGCTTTTCCTTTTACTTTCCTTTTTTATTAAACCAAAGCACACAAGATAAAATCTTAATCACAGAAAACATCTAGTCTGTATTAAATACCATACTCTAAGCAATGCAACCCCAACTTTACAACTAAAAACACTTAAAATTTTTTTCTAACAATATGCTGGTGATTTGCATTAGTGAAAAAATATATATATTATTAAAAAATAAGGTGAAATGTCTTTCCATTTCAAGGCATTATAGTATAACAGGGTTTTTTTTTTCATCCTATGTGAAAATTATGTCTGCTCTTCCTTATATAGATGTAAATATCATCTTGCTTTAAAATCCCAAAGATTAGATTCCTAAATACCACTTATTTATTAACTTATTACTTGGTGATTAAAAGCCTGCTGTGTAAAAGATACTGCTACTGAACATGAGATTGTAGACATTAATATGACGGGGAAGGAAAGGAGGAAGCCGAGTTATACAGTGAGTCCTAAGTCATCAAAACCACAGTAAGGAAGTTTAAAAGTAGAGCCAATAGGAAGATTTGAATACTATATCTAAGAAATCAAAGAAGTCTCCTGGATCCATTGAATGATTTGAAGGACAAATATGAGTTTGTGACCTGAACCAATGAACCAAGAGAATAAGGTTATATACATCACGAAAGCAAAACGAAACTGAATTACCTCTTCACCCTCTGATCCCCACCAAAAAAACCAACATATGTGTCACAGAGGTATGAAACAAATGGTGTGTTTGGAAACCCCAGGTATCTTAGGGGTGTTGAATACCAAGTGTGAAGTGCAGAGTAACAATGAGGCTCCAGAAGTGAGAACAGCATCGACACTTCCCTTTCAATGGGTCAGGGCTCCTGGGTGGCTCAGTCTGTGAAGCCTCCTGCTCTGGATTTTGGCTCAGGTCATGATCTCAGGGTTGTGAGATGGAGCCCCGTTGGGCATAGAGCCTGACTGGGATTCTCTCTCCTTCTCTGCCCCGTTCCTACCCAACTAAATAAAATAAAGTAAGGATGGGTCATTGAAGAAATCTGGGCAGGGGCTGAGCAGTCAGAGGGAACCCGCTCAGGGCATGGTAGGCAATCCCTGGACAAGGGAAAGGAGAACTAGAAGCATGTACAGAGAGCTCCAGGAGCAGAGTCTCTGAGAGAGAGAGAGAGAGGAAGTTTGCTTTGTGACATTTGGACACCATCCATCCATCCATTCATTCATTCACCAAACATTCACTAAGTAGCTGCCAGTTGCCAGCATTGGGCTGGGTGTTAGAAGTGGAAGACAATAAAAACATTGTCTCCTTTCATTAGTTTCCATTGTTCCCTTAACAAAGTTTAAGGCAAACAGTGACTTAAAACAACACTAATTTATTATCTCTCAGTTCTGAGGGTCAGAAGTCCAAATGTGTCTCTCTGGGCTTCAATCAAGGTGTTGGCAGGGCTGTTTTCCATTCTAAGGGCTTGAGGGAAAATCCATTTTCTTGCCTTTTCCAACTTCTGGAGGTTGCCCACTTCCCTTGGCTTGTGGCTACGCTGCCTGCCCATCTTTAAAGCCAGAAATGGCCCATCAGATCTTTCTCATATCCCATTACTCGAAACAAATAATCCCATCTCCCTCTTCTACTTTTAAGGAACCCCTGTGATTATAATGAACTCACTTGGATAATCCAAGATACTCTTCCCATCTTAAGGTCAGCTGATTAGCAAACTTAATTCCATCTGAAATCTTAACTATCCCTTGCCAGTTACCATAACATGTTCACAGGTCCCAGGGATTAGGACATGGACATCTTTGAGACATTATTTTGCCTGCCATACTCGTCTTAAAAGTTTGTGGTTTAGTTTCAAAAGATTGTGATGAGATGTACCACCCACAGAAGGGACATGAATCTTACAAGATAGGCTTAAGAAGAGAAAAATGGCTGTTCCATGAGCTGCTCTGTGGACAGGGTAGAAGGCAAAACCCAGCCCATTCAAGGTCAAATGAGGTCAAAGCTGAGAGTTGACAGATACCTTGTGGATTTATTGGAAGAGAGAAGTAGGCTTTTTTGCTTTATTTAAGTCATCCCGTGATAGAGATGGAATAGTCTGCTGAAACTACGGGAGAAAATTCATCATTAGATAGAGTAAGAATAAAAGACCATGCAAGTTTGATGATCTTTTCCAGGTGGGATGAACAGTGAAGTCTCAGTGGGCAATGTTTTCCTGTTGCTAGGCTGACTAGCTGTGGTGGCTGAGTTGTTTATCTTTAAGAAAACATACCTATATCTTTCTACTTGACAACTACAATATAATCTGTCTGGGAGTTGTTCATCATTTAAGAAAGGGTGAAAAAAGTCCTCTCCCAGAAAGTGTTCGAATCCGTGAGCTGAAATGATGATAACATCATGAGAGGCATCATAATTTATCTGGAGCATGTAAATCACCGGGGGCCCCCTCTGAGGATGCTCACTAAAATGATGGATAGCTCTGTGAGTTGTAAGATCAGCCCTCAGGAATTCACCAGCAAGCCTCTGACAGCAGAGCTGCCTCTCTATCTCCGGGTTGGGAAGAGGCAATGACTTCACAGATTTGAAAATTCAGCTTTTTAACCACTTGTTAAAATATTTAGTTGAAGACTTTACCCACAAACGCAAAGCCTGGAAAGAGGTGAACAGTAATCCTAGGACACTGATCAAAATAGAGGCTAGTATGGGTAGCACTGGCTTGCCAAATTTTTTGTCTTTTTTTTTTTTTTAACTTGGTATGTTCTGCGACGTCCAACTTGCTGTCTCTTCATCAGTGTAACTAGTCTTACAGCCAAATAATTCTGTATTTTCCAAGAAAATAGGTCTCTACTGTGTGTGCATATCTCTGCTGCCTCCTGCACTAAGTTGGAGTAAAAATGGGAAATGTTTTGTGTGTTCAGTCTTAGAAAATTAAACATTTATAGTGAAAGATTAATAGATAATAGTGTATCAAGTTTTTCATTGTATTTTTCTGCATAGGTGTGGATGATATAATTTTTTTTTTTTAGTTTTATTGACTGTTGTAAGCTGAATGTTTGTGTCTCCCCAAATCCCTGTGTTGAAGCGCTACCCCTCAATGTGATGGTATTTGAGATTGGGCCTTTGGGAGGTGTTAGGATCAGATGAGGTCATGAAGATGCAGCTGGCATGATGGGATTAGTGCCCTCAGAAGCAGAGGAAAACAGAGACCTCTCTCTCCTCAGTCTCTCTCTCCACATGCATGCACAGAGGAAAGCCCATATGAGCACACCGTGAGGAAGCAAGCCAGGAACAAAGTCCTCACCAGGGACCAGATCTGCTGGCACCTTGACCTTGGACTTTCCAGGCACTAGAACTCTGAGAAATAAATGTCTGCTGTTGGGTGCCTGGGTGGCTTAGATAGTTAAGTGTCTGCCTTCCGCTCAGGTCATGATCCCGGGTTGTGGGATCAAGTTCTGCATCGGGGCTCCCTGCTCAGCAAGGAGCCTGCTACTCCCTCTCCCTCTCCCACTCCCTCTGCTTGTATTCTCTCTCTCACTGCCTCTCTCTCTGTCAAATAAATAAATAAAAATCTTTTTTAAAAAAGACTTTATTTTAAAAGTAAATAAATAAATGTCTGCTGTTTAAGCTACTCAGTTTATGGTATTTTGTTGCAGCTTCCTGAGCAGACAGGAATTCAAGAGTAAGAAATATATTAAAAGTACTAATTTTCACATTCATCCATCATAGTACTTTGAATAGTGGAGTCACTCAGAATGATATTATTATTTGAATA
Source organism: Enhydra lutris kenyoni (assembly GCF_002288905.1). NCBI lineage: Eukaryota > Metazoa > Chordata > Mammalia > Carnivora > Mustelidae > Enhydra > Enhydra lutris. Next base: position 53,295,835 of record NW_019154105.1, read on the forward strand.
ATTAATGGCAATGATAAAATAATAAAAATAGTGAATGATCCTAAGATGCGTGCATTTAGTGCTCATTGTGTCAGGCGTTTTGTTCAATGTGGAACATATTTGAACTTAATTCTCACAGAAGCCACATGTGATAGGTGTTATTATTTATCCATATTATGTTTAGGGGATTAACATCTGAAGAATTAAAATTGATGTGTTCGAAGACTTCCAGCTAGGAAGCCCCAAAACTGTGATGTGACCCCAGGTGTCTTGACTCCAGAGTGAGAATCTTAATTCTTAATGCTGACCTATTGTATTAACTTCCTGGGGTCACCATAACAAATTACCACAAACTTGTGGCTTAAAAAGGGAAATTTATTCTGTCACAGTTTAGAGGCTAGATTCAAGTCAGAGGAACAGGCTCCTTCTGAAGGCTCTAAAGAAGAATTTTTTCCTTGCCTCTTCCCAGATTCTGGTGGGTCCGGCTGTCCTTGGTCTTTCTTGCCTCATAGACTGTCACTTAATCACTTTCCCATCTTCACATGGCCTACTTTCCTGTGTCTATATGTCCTTACCTCTCCATATAAAGATACTTATTGGATTAAGGGTATATCCCAATCCAGTATGACCTAATCTTAACTAATTTTATCCACAAAGGCTCTATTTCCAAATAAGGCCACATTCTAAGGTCCAGATAGACATGAACTGCAGGAGGACAGGGAGGATACTACTCAACCCACTGAGTGAGGAATCTTACCTTCCTCCATACCCTGATCTGAGCATCCTCCTTTCTTGACAGGAATATCTCTTACTGATTTTCCTTACACACTATGCACATTCCTCCTTCTACTCCTTATTCACATTATTGTTTCTGAAAAAAATATGTATGTCCTTTCTGCTGCTCCATACAGACATACCTTCAAGGAGCAGCTTCAAACTTACCCCAGGATGAAATGTTTATTTCATATCTTATCTGTGTCACTTATTTGGTACAAAATCCCAAGTTCCTCTAGAGACTTACATTTCTGTTATTTTATTAGTTGAACCCTTGCATTGTCTGTTAGAATTTCAAGTCTTCACCCCTGATTTGTTTGTTACTTGGGATCTGGATCTGTTGAACTGAACTTCTTGTTGTCTACCTTGTTGCTTAACGTGGTCCCCCACAGAGACCACAGAGCACACGCACAGTGGATATTTACTGGTTGGCTAGATGATGAGATGGGTTGATGGTACATGTGCCCACAAGTTAATAGTACACCATCTCCAAGATTCCTTAATAGTAATGAAGAAGAATGAGCCATGTGCATTGGGTTAGAACCAGCAGGCGAAAGGCACTGCAACCCTGCGCCATCCCTCCATAGGAGGAACTATAAAGCAAAAAAACACAGACTGCCATTGGGTGGGGACAGTTCCGGATTGGGTAACAGAGGGAAGGGGAGAAAGAACAGGGTGTGAGAAGTTACATCATAATCTCACCCATATATTTAGTGACCATAAATCTGCCAATAGCCCTTGGTAAGCTAATATCTCCATTCCTTCCTAAGATAGCCACTCAGAACTTATGACTCAACTTTAGGACTCATATAAAAGAAAAGGGTCCACCTGAATTAAGACAAAACACATGAATCTAGTTTTTAGTACAGTGGAACAGGTTAGGTTGTAGTTGTTGGAAAAGCAAGCCCAGATCTTACAGTTTTGGGGGGACCCCTCATAGTCATCCTCCATAAGGAGAGCTCTGCTTTTTGTAGAGAACTTTCAACTTGACATCAACACTGCTCCTGTCCTTGGCTTATCTTAGCACAAGTGAAGAAGGCTGGCTTTTCAACACTGTAGTCACTAAATTCGAAGGGAGATAAAGAAGATGAAACTTTGAGGAAAAGAGAGAGGGAGGAGGAAATGCAGAAGGAAGGCAAGAGGAAAGAAGAAAAGGGGAAGGAAAGAGAAAAGATATGGGAGATCTGCTGAAAAATGTCTGAAGCCACAGTGCTTTGGAAGCAAAACTGCATGGTGGGCACTGTACAGGATTTGGGGTCAGGCCTGCGGGGATGTGGGGCTCTGCTCAGCCCCCTCCACCATGCCCTGCCCACTCTGGACCAGCACCCTTGGCAGAGCCTTGCCTGACTTTCTCCCTTTAAGTCCCCTTTCCTCCCACATCCCGTGGGGGACATCTTCTCTCCTACTCTCTCGGAGTCAAATACCGAGATCAGCATTTCTTCTAGCAAGCTCAAATGGCCACGGGCTCTTTCATTTTTGAACTTGGGTCTTCATCTCTGTCCCTAACTTGGAGCCTCACCTGGAGCTAACTGGCAGGATGATGGTACCTGCTAAGGTAATGATGGTGGCTGGTGGTCTCATTCAAGCATGTCCGTCTGTCTTCAATGATCCACTCTAGTATCCTGAATGAAGCCTTTAGCTTGGTCCTGGCAACACAAAGGTTAATAAGACAAAGTCTGGATCTTAAAGTATTTCGAGTGTAGGATGCAGAGAGTTAAATGAGTAATTGTAGGAAAGGGCACTAATTTCTAAGAAGGAGGTGTGCACCAGGTCTTCAGGTACTAAAAAAAGAGATTCATCTCAATTATTCTGGAGTTGTAGGGTTATGGAAAGCTTCTCAAAGGATGTAAAATTCTCATCCAATATGTCCCATACTATGATCTGGCCTTCCCCATACAAGAGCCAAAGTTGTTTCAGCAGGAAATATACTCAAGTACTTTAAAATAAACAACTCTTTGATAACTTCATTGTGCATGTCTTACACAGAGCAAGTAGGAGGGGTCATGTCTCTAGCACCTGTCTCTCTGGGTTTTTCCTGTGGGAAACCAGAGTCTAGGAATACATATTAGTTGGCTGGACCCCCATTACAAAGTACCACAGACTGGGTGGCTTAAACAGCCCATATTTGTTTTCTCATATTTCTACAGGAGGCTAGAAGTCCAAGATCAGAGTGTCAGCAGGACTAGTTTCTTCTGGGGCCTCCCTTCCTGGCTGGTGGATGGCCCTCTTCTCCTTGTGCCTTCACATGGTCTTTCTTCCAAAATTTTCCTTTATATGAGGACCAGTCATATCAGGTTAGGAGCCCACCCAAACAACTCCATTTTCACTTATGTACCTCTTTAAAGACCCTATCTTCAAATACATCACATTCTGAAATCCTGGGGTTAGGACTTCAACATATGAATCTTTGGTGGACCTCAGCCCACATAGGGTGACACTGAGGAGCCATGGACCTTGGAGCCAGACCAACCCAGGTTTAAATCTCAGCAACGGTGTGACCTCAAGAGAGCCACCTCCACACCCAGCATCAATTCTATCTACTGTGAAGGAGGACTGACGAGTCTTTTCCAGGGCTCTGCATACCTAGAGCTGTTGCCGCACACAGGAGCCACTTGATAAATGGGGGCCATGACTCCATGGCTTCTGCTCAGTGGCCCCAAAGACAGTGTGTGCAGCTCCTCTGGCTGGCAGGTCCTCTCCCATGGCTTCTTCCTTCTGGGCTGCATTTCCAATAACCAGAGGACCTTTACACAAAAGTTTGCCCAGCAGATTCCCACCCCTCTTATCAGGACAGCTGGGACAATGGGAAGTTTTCTGGTCTCTCTTTTGTCTCCATGCCAGGCACTGACCGTACACTTTGTGAACCTTTCCTTGACTCTTACTGGAAATAAGAAAAAAAGAGGGAGAAGACTGTGGTCTTTGCCTTCCAGTAACATAATGGAGTTTGTTTCCTTGGGGTTTGGCAGAAAGAGGTGCTGGTGGCAACATGACAGGGTCATGCCCTCCCGCCCATGGATGTTGTTCCAGATGAGGCCCCCTCCAAACACAGACCGGGGGCCGTGGGGAGCCCACAATGCAACCTGTCACCAGGCAGCCCTGGGAAACACAAATCGTGTTTTGGAATAAAACAAACAAACATCAGCCTTTGAATACTCTCACGCCCAAGGTCATTTGTGTCACCCACACAGCCTGTGGGACCCCAGAGAAATATAAAACCAGAGAGTGGCCCTTTGATCTTGCACCTTCTTTGGAACATTTTATTTAATCAATTAACCATGAAGTCCCTCCACTTCACTTATGCAGGCCTATATATAAAATGACTTTGGCCTGGCTGACACTTTCCTGCATCCGAGATCAAAGATTGGAGCAAATACCAAATTCAGCCAGGATAATTCTGAGGCTTTCCCCCAGCACTCTCACCCTCCCCCTCTCCCCCCACTCCAGCTCTCAGAAGCACTTTTCTCTCAAGGACAGAAAGGGGAGATGGTGGATGCTGATGGACACAAAAAAAGCTTCATCAGGATTTAAGAAGCCCATTAGGACGAGAGGCGAGGTGGTGGTCAGTGGAAGATACCGGGATCAACTCAACTAACAAAGTCCATTTTAAAAGTTAAAAATGTGGGTGGGAGAATAAAATGAAATGCACTTTCTGGAGGAATTTTGAGAGTGGCCTCCTATTTAGGAAATCAGGACAGCGCTGTGAGATTAATTAGATCTATGAGAGCAGACACTGACTCTTCTGAACCCAGGCTTGTGGTCTAACCTAATCACCTGCTATTAATGATATATGATGCTGTCATTCTCGGGAAGAAAACTCCTTCCCAGGCATGTGTGCATTCGTGAGAGGATGCAGGGTGAGAACGCTGGTTCCCACCATTTTGCCACAAAGGGAGAACTGGAAACCAATCATTTGTGGAGAGCCTGCTGTGTCTTGGACCGTGGCTAGGAACTTTACATATTATCTCACTGTTCTCCATCACAATAACCCTGGGGAAGGCACGATATATTAGCAACATTCTCAGATGACGAATTCAAATCTCTGAGCAGTTCAAAGGCTTGCTGGTGGTCAGACAGAGACTCCAAAACTCCAACACCCACTTGTCACGCTCACTTGTATAATTTTTTCACCTATGGGTTTCATCATGTGAAAGATTCACTCCACTGTACACCCCCAAACAATTTATTTTCTTGATTTCAAGAACAGACATCTATAACTGTTGATCATAGCTTTTGGTCAGCATGAGCTAACCAGTGTCAGGACACTGAGCTCATAAATTCCCAATCAAAGGGGGAGAAAGTACAGACTCATGGCAGGAAAATAAATTATACTGTCCTGAATGATTGAAAATAATCATAACTCTTTATCAAGCACATTTTCTATGCCAGCTGTGGTTCTGGGCACCTTACTCATCCTCTCATTAATCCTTCCCAGGTCTTGTGACATAGACACTTCTATCCCCATTCTACAGATACAGAACTAAGGCTCAGTAAGGGGAAAACCTTTCTCAGCCTTTCTCAGCTAGTACCTGGGATTTGAATCTCAAGTCTCAATCTCACATAGCTTCTTAATCTTTATTAATGACCTAATTAGAATATTGTGGTTTGAGAATCTAAACTGGGAAGGCTTTGATATAGAAACTAGTATTATGTTATTAAAAAAAATATGATAGTCTCTCTTTTTCTTTTTCTTTTCTTTTTCTCCTCTTTTTTTTTTTTTTTTTTTTAGAGAGAGGGGGAGAAAGAAAGAGTTTGTGAGCAGGTACAGGGACATAAGAAGAAAGAGAATTTAAGCAGGCTCCATGCCCAGCACAGAGCCTGACATGGGGCTCATTCTCACAACACTGAGATCCTGACCTGAGCTGAAATTAAAACTTGGATGTTCAACCAACTGAGCCACAGAGGCACCCAAGAAAATGTGACATTCTTAAAAGTTTCCTCCAAAATTTGCAGAGTTCTAGAAGATGAAGTGTTTGACCAATCACTGTGGTCCAGCCCTTGACCTGGATGTGAATGCCCAGTGGATTTCCAACATGTGGGGCTTCATGAAGGCAGCACCAAGACACTTAATTGGCCATTAAGGGTAATTCTTATTTCATGTTCAAAATATGTCCCAATGCTGGTCCCAGTAGAAAAAGACAAAGGGCTACTTAGAAGCCTTTTGAAACAACTGCCTCTAAATACTGCCAAACTAAGCAAAAGAAAAATCACAAAGAGAGAAATCAATGAGGCTTTCGACATAATTTCAAGAAGAGTCTAGAAGCAGGAGAAATATACAGAGTCCAGATGGGCAGGGTGAAGCCCCCATCATTACATGAAGCAAAATGGAAAGTTTAGGGTGAGGTTTGGAAAGGAAGAGAGCATGCCTGTGTGGTATGGGGATTGTGGTTCAAAGGGCTGGGCAGAGAAAGGAGCCCCTGCTTCGTGTCATCCTTAACAACACATGTGGTGGGGATGGAGATTAGAAGCACCGAATGCACTAGAGGCAACAGATGTCTTTATGGTCAGTACAGCAATTTCACTGTATTCTGAAAAATAAGAGAGTGGTTTAAGTTCATGATCCAGGCGGAAACCAATGAAGGGAAATGGCTCCAATGTAGCCACAAAAGCCCTGGATGAAGATGCACTCACATGTTCGCATTGGGTTTGAAATCTCCCTTCTGAGGAAAGAGCAACATTCTCAAAAAAAAAAAAAAAAAAAAAAAAAAAAAAAATCCATTTTCAGCATAACACTCTACATAGGGAAAAAGACAGAATCACTGATCATAACAGCTAATATTTGTTGACTGTTTAGTAAGTACTTATTTTAAGTATTCCATAATGGCATACCATTTTACTCTCACAGCAGCCCTATAGGGTGAGTGCTATTTCTGGATGAGGAAACTGAGGCACAGAGGGATAAATTGTCTGACCTAAGTTTACACAGTGGGTGTAAGCTGGAGCTGAGGATTGAAAATCAGACCCTGGACCTCAGAGACCACCCACTAGCTATCATATTATAATGGCAGACCCTGCCTATTAGAGCAGTTGGTGTTTTCAGTCAGCTTCTGTTCTCTGAGCACTGTTTACAATGAACTAGGGAACTTCCCTCCAGGGGGAACAAGAGAACTGAGTATTACCTTATCACAGTGTTTAGTTTTTACCTGATAGGAACTCTGCTTTCTAAAACATTGACTTCAGAGATCTTAGCCTAGTCCAGATGCCATGATTAGATCATCACCTTAACAGAATCATGTTCTCCAAATTTGGCCAAATATTTCTTCAGGGAGAAGCTGCCCCATGGATGAGTAAGCTGGAGGCTCCGTGGTAGAGGCAAAGCAGCTGAGTCTTTAAGAACACTTAAGAAGATCCAAGTGACCTACCCTGAGCACCTACCATGCATTGAGCACTTACTTTACCACACCACCCTCATTAACATAAATGCCACCCCCGCCATCTATGCACTGAGGAACGTGCAGTGGGGATGGTGACATCATTCCCTATAGTTCAGGGACACTCACCTCTATTTGCCTGTGGTGGTATTTGAACACGACCACTGTATTTTACTCAATTATTAGTGCCTTTTCCACTTATCATAGTACTTCCCCAAAGAAGGGGAAACTCAAAAAAATGAAAACCTTATAGGCTCTGGTCAAGGTACATAGCCTTAGTGGTCTGTTCTGCAATTTCATTAAAAGATGAAATGAGACAAAAATGATATTCAGTATTTATGATGATTAACTGAAACAGAGGCACACAATGCATGTTGGTCATATAAATTAAAAAGAAACACTTTTGAGCATATTTGACCAATGCTGGTACATTCATTTATTAACAGATTATATAGCTGGAGTACTAGGAAAGTGTTTATGTTGTGAAACAAAGAGAAACAGAGTAGGATTGGATAAAAATAAATGCAGCTGGAAGTTCCAGTATTTTCTCTTCTTGTCCTCTGGATTGTTTCTGCACATGTTCTGGGGCATTTGTCCCCACTTTGCGGGGAGCAAAGGCATAAAGGATGTGTTTATTCGTTTTTGTGGATGTTCGAACGTTGTCTTTGGAGTTCATGTTGTTCATCCTTATAGAATTGGGTGGTTGGGGTTTTTTTCTCCCCAAATTTGGTTTTGGTAGTACACCCATGAGAGAAATTATGACAATAAGAGATGGTTCTAGAACATTTGTTACTCATTTCAGGGCTTTGGTTGAGAAAGTGACCCACTTCCCAAACCATTGTCTGTATCCTAAAATTTCTCTCAAGTTTTAGTGTCAGGAATTCTGGGTTTTTCAGACAACTGATATGTTTTCATGTTATGTACATGGGCTCTGATCATGTTTCCCACTGCTTTGGCTATAAGGTTTCTCAGGATTTAAGTTCAACCTCTTTACCATTTTTCAAAGTTTTAAGGTAGTCATGTGTTTAATACTTCCACTCTCAGCTGTTAATTAAACCTCATTTCACCTTATTCTTAGTTAGTCTAATTAGGACAATCACATTAGAAGAGTAACTACTTACTGAGCTTTTACTATGTACCAGATATATTTTGAGGGACGTTATGTGTATTATGAGTTGTAACAATTACCCAGTAAAGCAAATACTTCTCTCTACAGTTTGTCAATGAAGAAAACCAGACTTATTGGCTCCAACACTAATGTTGTCTTTCCACTTTTTGTTATAAATATGATTTGGTAAACTACCTGAAGTCAGTTTAGAAACAGAGGCTTATAAGTCAACAAATCAATGAGGATAAACCAAACAGCCCCAAATTTTAAGCTTATGTGTACAAGGAGCATCATGTGGACTCTAGAGAAATAAAAGATCTCATTTTAAATTCTTCCTCTGAAATTTCTAAATCAACTACAAAAAAAAAAAAAAAAGCCTGATATGGGAGACACCAGATAATCATGTCCCCTACTTATTTCCTATTTTTCTGAGGAAACAGCTAGTGTTCCTTTCCCAGCCCCATGAAGTTAGGTGTGGCCATGAGACTGTCTTCTGGCCAATGGTTGTCATCAGAAGCTATAGGCAATGCTTCTAGGACAGGTCCATAAAACCCTGTCTGGACAACGTGCACCTCCCTTCCTCCAGGGACATGTGGTTTATCAATGCAGTCTCACTGATAATGGCAGAGCCACAAGGTGGAAAGAGTCCAGGTCCTTGCCAGCCATTGGAAAAGGACTCCATGCTCATGAAGAATACACTCTTCATTTTACTTGGGTGAGAAATTGACTTCTATTTCAGAAAGCTTCTGGGATTTGGGCTTATTTCTTATCATGTTAATTTCCTTTTCTATGAATTGGAGTATCCACTCTATGGGATTATTGTGGAGACTAATGAGACAATGCACATAAATATGGCATCTGGGGTACAGGAGCTGTTCCATTTGTTATGGTGATTACTTTAATGATTACTATGTAACTCAAGTGGAGATTAAATGAGACAACGCACATAAATATGGCTTCTGGGATATAGGAGGTATTCTACTCATTATGGTAATTACTGTAATGATCACTGTGTAACTCAAGTATCATTGAGTTGTAAAGACTCTGAGTAATCCTCCATCTTGCAGAAATTCTAGCCTCCTCTCAAGACTACTGAGTACCCCTAGAAGAATTACCTTTTCCTGATGACTGTCTGTCCTAGATTTCTTCCTGATTACCCCCGGTCACATCCTTACTTCATCCCCTGGTGTTTTAGCCTTCCTTAGGTAGTCTAACCACACTTTATTAAAAAGTCAGTGTTAACAAAGACTTGCTACTAGGTATCACCAAATAGAGTAAGTAAGGGAATTACAATACAGGAAGAAAACGTTTAAGTTGCATGTTGGACTTCATATCTCTGAAAGTTTGTCAAGTAGGTTCCATCTTGCAGATTTCCTTTGGGCCATTCCTATGTCTAGAGCCCTATCAGCAGCCCTTTTCAAATTAGAGTCCCCTCTCCCTCCAGTTCCTTCCCAGGACAAGGCCCTCAAATCTCTATGCCAGACCTCCAGAGAAAAATCTAGAAAACCTGAAAAATCCTAATGTCTCAGAATAGAAAAAAACCCATGCTAACCAAACTGCTCCTGCCCTGGGCTGCCCACCCTCTCTTTCATATGATTTTGACATTCTTTTTTTTTTTTTTTTTTTTTAAAGATTTTATTTATTTATTTGACAGAGAGATCACAAGCAGGCAGAGAGAGAGGAGGAAGCAGGCAGAGAGAGAGGAGGAAGCAGGCTCCCCTAGAGAGCAGAGAGCCCGATGCGGGGCTCGATCCCAGGACTCTGAGATCACGACCTGAGCCGAAGGCAGCGGCTTAACCCACTGAGCCACCCAGGCGCCCCTGATTTTGACATTCTTACGGGCAGTGTTGGCATTAAGATTTTATCATCAAAATGCAAGGCTACCATAAAATGAAAGAATAGATCCCTGACATAAGAGCATGACAGCAAGGTTTACCAAAGTGAACCCTTATAGAAAGAAGGAAAGAATAACTTGGCTCCTCCTGTTAGAGTCACAAGCAAATTCCATGCACTTTTAGAATCTTCCTTTTGTCCCTCTGTCCAGCCTTCCGTCTATTTCTCCTGCTCTCTTGCTCTTCTTGACTCAGGGCTTCGACACAGACTATCAGGCTAAACAGCCCTTCATTATGTTTGAACAGAGTTCTCTGGCTGTCATCCCAAATGCCACTTCCTCCCAGAAGAAACCACACACAGCTCCTTCAATCTGCCCAGGTATGAGGCATCCTTCAGCAGCCAGTTATCTATAGAACTTACCATGATCCAGAGCAATGATTTCCAATAGAATTTTCTATAGTGAGGGAAATATTCTTTATCTGCACTGTACGGTAGGATTGTTAGAAGCCACACTTAGCTATGGAGCACATGAAATGTGCTGGTTTTACTACGTTGTACACCTGAGACTAATATAACATTGTGTGTCCACTACACTTCAGTTAAATAAGTAAACAAACAAACAAATATTTAAATAAATTAATTAACTAAAAGAAATGTGCTGGTTTTGATATCTTATAGGTTCCTTCATTTCTAACATGTTAAATAAAACCTGTGTTCATTTTATACAAGAGACTTGCATTTACCTTTTTGAAAATCACCCTGTAACAGTAATGAAAAGTCTACAGTTAATTCATCAGAAATGTTTCTCCTTGGAAACACATGTCACCCTTAATTCCAGACCATTATAATAAATGCTTACAACATTCTCAAGTCAACACAGGCATCAATGTGGACTTGAGGTGAATCCCAAGGATTATATTATCTAATGGAGCCAGCACTCAACTAGGTATGAAGTAATAATGATCATTCTTCTATGTTTGTGAAGTGGAAGACTCCTATGCACCTATGAAGCCTCTATAAAGGGAGATAGAAGAAAATAAAAGTGATATTGTCTTCACTAAAGTGGGAAGTCTGGGAGCGGTGTGCTGGAAGTCAGTCTCTTCCTTATTCCACCTCCACCCCCTGGGTTACCTTATGGATTCTACCACCCAATTCCAGTGTGTGGGTTGGGAGCAGGGTATAGGGGGAAGAGCCCTACACCAGCCAGCAATTCTCTGGACACCATCTGGGTGTCCTACAATTCAGCTCAACTCTGGCACTGTCTACCTGGAGCTAGTTTCAGATCACACAGGTTAAGGGCTCAGTCCCACAAGGCTGCCCCCCATGCTCATCAGGTGCCAGTCTCAAGTCCATGTTGCCACCCGTGCTTCTGACTGAGGGAGATCCCACAACTCTCCCCACCTTGGAGTCGGTTTATTAGCAGGAGCAGCTCATAGAGCTCAGCAAACCAATTTACTTACTAGATGACTAGTTTATTACAAAGAATATTAATGGATATGAATTGATTATATAAAGATATGCATAGAACAAAGGATGGGGAAAGGACAGGGAACTTCTGTGCCCTCTCAGAGTATGCCTCCCTCTTCCCCACAGAATCCCAGTCCTTTTGGCTTTTTACGGAGGCTTTATTATATAGTTGTGATTGATTAAATCATTAGCCATTGGTGATTAATTCAACCTCCAGCTTCTCTCCTCTCCCAGGAGGTCAGGGGGTGGGACTGAAAGTTCCAACATTTGAATCAGCACATGGGTTCCCCTGGCAACCGATCTCCCCTCCTCAGGTGGGGTCCTGATGTCACCTCATTAACATAACAAAAGATACTGTGCCATTCTCATCAACTAGGTGTTCTAAGGGTTTTAGAATGTCTGTGCTAGGAACAAAGGAGGAAGGCTAAATGTCTGTTATTATAAACCACAGTATTATAGCTCCCCATGTCCTCGGTGTAAAAACTATTAACCTGCATCACTTTATGGGTGCCCACCCATATTTCAATATCTCTTACCCACATTCCTAAACTACTTCTACTTTTTCTTTGGTTCTCAAATCATCCTCATTATTACTACTTCTCCCATTTATTTTTATTTTTTTCTCAAATATTTTACTTATTTATTTTTGCAAGAAAGAATGAGAGAGTGTGTACAAGTGAAGGGGAGGGGGTGGAGGGAGAAGCGGACTCCCCACTGGGCCGGGAGCCCTATGTAGGACTTGATCCCAGGATCCCAGGATCATGACCTGAGCCAAAAGCAGATGCTTAACCGACAGCCACACAGGCTCCCACTATTTCCCCCATTTATCACATAGTCTTGAAAGTCTACAATGTGTGAAGGACTGAGCCAAATGTTTCTGGCAATACAAACAGAAATCAAATGTAAAACCTGCCTCCACTGCATTGATCCTTTGGTGGGAGGCACAATGTTATACATAAGCAAGAGCAATGGAAAGTAGCAAGTGGTTGAAGCTGCTGTGGTGTAGCATATTAGTACTGATTTTTGTTTCCAGGAAGACTTCTATCCTAGAAACAGAAGGGAAACGGCAGGATATGTTGAAACCTCTGTGTCACTGATCTGAGAAAGTACTACAATCTTAAATATAACCGTAAAATAAAAACCACCATATAATGAAGACTTAGTTGGGTTCCAGGAACTGTTTTAAGCATTTGGAGTATTTTAATTAATAATATCACATTGACCTGGATGGTAGCTGATGTCCTTCAGTTTACCAATGAGAAAACGGGTATGGGGAGCTTGAATGACTTGCCCAAGGCCACAATTACATTATGGATGGGGCTGGGATTTGAACCCTGGGCAGTTAGTTTCTGGCCTGCTCCACAATCCCATTTCTTACCAAGGAAACAATCCTCAGGTTAAATTCCCATTTTTCATCAAATATGTTAATTCTTTGACTCGACGAATATTTCGAACAGCTACCCCATGCCAGGCCTTGAGGATATCACAGAGAAGACAATACCCTTGGTGCTCACAGAACTTGTGGTGTGTAGCAGGAGAAAGACAAGTAAACTTCCAGTTCTAATTCAACCAATGCAGCATAATAAGGATTTTAATGAAAGTAACCAAGAATGTTGAGAAATGGCTAATTTTTACTTCCATAATGTTTTGCAGTTTATAAAGTGTTTTCACATGCTATAGCCCTTTTCATATTCACATGTGAAAAAAAATAGCGATGAGGTAGGGAGGGCATGGATTAATATTCTTGTATAATGGGATGGACAGAAGTGTATTCAACAGGATTCATGTCTGGAAGGGCACTGTCTTTTGGGAAAGAAGCAGACTGGTTTAGAAGAGGAGCCAGAGGAAGGGCCTGGGTGTAAGGAAAACAGTTTTGCTTCAGACAAAGGAACATTTGCCTTCTCTTTGGAGGCCAGCAAGAGGGAGCTGGAGGGGTGGGGGAGGAAAGGAAAGGTTGGAAGTGCTGGGAGGTGTGGGAGATAAGGAAGGCCAGTTCTGAAAGGCAACCTCTTTTAAGCCCTAGTATCCACAGCCCCTCAAACAGGGTTTCCAACCACAGACTCCAATTCACATATCTTTAGTCCTTATTTTTCCTCCTGAGAGTATAAATCTTCAGTGAACAGAATATAGAAGAAGTGTGCTAGTACAAAATAGGCTCATTAGCCACAGAATCACTTTTTAAATTTGAATGTTTTTTCTTTCCTACCTTTATCTTCTCATTGTCTAGTTCAAAATTAGGATAATACTGTTTATGTCATTTCCTTGCCTGCTTTATTCATTTAATAGGTTGTGAGCATTTCCCCAAATGTCTCCATAGCATCTGAATATATGCTTTTCTCCATAGGAAATACCACAGCTTCCCTTTTAATACTTTGACCTTTCCCAAAGCATCCTCACTTGGTTTCTTCACTGAGCCTCAGGACCAGCTTTCTGACTCGGGAAGGGCACCTCCTCTTACCTACCCTGAGCAATGAGGAAATCCAGGTCAGTGGTTGAGAATTTAGTAAGCTACTCCATGGTACTGCTGCCTTGGCATCCATTTTGTGTGTCCACGCTTCTTGCAGGGGCCTTTAACTGACATAAGCCCCTCATACGGACTCCTGCCCTAGATAGCAGCCCACAGAGTCACAAGCAAATGTAGGTTCTCGTCATGACTTTCCCAACAGCCCTGTGAGCAAATCTTCCCTCCCCTCCCAGGGCCTTCCCCTGTGACCCTGGAAGCATGCTGTGTACTTCCTATGAGTAATAAACTTTTCCATGGCAACATCTCTTGTGGTTCCTTGTGGAATGCCACTCAACATCCGCCACCCTGTGCTCCACTTAATAGCTGTTAAATGAAAAAGTCTTAACACCTACCCGGGTTGAACAACTTGCCTGGGGGTAACAGAAGGTCAATACAAGAGAAGAAAACTCGGGTTATTTCTTCAAAGTGTTTAAAAACCTGTCTCTGACCGCGTCCATCCAGGATACATATCTAGATAGTTTACACAAAATCCACAGGCCATTATAGTCCCACAGAATAGAGATATTTCCAATTCTATTTTCCAAGGGTGTAATAGAAAAATTTTTCCTGGACACTTATTGAAAAGGTCAAGGGAGATTTCATTCAAGACTCTTGCCTCTGGGGAAAGAGATTGAACTCAACTCTGAATACAACAGGAGCAATGGGGATTTACAGCCAATGGGCAGGATGAGGGGTTGGCTGGGAAATTACTAGGAGGGGTTTTGTTAGATACTACAGGTGGTGGGGTGGTAGGAGAGCAAGGGTTTTAGATGAGCCACTTAATTGAGTATCAAGGATGGGGGACATTTTTGATAAACTGGTTTAGTGGGATTCTTTGCTAAAACTGGGATTTGTAGGCACAGAACAAGGCCGAGCTGAGAAGAGGACTCTAAGGAGCCTGACTGAAGTTTTCTCAAGGAAGAAATCCTTGTCATGGCCACTGCCATGAGGTCCTAGGGGCCCCTGGACTCCCCCTGTTTCTTTCCAGCCAAGACTGCTAATTTTCCCTTTTCTCTCCCTTTTGGAGACTGCGAAATCTGTAACCTGGAGAGATCACTTCCTTTGGCAGCTGCTCCATTTGTCCTGGGCTGGTCCAAGGCCAGGGAGAAGAGGATTAGAGGAAAGAGAGTGGGGGTAGGAATGCTTGATGGCTGCCCTGGAGAGGGGAGTCTTAGCTGGGGATTTATCCTTGTGGTGGGAAAAAAAAAAAGAAAAAAAAAATTCTGGGAAAATACTTCCTGGGTTCTAAATATCAGAGAATTTACTCCACAGAGTTGAGAGCTGCCTTCGTTCTCCCAGGGTATGTCCTTAATGAAAATACAGAGTCCGTGCAGTGATTCTGCAAGACTTTCTCCCTATAAAGCCCTATTATGTTTGCATGCATATTTATACAAAGTCATAACCCGGGAGAGAAAAATGCTACTGTCCTGTAGGACTCGATTTGTTGATTGTGTGGATAATGGTAAAAATCAGTACTCTGGCCTCATTTGGGGACCATTACTATGATTTTAAAATTCAAGATATATCACTTTCCCAGAAAAGGCAACCTAAGCGTAGACATGAAGTCTTTGGGTGATTAATGATTAGACTCCCTGAAGAGTGAGCTGTGGAGGAGCCAGACAAAATGGAATTAAAATGTTGCATGTTACCTAACATTCCCTCAGATGCCTCAGAAACTCCCCGCACATTTGTCATTTCTCGTATCCTCTTAAAAGTCAGCTACGTTTCCAAACTTCTAAAAGTTTAGTGAGAATCTTGATTGAGGTAGGGTTTCTTTTCTTTCTTTTTCCCAGATGATAATAGCCTTCAAGACTAATGCTCCCTGATTTCCATGTGTTTGTTTCTCACCAGTAAATGAATACTTATCCCTGTAAGAGAGCTACAAGAATGAATAAAATAACATAGATGAGCCTCCTGGTGCTGAACCTGGCACATAGTGGGTCCTCAATAATGATAGGCATTGTCAGAATTATTATGTGTGACAGACATTGGGATTTGTTCTCTACAGAATCTAATTCCTGTAGTTCTTATGGCAACACCTCTAACTTTCTTTGGGGTCCCATTCCTCCCCTAATGAGTTTAAGTGGTTTTTTTTTTTTTTGTGATAGAAGATCATATCTTAGCAAACAGAAATAATAATAACAGGCAATTATTTACCAGAACTTTACCAGGTACCAGGCACAATTCTAAGCACCCTACGTTCATGGATTATCTCATTTATCATCCAAAACCACCTCATGAAGGAATCCACTGGTGAAGATAAGGAAAGGTACTGTCATGCAGGACCCCAGAATATCATGGCTTCAAAACACAGAAGCTGGGGTGCCTGGGTGGCTCAGTTGTTAAGCTTCTGCCTTCAACTGAAGTTGTGATCTCAGAGTCCTGAGATCCTGCCCTGTATCAGGCTACCTGCTCAACTGGAAGCCTGTTTGTCCCTCTCCCTCTGCACCCCTTCCTCATTCCCTCTCTCTCAAAGTAAATAATTAAAATCTTAAAACACACAAACACACACACACACACACACGCACGCACGCACGCACGCAAGTTTATTTCTCTTTCCTGTAATAATCCTGACTGAAGGGATCTAGATAGACTGGCTCAGTTGTGCTCTACCTGACCTTTCAGAAGTTTGGGTCCTTCCATCTGGGTTTCTCAGGGCATCATCCTCATCTGCATAGATAGAGCTGGATCTCTGTCATGTTTACGTTTCAGTTGCCTAGACGGGGAATAAAGAGCTTGGGGGACACAATACACCTGATCCCTGAATTCCCAGATCTGAAAGAGGCTCCTATCCCTCACACTGTAGTCCATGGGTCAGAACATCATTACAAGGACACACTCAACCCCAAGGGAGTCTGGGAAATGTAGTCTCACTGGGCACAAGTCCTTTCTGGGGGTGAAGAAGAGAATAGAGTTCAGGGGGCACTTGGTGTTACAAGTATTATGGGAAATATAAATAACACAAGTAAAACATTCACTCAGTTTTATGAAGTGGGGAAACAGGCTTAGTGAGATTAAGTCATCATAGGGGATTCTGTCTATACACCATCCACACACCATACCCTAGCAGACAGTTCCTGTACCACTTTCCTAGAATCTTTGTCTGAGAGTTATTTCCAGCCATGGGAGCAGAGTTGGCCAGCTTGGTTAATGGTCCCAGGGAAGCCTCAGTCAATAAGAGGACAGGAGTCAATAGATAAATTACCCAATATTCTTTGTCCCCATGCCACTGTTCTGAGATGTGGTCCACAAAGTCAGAGTGACCACAGCATGACTCTCAGTTGTCCAGCAGTAACTTACTCATAAAATTTATTTATTAATTTTAATTTTCCCCTCACTCTCTTACTTCCCTCTTCCCTCATATGCTTCATGGGATTACCTCCAAAATAAACTATTTGCCTCTAAATATCTGTATCAACTTCTGTATTTGGGCATTAAAACTAATAAATGCACACAGTTAGCAAATTCTGGGGGAAAGAGAACTTGAATTTGGCTCGCTGTATCCAGACCTGCCTTCTTAACCACGCGGCACAGCTTTCCCAAGTCCTGAGCAGGAGAACCATGTCTCTTACATCACTTCATCTACTGATGATGGATATAATGCCTGGCACACAGGACAAGGGAAAGGACGGAATGATGGCTCAGCCTGGAATGTGAGCCTTCTGTGTGATAGGTATGGTGCTAGTTATTCTATGTGCCTTATTCCATTGCCTCCTACCCTCAGCCCCAAGGCTGTCAACTCACCTAATCATCTTTGGATCTCCAGAACCCAACACAGGGCTTGGCACAAAAGAAGTCCATGCTTAACAAATGAGTGTTGAATAGTTAAAGTGAACGTTAATGATTCTTACAAAGTAGGTGCCATTATTAATTTTTGTCAGATGAAGACACTTAAATTCAGAGAAATTAATACCACTTCAGGATGACAGCTAAGGAGGAGGGAGTGGAGGTAGGAAATGTGATGGCGACTGAGTTCTGTTGTAAGCCTGACACTATACTGAGAGCTTCATTTAACTACCTTAGTTAATCATGACACCGACACTATGATGTAGGCTGCAAGTATCATTTTTTGAATGAGAAACTGGGGATCAGGGACCCTAAATAACAAACATGAAATCATTCAGTTAGTAGGAGGCAGAGATTCACTTTGGAGCCAAATCTCTTCATCTCCGATTTCTAAGTTTTTTGACTATAATACATAATCATAACTAATAATGATAAACATTTAAGTATTTATAATAATTATAAACATAAAATCACTTCTCTGGGCTAAGTGCTTTTTCATATCTAACTCATTAAGTGCTTGTAGCAATCCTATGCGGTTGGTACTATAATTACCCCCAATTTTCACTGGGCCAACACTCTCACTTTAGTTTACTCACATTGAACTATCTCACTTCATGGAACATTCATTGCCACTGTCTTCTAAATTCCATTATTGTCATTGAGAAAAATGCCTCCAGTGAGACTGAATAATTGCATACCTTGTAAGTAGTCTTTTTTTCTGTCTGGCTGGGTTTAGGATCTTCTTATTGCCTTTGATATTTAACAATTTGATTATAATTCCAAAGTTTATTTCCTTTTTTTAAAAATCTTGGTTGGGAATCATTGTGTTTCCTGAGTCAAAGGAATCATATTTTGGACCCATTCTAGAAAATTCTTAACTATTATCTCTTTTAATATTTGCTTTTTTTCAATTCCCTCTTTTTGTTTCTCTCAAAAACTTAAGTAGATATGCTAGATGTGAATAGACATGTTAGACTTTCTCATACTATCAACCATTCATCATGACACACCCCTCATATTTCTTTCTTTCTTTGTGTCTTTATATTGGTTATTTCTTCAAATGTATTTTCTGATTCATTAATTTTCTTTGAAGTTGCATCTCTTACGCTGTTTAACTCATACCATTGTTTTATTGCAACAGTTATTTTTTTATGTTTCTTCAGTTCTTTCTAAAACCAGACCTACCTGGTCTTGTTCCTTGTGCATATTTTAATTTCTTCAATATTTTAGATACACTTTTTCTACACTTATATCTGATAATTCAAATATATGAATGCTAAAATGGATTTAATTTGGTTGATTCTTGTTCCTTTTAACTCCACTGGTTGGCCTACTTTGTCTAGTGTTTTATGCTCTATAATTTTGATTTTCAGCTAATGTTTAAATTTCTGGGATTCCTCCTATAGAGGGTATATGTGTTTGTTTCTGCCAAGTTTCCTGAAAGCTAGCAATTTAAGACCACTTTGAAGTAATTTATTGAGAGGTAATGCAAATTTAAAACTCAGCCCTCATGAAGGCAGGCCTGTAGTTACAGCTTTTCTCAGCTTCCTCTTTGGTTTGGCTCTTGGTGCTTTCTCTACTTTCTTACATACTAGCTATGGATTTAAAAGGATAATTGTGTATTTTTCTGTTACACTGGGTATTTTGTAACAAAAGGGATTTAAAAGATATATTTTCTGGCATATTGCTGGAAATATACTGAATTAACATCCATCTTCCAAGTATCAATTTCCTACCCTTTTATAAAGGCACGGAATATATTTACTAAGTCTTTCAGGCTGCATTTCTAGGCCCCAGCTTTGCAGTGACCGGGCATAATGTTAAGAGCTTGGGGTAGGATGAGGTCATTACAAAGGCAAACACCCTCTTACTTATCAGTTAGTTTTTCTTAGTAAATGCGACTCCCAATTAGCCCTAGAAGAACAGTCTGGGGCTTGCCCAGCTATTGTTGCATTTGGCATTCCCAGGTGAACAACCTTTGCAGTTGCCCTACAGTGGACCTCTATCTCCACTGTCAATCCCAACCTCAAGGACTTCCCTTCATCTCAGTGCCAATATGGAAGGAAAAATGACGTCTATCCTCCTTTCCCCATTATTTCTACCAGATTGAATATCACCTCTTCCAGGAAGCCTCTCTCTCTCTCTCTCTCTCTTTTTTTTTTTTTTTTTTTAGTTGTTTGTTTTAAGATTAATTTATTTATTGGGGTGCCTGGGGGGTCAGTAGGTTAAGTGTCTGCCTTCAGCTCAGGTCATGATCCCAGGGTCACAGTGGGCTCCGTGCTCAGCTCAGCAGGGAGTCTGCTTCTCCCTCTCCCTTTGCCACTCCCCCTGCTTGTGCTCTCTTGAGCCTGTTCCTTCTCTCAAATATAGGAAGCCTCTTTTAACTCTCTTTGACCCAGTTGACTATCACTCACTCCCTTGTCTCTGCTACTGTTAATTATTTTACTTATACCGTGAAAGAATTCAGAATATATCAGTTTAAAATAGGTCTCTTTGATATAAACATTATTTTTAGCTGAAGGCAATCAAGATGCAGCAAATGTAGGAAAAGCTCTCTCTACCCTCTCCCTTTCTGCCCACAGGCAAGGTATACATTCTTCTTTTATTGGAGACAGCCTAGAGATAGCCTTAGAAGAAGCCACAAACACACCTTACTCTATCAGTCTCCTCCCATTTATTTACCTTCCCACAGTCTGCTGCCCTTGGGAGCCCAACACTGCTTTGCATGGTCCTGTCATTTCTTTACAAATATACTCTTCTCTGTTGAAGATGTCATAAAAGCTGAAATTCTAGGCACGGCTTTGAGTTACATTTCCTTGAGGTTTCTCTTGCATGATGTATGTACTACCTACTAATAAACTGTTCATTTTTCTCTTGTTAATTTGTCTTCTTATTAAATAGCCCCAGTGAAAAACCCAAGATGGGTATAGGTGAAATTTTGCCTCCCCTACACCTATTACACAGGGCTGTTCTTTATTTCCTAAATACCCATCTCCCTTACCAAAGGAGAAATTGCTTGATGACTCTCATCCTGGAGTATTCACTTCTGTTTCTTTGACCTCAGGAAGCTCCCCTGAGACATTTTCTCATTAGCTCATCTCCTTATTCAGTTAATATTTATTGAGTATTATCCCTGTACCAGACACCACGCTCTTCCAGGGTGACAACAGAGAAGAGGACCCAGGGCAGGAATAGACTACTGAATTGAAGAGAATTCTCTCTCGAGTCTTCTACACCTCTTTGGCCAAACTGCAGTTATGGTACTTACATACCACTTTATGGGGCAGTGATTTCATCATGTGTTGTGTTTCCAATGTGACTATTAGTTCTTCCAAGACAGAGAACTACCGCTTATTTATTTTATATTCCAATTATCCAGTATAGGGGTCAGCAAACTCTGGTCTGTGGGCCAAATGTCACCTCCCGCCTATTTTTCATCTGGCTTGTGAGCTAAAAGCAGTGTTGATAGTATTTAATATTTGAAAAAAAATCAAAAGAATATTTCACAACACATGAAAATGAAAATTATATGAAATATAAATTTCAGTGCCCATAAAGAAGGTCTTATTGGAATGTAGCCTCTTGTTATTTACATATTGCCTGTGACTACTGTTTACATATTAAAAATGGCAGAGCTGACTGGTTGTAAAAGAGACCTTTTGGCTACAGGCTAAAAATATTTACTGTCTTGTTATTTACTGAAAAAAAATTTACAGGCTCTCATCTAGCATGTTAACCTTTTGTGAGCAAAAAGGGCTGATGTTAACTCCAGGAGTAGGTAGGTTTGGGCTAGGATAAGAGAGGAGGAGGAAATCCCTCCTGTGTAGTGGGGCACCTTTGGATGCCTCGCAGCTGGTGGTGCTCACGGGAATTTATACAAAATCTCTCTCTCTTAAGGAACAAACAACACTGTGCTAAGACCTGAGTCTGGATCCTTTTTGTCCCCAAAAAGAAAGGTAAGCTTTATTCTGCTACTTACTCCATTTCATTCCAGAAAAGCAGTAAGAACATATGACATCATCACAGAATACTTATTCCAAGGGGAGGAGATTTGGCTTGACTGGGTACAAGGAAAGGAAGGGCAGGGTTCCTGAAGGGAAGGAAGTAGATGTCCTCCGTAGCTTCTCTTAAAATGGGAATATTTGGGGGAGTGATTATACTTTCACTTAATATCCAATCTCTCTTTTTTAAAGTATTCAATGCCTTCATGTTTGATTTTGAATAAAATTTCAAATTCTGCTCCTTACAAAGCCCATCACGATCAAGCAGGCCAGCCCTAGCTTCCCTCCGCTATCCTGGTTGGCGCCGCTTGTCCCCTCTCTGTTCCTTAGCTTCATGTGTCCTTTTTTTTCCTCAAACATACTTTTCTCACCACACGGCTCTGCAGGCTGATTCTCCTTCTTCCTGGAATGTGCTTCCTTCTTGGTTGAGCTCATCATCTTCTATCAGGTGTCAGCTCAAACATCGCCTCCACACTGAAACCTTTTCTAACCCCCTTACCTAAAAGAGGCTCCTTCCTATTACTTTTTTCCATTCCACTATCCCTCACAGAACTGATTACAATTTTGAATTATGCAAATATATGGTGGTTGACTTGATTTGTTGGCTTCCCCACTAGAATGTATGTTCTATAAAGGTAGAGATTACTTATCACATTGGGGGTTAGGGCTTCACCATAGGTGTGGGGGACACAAAAATTCCATCCAAACATCTCTCATCGAGGCTGAGACTGGAATAAAATTCTCTTTGGCCTTGTGCGGCTTAGGATCGTTTGTGGTTTGTGTTGGCAGCAAGAAATTAGGCCAATGCTATATGCTCACTGCTCTGGCAGATCAGATACTCACATGATGGAGACATTTTAGTCAATAATTGTCTATCAAATCACCCCAGAACTTAGTAGCTAAAAAAGTGAATAATCGGGGGTGCCTGGGTGGCTCAGTGGGTTAAAGCCTCTGCCTTTGGCTCAGGTTGTGATCCAGGGGTCCTGGGATTGAGGCTGCTTCCTTCCTCTCTCTCTGCCTGCCTCTCTGCCTACTTGTGATCTCTCTCTCTGTCAAATAAATAAATAAAATCTTTTTTAAAAAGTGAATAATCATTTTCATCTTTCACAGCTTCTACTGTACAGAATTTGGGAAGGGCTAGACTGTTGGTCCTGTGGACTGCCATCATCCGAAGGCTAGACAGGAACTAGCCAAGGGTCTGAGGAATAAGCTTTTCATATGCTGAATCCCTAACCCCCAGTGTGATAATATTTGGAGGTTTAAGGAGAATTAGTGTTAGCTTGGGTCATAAGGGTGGGGCCATCACGATTGTTATAGGTCTTATAGGAAGATGAAGGCAGAGAGAGAAAGAGAGAAAGATGGTCATCTGCAAGCCAGTAAGAGTTTGATCAGAATCTGAATTGGCTGGTACCTCGATACTGGACTTTCTGGCCTTTGTAACTGTGACAAATAAATTTCAGTTCCTCTTTAAGCCACCCAGTCTATCGTCTTCCTCTATTGCAGCCCCGAGCTAAGACAACAGATGATTTCTTTCTTGCTCTTGGAAGAATGAGACAGCCTGAGTCATAGGACACTTTGGGTTGCCAAGCTCAGGACCTTTGGGGGATGAAGCTCTGTTCTCCAGTGAGGAGGTGGTAATTATTTCTCTTTATGTTTGGGAGGCTGAATGAGGACACTGGCGGACCTTGCAAGAAGACTAGGAAAGGGAAAATACTGGGATTCTGAATCCCTTATTGAAGGGTGTGCAAGCCCTGTGGCCAAGGTAAAGGATAGCTGTGAAGGGATCTTCTTCCAGTTTCTAGACCACTAGCGACATAGGGACTCAAGCAGTAATGACTGGCTCCTTCAAGCAGCCTGCCACTCTCATCAGATCTCAGTATAGAAAGGCCACCCATTACCTCCCTGACTTCCCTGAGGTGGAAGTTTGTCACTTTCTTCTCCTCCAAGGGCCAACATATTGCTCCACTGTAGTCTCCTGCTCACTCCCTAGTGCAGACAGGAGCATCGCAGGCTGTGTTCTCCAGGAAGTCGACACTGCACGCATAATGTCTATGAAGAGTGCTCTTAGAGTTGCCACCCATGGAAAGGAAGGGAAGGAAGCAGGCTTGGGAAGAGGGGAGACGTTGCACTGTTATGCAACCTTCAAGAAGGTTTCAGCTGATCCCTGGGGGGCTCTGCAACTGGAGTGGTCCTTCACACATGTTCCAAACTGGGGAGAAGGGATCAGGCATTTAACTGCCTGTGACCTCTAGTCATTGCATGGAGACCGCCCTGGAGAGAGTGTGTGACCTTTGAAAAGATGTTTCTCTTAGGCAAGGCAAGTCTAACAGGGTCTGAGAGCTGAGGGCTGTCCACGGACAGAGGGTCCAGTAGTTGGCAGGGTCAGCCCTTTGGGCCTAAAGTATCTCCAGCAGGTATGTCAAAGCATGTCCACAAGAGATTGGCTGGGACATGCTAGTATACCTTGAGGATTGGGGTTGGATTCATACTTCCCTTAAATTATAATGTGAAAGAATGAGATCCAAGTGAGGTGAGGAAAGGGAGCCTAGAAAAGGAAACCCCTGATTTTCGCAAGTCAAGGATATCTCTCGAAATGTGGCATTTTTTCTATCACAGACCCACTGGTTGGGTTCCACACTGTGTCATGACAGTCATTCCTGAAATTGCTCTCTTGTGTATGAAGATTCTACTTTTAAAAAGAAAACATTCAAATAAAGAAAATGGGAGCATGCAAAGCTACAGCCATTATTCCTTTAGATTTGGACCTCACAGCCAATTCCTAGAGGAATTTAATTTTTCCTTTATTCTTCTGTGAGAGAGGATGAGATTTCTTGGGGTCCTGGTTGTCTCCCTCAGCTCAGGAGCTGACGTGTCTTCCAGTCTGTGAGTTGGACCCTTCAAGTGATCTGCAAATGTAGGTTCTTTAGCTGGGGCAAAAAGCTCAGGTGACAAGATATCATAGGGCTTTCCTTAATTGATTCTGACTTTGGAATTAGTGAGTGTGTAAGTGAAGTTTTGTTCTAGGAGGTTGCATGCTGTGTGTGTGTGTGTGTGCACACGTGTGTGTGTGCGCATGTGTGTGTGTGTCTGTGTGTGTCTGTGTATGCATCAAGGCTCAGCGGAACAGCTTCAGGTCTGACTGAATTAACTGACTGGTCCTCTTGCCTCCTGCATGTGCTGGGCTTGTGAGTGTCCTACATTTCGGTCACAGCGATGATGTCAATCGGTACACTCCCAACTCTGTTCTCAGACTTGCTTTCCTCTTGGGACAATCCCGTGTTAATATTCTAAAATACAAAAGCATTTAGAAGAAAGGGCAGAAAAGGAAAGAAGGTTAAATGAGAAGACAGAGATACAGGGATTTTCACTTCCTTTCCTGAGCTATGAGACCACCATTCTTTTGTTTGCCAAATGATAAAAGATCTATTTCCTAATCAGAGTATTGTGTGCGCCATTCAGAAATGTGTTACTGCTCCCTTCACAGCTCCAAAAGGGAGCTGACAGGCATCAGAAGAGAAGAATTGTAGTGACCGTAGGAATAATAGGAATGAAAAAAATCAATGTGGAGATGTAATTGAAAGTAAGAACTGGTGGTCAGGGTAATTGAATGGTAATATTGCGAGCAGAAACCAAGTAGGATCAGGTAACTGTGTGAATTAGGCAATTCAGAGATGTGCAGATCGCTCTCCTTTCTGGGATAATGCGGGCCTCTGAGATGGTGGACATAGATGTTATCAGACGTGCCCAAAGAGAAGTTCTCTAGTTTTTTTCCAAGTCTTTTTTTTTTTTTTTTTTTTTTTTTTTTAATTTCCTTACAAAGAATGCCTGGAGACCTGGAATGAGTCCAAGGCTGTGACTTTGCAACTGGACTCGGGCATGTTCGATCCTGTCCTTGTGACTATCTTCACAACAGAATTCAATTGCTCCCTGTCAGCCCACTCTATCAAGGCACACCTGACCAAAACGATGACCAGAAATACTTAAGCAGCCACACAAAACTCATTCTGTCTGACCAGTCTCAGTTCCTGGAAGAAAACTGCAGTTAAAAGTATTATTTATTTTCCTTTACCCAAGGAGTGATATAATGAAGAAGATTTCATAGTGTTTTAATTGGGAAAGTGAATGCTATTCATGGGCATTAAAAAAAACAAAACAAAACAAAACAAAAAAAACCTCCTCCTCTTGATACATACATTCATCTAACATTACCTCATGAGGTTGTCCCATGACTTTGCTTATCAATTTCCGTGAAATCAATATTGCATTATGGTTGGAGTCAGATCTGGATTGTGTGACCTTGGGCAAGTCACTTAATCTCTCTGCCACGATCTATGCAAACACACTGAAAATAATTCTGGCCACTTCGAGAAGGGAAGGAAGATTAATGCTGGCACGCTTTTTTAGATGACTGTCTCTGTGGTTGTTTCTCCCACTCCTTCATTTTGTGTGTGTGCTTTTTTATGTCTGATTTTCTTTGGAATCCAAATTCAGCCACCCACACGCTGACACAAAGACAAAGCTAGCTCCAAACGCAGGATGACAATGCCTGCGCTCTGCTGAATTTTGTATCTGCAGACACAGTTACCATTTGTGAGTGTCCTTTGTTTCTCCTTTGTGGGAGGAAGAGGAGGGAGGCAGAGACATTCTTTTGGAAAATAATTGTTGCATATACTATATTGTTCTCTTCCTTCTGAATGACTGTGGTTTCTTGCTCTTGGGCATCTTGCTTCCTCAACCCCAGCGTAGCTGGGCCCCACTTTTACCTCCCATCGTTCCACCAGCTCGGGTAATTGACGACCCCGTTAGCTCTTCCAGCTCCAGCTCAGTATTCCCTCCAGGATACATCAGAGTGTTTGTCCCACACCGTCACAAGCTGTGACTGCAGGGGATGAACTGATATTTACTGACCCATTGAATGCAAACCTTGAGGCCTCACCAACTCTTCCAGTTGCTGTCTTTTTCTTTTTTTAAGATTTTATTTACTTATTTAACAGAGAGAGACACCTGGCGAGAGAGGGAACAGAAGCGGGGGGAGGAGAGGGAGAAGCCCTCTCCTGCATCGGAGAGCCTGATGCAGGACTCAATCCTGGGACCCTGAGATCATGACCTGAGGCAAAGGCAGAAGCTTAAGGATTGAGCCACCCAGGCGCCCTCCCAGTTGCTACCTTGACTCTCCTATTCTTTGCTATCAGATTTAGTGAAAGGGCATTGAATGAGCTCATAAATTCCATTCCTAACCCCTGGCTATCCAGTTACTACCTCATCGCTCTGTTATTAAAATTGTTCTTTCTTCATCTCCATTCTGGGACCAATGTTTCATAGAGACGTCAGCATTGTCAAAAGATGCGTCTTATTCCTGTGGACAACTTCATTCTATTGGGTCTAAATACACTCATTTGTTGTCGTGGCTTCAACTACCACTTCCATGTGGATAAATCCTACATCTATGGTTTTACACATCTCAGTCCACAATTTGTTTTAAAATATCCTTTCCTACCACTTGTCTGTCTCACAGCATATATTGCAGGCTTGCAAAGATTCCTTTGTGGGACAGTTGGAACACCATAGTGAAGATACTGGATTTTATCCTATAGACAGAGTTGATTGAATGTGCCTAAGATATTTAGAGATATTAAAGACACCGTCTAGAGACATGTATTGTTTTCATTCAACAGACAGGAAGATGGGTTGAGGGTGGAAACCTGGGCCTTCCCAAGCAGCCACTCATCTGTTTCTAGCCTTATGCAGGCACTCAAACTCTGCTGCAAATACACCCAGATTTCAATTATTCTGCTTTAGAAACAGCAGAAACAAACACACAAGCTCAAAACAAGGAGTATACTCAACTTCCCCTTCTTCCTTGCCAAACCTGCCCAATGTCATCGTGAATTATTAATTCTTCCACTGTAACAATAAGTCTGTTCTGTCTTCCCTAATTCATTTCCATTTTTTTTCTTTCTTATTCCTAGCTCTTACCTTCTTTTTGGACTTAAGAAATAGCCACCATAATTCACTTTATAACATGCTATCAGCTAAAATTCCTATAATACATGTGTAAACAATTCTCCTACTGAGATAATCTTCATAGACTTCCATTGCCCACTGTAGGTTTCTGAACTTCCTAGATCTCATCCCCAAATATGGCCTGTATATTTTCACCATTTTATTAGCTTATTAGTGACTCAAGATAATATGACTTTTCTCTGGTCTCCTGAATCAGTAAGGTAATTCCCCTCTTTCCATACCATTCTTTTTCTTTCTCTTTTTTTTTTTTTTTCGTTTTTAAGATTTATTTATTTTAGAGAGAGAGAGAAAGCAAGCATGAACAGGAAGGAGAGAGCATCTCGAGCAGACTCTGCCTTACATGGGTCTCAATCTCATGACCCCGAGATCACGACCTGAGCCAAAACCAAGAGCTGGACACTTAACTGACTGATGACTTAACAAGTGTCCCTCCATACCATTCTAAGCAAGCATTACTACAGTGTCATTTCCAGGCTCAGTCCATATCTACAATAATCTATTTACAGAAACTACATCTCTCAATATTTGGTACAACACAATTGGTCTTCTCTAGTATTTCTTGCACTGTTTTGGTTTTTTTGATGGGAACTGGAGCATTCTAGTAGTCAAATGAAGATTCTACCTCCTTGGTTGGAGGCACAGCCCTCCAACATACTCACAAAGTGACACCTAAATGCACAGATATTTTTTGATGATTTTCCAGTTGACTCATTTCCTGAGTCTCTGGTCTTGGTGTGCAAAGAAAGGAATACACGTGAGTCTCCAAGCACAGGTTGGCCAGCAGTTGTTTCTTTCAATCTAGACTCATCTGCTTTTGAATTCATGAAAATTCCTTGGAGATTCCAGAAATATTATTCTTAATTTTCAGTACTATTTTAAGTATTTATATTTCCTGTATCTTCAAAGGTATTTCATTTGGAAGTTGAGGACCTGGATTATACAAAACTACCTACTTGCTGTTTTAAAATGGGAATCCATTTTTGTTGTGATTTTGAAAGATCGCTGCAAACAGATGATCAAAAGAAAAATACAGACAATTTAAGGTGAGTTAATGAAGACAGAAAATGGCCTGTGTTGTTACACAGAAGATAAACCTATGCCTCGCTCTTGCCACACAAACTTTCTTGATTTCCTTGACCACATAGGAGTTCCTTCCCTCTTCAGGCTTAGACACAGACTGAGATCTTTGTGTTGACCCCAGCTTTGATGCCCTCACATAATTCCATCAGTCTCTGTCCTGGATCCTACTTTATCCTTCATGACTTGGCTTAAATGTCACTTCCTCACAGAGTCATTCACTGACCTCCCAATATGTAATTGATTGGATTTCTCTGCTCTGCTTTTATCTAGTACCTCATAATTTCCATCAGAGAACTAAATTACAATCTAATATTATATGTCTTTTGGTCCTTTGTATAATAATATTTGTTATTCACTTTAACCTGAACTCTAAGTGCATAGAGCCATGAGCTCTAAGATGGCAGAAATAATGCCTGGTTTACCGAACTATATGTTGAAAGTTTAGCATAATTTCTTGCACATAATAGGAGATAAAAAATAAAAATTTGTTGTTAAATGACTTTTAAGTATATAGAGAGGATTAAGAATGAAAATGCTGGGGCACCTGGGTGGCTCAGTGGGTTAAATCCTCTGCCTTCAGCTCAGGTCATGATCTCAGGGTCCTGGGATCGAGCCCCACATCAGGCTCTCTGCTCAGAGGGGAGCCTGCTTCCTCCTCTCTCTCTGCCTGCCTCTCTGCCAACTTGTGATCTCTGTCTGTCAAATAAATAAAATCTTTAAAAAAAAAAAAAAAGAATGAAAATGCTTATGTATTTTATGTAGTTTTATTTGCTTTATAAAAAGCTTTATATGAAGCTATACATACTTTTTATAGCTTACATCCTTTTACAAATGTTAGTTTTGATGTAATGGTCACTCTATGGGGTAGAGGACTTAATGCTCAAGGTCTGTAAGTCCTGAATCAATTTCAACAACCTTTCCCTCAATCACTTCTCTAGAAGGAGCTGTTGCTAACAAAGCAAGACATCAAAAAAACAAAACAAAACAAAAAACAAAAAAACAAAAAACAACCCAGAATGCTCAGAGCAATTCTAAAACTGAGGCTAGTGTAACATTGCTTAGAAATAATTTCAGGGGGGCGCCTGGGTGGTTCAGTGGGTTAAAGCCTCTGCCTTCAGCTCGGGTCGTGTTCCCAGGGTCCTGGGATCGAGCCCCACGTCGGGCTCTCTGCTCAGTGGGGAGCCTGCTTCCCTCTCTCTCTCTGCCTGCCTCTTTGCCTACTTGTGATCTCTATCTGTCAAATAAATGAATAAAATCTTAAAACAAAACAAATAATTTCAGGAAAGGTATGGTGAACACAAATTCCAAAGATTGAGATAGTTATTATTCAACGAACACATCTGAAAATGAACATCTGTCAAATCCCCTGATGATGCCTCAACTCCTGTGAGAATTTAAAGTAAACACATGAGGGATGTTTAATCACTTTATCTTTTCAGATTACAAACTTCCATTGTTGTGTGTAATAGCTTTGATTTCAAAATGGGCAAAATGTTTTTCATTATAACCTATTGAATTCTGTTGGGAAATGCTCTAGATTAGTTTCTTATTTAAAGGAATCCTAAGGTCAAGGCCTTATAAGTGAGGAGCTTTTTATAACATGAGTAAGTGCCTTTAATTCATCTCATTTGCTGGTAATTATTTGGCTATTGGATTTTCTCAAAGAAGGGCTCCTATACAGAATGCAGTCTCATCACAAGGCAACGATCCCCTAAGAAAGTTGCTAACTCAGCCCAAATCCCAGGCAATTATAATTCTATTTTATGCCCTTAGAAGCAGGAAGGAGAAAGGATATAGTCAGGAACCTACTAAGACTTTACTATTTTTTCCTTCAAAAAAAAAAAAAAAAAGAAACATCTCTAATCTCAACCATTTTAATTGACATGATTGGTAGAATAATTGTGCTGTGGAAATATGATTCCAGAGTCTAAAAGTCCCCTTGGTAGAGGACATCCCCTTGGTAGAGGCCGCCCCCTTTGTCCCCTGAAACTGGACCCTGTGGTCTCAGAGGCCTGGGTGGAATTCAGCTCTTCTGTCTTCAAGCTCTTTGTCTGTGTCAGAGGGAAGCCCAATAATCCCATACGTTATAGTGAGAGAAGAGTGAGATATTACATATAAAGCCCTTGTCATAGTGCCTGGCATATAAAAAGCCCTCGAAAATAGTGGTTACTGAGATAACACATACCTATAAACACAGATAGAACTCCTGTTATCTTTGCAGATGTTTCTTTAACGAGTGATTCCCAGTCCTTGAAAAAATGAAACAGTGGGAACAAACAAATGTTTTACAAAGACCATATAATATTTATACAATGAAAATATAGACATCTTAAGCAGAAATGAATAAATGATTGGACATCTGTGCCTATGTCTATGTGCACACGTATGTGTGCACATGTGCAAGATTTTCTTATAAGAAAATGAAGACATTCCAGCATGGTGCTTAACTAATAATATTCCATGTAGCCCATGCTGTTTCCCTGTTCTAAGCCTTGCCTACGATGCCTGTGGAGAAAGGCACTCTTTGTCTTTCACTGTTTTCCATCTGGTTCTAATTGAGGGGAAAGAAGAACAAAAACAAAAATACCATTTGTAGTTAGTTAGACTTCACTTTGTAATTTTTTTGGAAGAAATTAGTTGACTATGTAATGTTCCATAGCAAAGGATGTGTTCTTCTATCCATCTCTTTCATCTGGCCATTCCAAAGTCCCTGATCTGATAATATGCTAATCATAAAACAGTGTATGTCAACAACAGAATACAGGGTTTCTTCCCTTTCCATTCTGTATCACTTTAAGAGATTCTTAAGGAGTAGGCTATAAATATTTTGTAATTTCTAAGAAAATCACCAAGCTGTTAGTGAAGTAAATATCTGTTTAATTTACAAACATCAGTAGTATAACTGATATTAGTCTGGAGAAAGACAAAACACACTGAATTATACATGTACATCTAATTTTCTGTGTAAAAAAAAGTTTTTGGAAAGGAACATCTGCATCTTCACAGGGTACCCTGGGATTTTAATAAGGGAAGAGCACAGTCCACTATAAATCATTATCAATTCTACATTGTAATTTAGCAGCAAACATGTTAACATAGGAACATTAAGGTAATAAAGGAGCTTTATTGTTTGGGAAAAAAAATCACAGTTCTTGACATTACAGTCTTTTCTCTCCCCACCCCGCCCCCAATAAAAGGGCAAAAAATGTCAAGGAAATATTAATTTGTAAAATACCTACTTTTCTAGTGTCGATTGCTACACACCATTTCTGTTCTGGGAGGACAAGTTGCAGAGGGGCTGGACCCTTCTTTCTATACAATGAATGTCTCACACACAGACTTTACATACTCTCTGCAGGTATCCTGAATGAGGCCAGTAGGTCAGTGACACCAGTGGTCAGATGTCAAGGTAAACAAACCGATCAACACATATTTATCCCAAGATAACACCCTATGTTAGTACTATTGCCAAAAACAAAACAAAACAAAAAAACAAAACAAAAAAACAAACAAAAAACCCAAACCCCCTCCCCCAAATCCTGATTTTTAAGTTTGAAAAATATACAAAAATATCAGGACAATTATAAATTAATATATATTAAAGCATTGAGAAACAGTAAAAGAATGGCCTAAAATGTTAAGTACAATGTCTTTTGATACAATAAATATTTCTCATTGGAACTGAATACTGTATAGGGCTGTTTAGAACTCATAGAAACAAAAATTCATATTATTACTAATTTATTTATCAATAATCTATTGGTTCTTTATCATCTCCTTTATCATTTATATTACAAAAAATTAATACTGGAAAACGGTAGATAAACACTTTTGTGTGCTTCTTCTGTTAACATGCTGAAGTTTAAAAAGAAGATACACGTTACGTTAGCTCTCCCATCCCTCTCATGACTAGAACCCAGGTCTTCAAGACACTGTTTTGCACCAAATATCTCTCAACTGTGTTTTCTGTGAATTCTCGCGTTCCACTCCTCCGCCTTGCATCCTCAACCACACACAGGTGCCTGGTGTGTCCTCGGGAACTGGGAACCGAAGAGATGGGAATGAGGGCACAGGGGTGGGGAGGTGGGGGGAGTGTGGGGGTGGGGGTTAGGGGCTGGGTGATGACGTCATGGCAGCACACAGTAGCTTGGCTCTCCCTCGTCTCTGTGCTTCTGCTTGTCTTCAGCATGTTGCAAAGATGAATTTGAGTCTCAGTGCTTCCCCTCCATGTGCCCATGCCTCCGGGTATCTCTTCCTACTTCTCTCACATCTGGGAAGCGTTAGTATGAAGCATTTTTTTTTTCCCGAATGCAGAAAAAAAAAGTCTTTATTCTCATAATAAAAATAAGTCTGTTTTGTATTTTACAATATATTTCAAATATTTCCACTATGAAGCATTAATGAGTCCACCGTGGTCGAGAAGTAGACAACACTCCCGAAGACACAAGCCGCCAGGGACGCGTTTAGGAGGCACACCTGGAACAGCCACACTTCACCACCTTCTCGACCTCGTCCACAAACGAAGACCCATCAGTGCATTCGAAAGAGTATTTCCGTCGCTTGCTCCTCAGAGGTCCACAGCACTGCCCTCCCGCACACCCACCTCTGCATTCCAACCTGGACACCTTCTTGGTCGTCTGGCAAGCGGCATAGCCCTGCTGCTTTTGGTAATAATCTCGTATCCGCTCCCCTCGGCAAGAGATTTCTAGAAAAGAACAGAAGCACAAGCATTTTCGGGGCATTCCCTATAAGTCCTGCAAAGGGACCGTGGATCCACAACTCGGTCCAAGAGGTGCTGCCTTTGTCTGCCATGGGTAACCGCTATTGTCATGGTCCCACTTATATTCCATATAATGGACTGGTGGTGCAGCTTGCTGTTCCTTGAAAGATACTTTTTTTTTTTTTTTTGCCTTTATTTTCTTCAAAGTGGATGCTATATATGTGGACTATAAATACTATGCTATTGGACTGACAAGAAAATTGGATTCCTAAATCTTTTCCTTTATTGCAAAAATACACATCTTCTGTTTTTACACTACTAACAGCTGGTTTTGTTTACCACAGGGAGCCGTTTCAGAGAGTATGCAATTTATTAGACCTGGGGTTTAATATCATTCAATCTGTTACTTAATACAAGTAACATTCCACTAACTTCATAAATTACCCTAGTATGAACTGGTTCAAAAAGAGACATCTGCTAAACGCTTCCATGGGCACGTTCCTCTTGTCTCGTCCCTCCGATACACGCAACAAAATGCCTGCCAGCTGGAGGCGAGGCGTAGTCTGGTCACGCAGAGAAGGAGAAAGGTGGGCCAGCAAGTCGGCACGTTTCCATCCCTCTCACCTGCACACAGTGCTGTGATAAATCAGTTGATTCCAAGGTCAAAGGTGACATTGTCCTAAACCTAGAGCAGAATTATGAGCTGCCTCTTCTCTGTGTCAGATATGAAATAATACAAATGGATGAGGACGGCAGGTAAAGGTAAGAAGGGAAGAAAGTTAATGTGCTGCACCAGAAAGTAAAAAGGAGTATTTTTCACAGCCCGCCAAGCAGCGAGAAGATGGCTGAAGGCCACGTGAGTTCCTGCCATGGAGGCTGAGGACACGTCACATCTCGTGCCTTCCTATTGCTGGGGAATCAATCAACAGCAGCAGCTACAGGCAATGCAGAGACTGGTATTCCTCATATCACTCCTCTGTGTGTGTGTGTGTGTGCACGTGTGTGTGTCTCCCTTTTTCTCTCTTTTCAAAGATGGCAGGGAGCTCTTGCTTCAAGGGGTGGTGCCCAGGGGTCGGCTTACCTCGATCGCAGCTGTCCCCAGTGTATCCACTGCTGCATTCACAGTAGGGCTGCCCCAGTCCCGAGAGCCTGCATTTCCCATGCTTGCACTTGATCGCCTGGCAGGGGTTAAACAGATCCTCCTCTTCATCACAGAGGACGCCCCCATGGCCCTCCAGACACTTACAGCTGTAGGAGAATGCATTGATGGGCAAGCAGGTGCCGTGCACACATCTACAGCGCAGGAGGAAGGCAAGAACGGACATGAATTAGGTAGAGGGGTAAGAATGCTGGAAGGGTGATGGAAAGAATAGGAAGGAGATGGACCAATGGGCTGACTTCCGTCTCTCTTCTCCCCGCCCCCCTGTCTCCTTCTCTTCCACCTCTCTTCCTCCTTCCCTCCCTTCCCAGGTTTTGCTTTTAGGGCTGGGGTATTTGTGTGTAACCCCAAGCAGCTCGAACTTACTTATTTCCAAGACAGGGGTCATTGGTCCTCTGGTCACACAGGGGCCCAGTCCAGCCTTCCTCACATTCACAGGTGAAGCCTGACTGGCTGCTGGGCTGGCATGTGCCGTGGGCGCACACCTTCTTGTGGCATGGCTCACAGCCGGGCAGAATGCCGGTCTGCATGGGCACCTTGCGAAAGTCCTGCAGCTCGCTGTTGATGTAAAGGTTGCGGAGGCAGCCGTGGAAGCTGGTGCCGTTCTGCCCGGGGGCCTGGCGCAGGGCCGCAGCCACGTTGTTCTTGCCGGGCATGCCTGCGGAGGGATACGGGGTCAGTGGGTGGTCTTTTTGTGGGGGATCCTCAGCAATTTGCCCCCACCCCCACCCTCGACCCTTTGAGCTCTTCCAGCAAGGTGGCAGTCAGGGTGAGGGTCTTTGAGGACAACCACAGATCATCAGCATCCAGGCCTGTGGTTCTCCACCTGACTGCACGTTAGAATCACCTGAGATCTTTGGAGAACAACTGATCATTGGAACCTCCGCCCAGACCTACCTCATCAGGTTATCTGGGCAGCATGGGGCGAGGGGGAAGGGAGAAGAGTTGGGTGCTTCTTTGTTTTGACTTGAATTTTGGGAGATAATCCAGGCAATTCTAATGCACAGCTAACATAAAGAACTAAGTTCATTGGCAGCCTCTTAATTTTTAACATTTGTTTCAAATAAAACCTTACACGGAGGCATCCATATAAAACCTCAAAGCAGACCTATTGTAGCCAAAGGCAAGATCAGGAATTGGGGAAAGATCTGGACTCCCCCCTCTCTCCACCCACCTCTTCAACCCGAACACACGCCCAGGAAGCCCAGAGTTCCAGGAAGCACAGTGACAGGTGGTCTGACATGCTCAGTGTCACCCCGTAAGACCATGCTGTAGATCAGCTGATGAGTGAACCTCGCAATCTCTGGATCACCATTCCATCCATCCAGCCTTAGGGGATGAGAGCTGGGCTCACAGTGACCTTTCACCCCAGCCTTGCCAACTTCTAAGTTGGCAACCAACCCGGCTCATCGCCGCCAACATCCTGAACCCAGTGGTGCTGGTCCTCGTCTGGGAAACTCACCCCTGCTTCCTATCACATCAGCACTTCATCCGCATTGTTTTTATTTTCTTGCTAATTGAGAGTGAAGGCTTCATATGCCAAGAAATCAGAAATACAAAAGAAATTCCTCCAAAACAGAATTTGCAGGCTTTGCATATATATGTTCCACTGGTGACAGTCATCTGGTAACCTTCATTTGGCAAAACTAAGGAATCTTTCCACGGCCTAAGCCAGACCCTGAAATAGTTCCTGGATGGGATCCTACCTGAGGCAG
The DNA here is from genome assembly GCF_002288905.1 of Enhydra lutris kenyoni. Lineage (NCBI taxonomy): Eukaryota > Metazoa > Chordata > Mammalia > Carnivora > Mustelidae > Enhydra > Enhydra lutris. Next base: position 53,332,352 of record NW_019154105.1, read on the forward strand.
CCGTCCAGATTGCAGTGGTGTAAGGGGAGGGAGCGAGAGGCCTTCAGGGTGGCTGATGATCCCCTTGGCACTCACACCCTCACTCTGCCTGGGCTCTGAGCTACTGGCTGGAGGGTACAGACTGGGGAAGACTTCCTTCTCACTCTCCAGAGGGCTGATTGGTTTCTAAAGACCTGGACCCTCAGCAATGGCCGGGACCTGCCTTGTAGCAGCATCACCTTCTCTATGCAAAGAAGTCCTGTTTGGGTTCTAGCCAATGTCACCAACATCACCAATGTCAGACAGATAGATGTACAAAACCACCAGGCAGGCTCAAGGTCAAAGTCTTTATTGTTGGTCTGTGTACGCATGAGCCAGTTATTTCCAACCATGGTGGGGCCGAGTCTTCTCATCTGTGACATGAGGGGATGGACAGGAACTGCTGTTTCTGAGTCTGTCACACATAAGGTCCACCAAAGGTCCATGTTTAGAAGGTGGCTCTCCAGGCCCCATTCTCTTCCCACCTCGACATTCTAACTGGTAGGAAGAAGTGGGGTGCAGGACTCTAAATGTTAACACGCAGCTAGGTTGATTTTGATGCAAGTGCTCCCGTGTCACACGTCGACAAGTACTGAATTATGGGTCTTGGCTTTGAACTTCCATGACCTCAGACTTTTAGTCTATGTTGTTTGGCACTGGGAACAGAGTTGCTTTCTAGAGTGGGCTCAAAAAACCTGAAATGTACCATTTCCAGGAAAGCCCAAGTGAAAGAAAATTCCTTGTTCTGGGATAAGTTCTAATTTAATCATATCCATTCATCATAAATATGTGGACTTGAAGTCCACACAGGGATGGTCTTTTTTTTCCAGACATGCCTGATTTCAAACTTGGAGAAAAAGATGAGCTTAGTTACCTCCCTCTCCTTTGCTAAGTCAGGTTCTCCTGCCTTTGCCACATCCATATCAGCGTTGGGGTCTTTTGATTACATTGTATTTTTTTTTTTATTTGAATTACCCTTGAGACTGCACTCTGATTTGGATGGAAATGAGCCCACTATGTTCTCTGGCAGCGAGGTTTCCTTCAGGAAGTGGCTTCCTTCAGGCCTGGATGGATAGAAGTACTATCTGGATTCTTCCAGACCCTCTATCCTTAGAAAGACTGGCATTTTTCAATTTGGAATGTAAAACTTTTTTTTTTTAAACCTTTCTTGAGAAATGTTCTGACCTAAGCACTCCCCATTTCATAGGGTCCTCTCACCCCCCTCACTGCATCAGAAAGGGGTTTTAAAAGGTTCAGTGAAATGGTTTCTGATGAAAGCATAATAAATCAAGTGAAGGACAAGTCCAGAAATAAACAAAAAGCCACAAAACCTAGATCGCTTCCCTTTCTGCTCTATGTTAAAAAGTGAATGGCGGTGCAGATAGATGGTTCTGGGGTCAGAGGGACAAGACCCGGACTCAAATGAGGTCTCTATTACTTCATGGCTCTGTGAACTTGCACACGTTTTGTAAAGTCCTTGCGTTTTGTAAAGTTCCTTATGGATCATGAATCAAAAAACCATACCTACTACCTAAGGTCTCTAAGGAATAAGACTGCAAAGAAGCATTGTGTTGGACACACTGCATGTGCTCAGTGAGTATAATTTCTTTTCTCTCAAACCACAGTTATATCTATCTGCGATTTGATTTACCCAACCTGGTGTAATGGTTGATAACAGTAGTGCAGGCAAGAATGGAGGCTTCTGTTTTTTAGTGCATCTCATAGTTGTGACTCCCATGAAGCAATGAGATCAGTTAACTTGCTGGGCAGACTTGGTATGCAATATTTTTATTCCAATGCACTATGTATGGTTCCTTGAAGACGTGTCAGCTTTTCCTACTCCCCTGGGCAAAGAAGGGATATTTCATTTTCAACGTTGTAACCTTTATACCTATGTTAACCTCGTTCCCAGCACATGGTGGGTACTAAGATTTTATGGAACTGAACCAAGATTTTTAATGGTTTCTAAAAAATCCAAAATTCTTTCAAAATGTTAAGATCTTCTAATGCTGAAAATTACAAAAAAAAAACAGAAGTGCTCTGGACTTTCAGGAAATTCCAAAAATGCTTTCAAGGAAGTCTTTAAAAGGATAACAAATATGGAGAATCCCAACGTTACTATTTTGCAGGAAATTAATGCAAACGCTGTGAAAATGCTTGTCCTGCTAAGCGAATCAGTTACACTGATCTGCACAGGAACTTTAGTTCACTTCTCTGTAAAATGAGTTAATTTTATCAGTCAATCACCTCCATCCAATGTGATTTAATTCAATGTAACTCAATTCAACATCACATACTTTCTTGCTCCTTGGCCTGAAGACTGAAATTCTGTATCTCCAATTTATATTTCCCCTCCCCACCCCCAACAGAGGAAAGCTCTCTCCTTTATGGGTCCTCTCCTCTGGGCTCCTTCAGAACTTTGCCCATACCTCTGTTCTTCACCTGTTCCTCATCAGCCTTCTGGCTGGTTACATATGAAGTCCAGAATCTTCACTCTATCCTCCCAAACCCTAGTCCACCTTCCCAGCCCTCTGTCTTGTTCATTCACCTTAAGGTCTTAGCAAACCAGAAGTACTTCCTGTTATCCCAGTACAAGTTGTACATTTAATTCATTTGTTCATTCATTCATTCATCATTTGATTTTGTTGGTAATTATCCAGCCATCTACGAGTTGGCAACTGGTAGCACAGACAATCTGGAATGGTAAGATCTGACAGAAGCTTTTTTCTTTTTCTTTCTAGCATGACACAACAAAAGCAGCAAGCTGGGCCCATGTGTTCTTGCTCTCACACATGCACTCTTCTGACTTTCTCTCTTTTTCCCTAAGATCTTGCTATGTGGCCACAGGTGTGCTGTGTAATTTTCAGGTCTTGTAAGTAATAAACTTCTAATTTTTCTTCAAAATTTCCTGATGCTTGTTGCTGATGGGCACTTTGCACTCATCAATAAGAACCACAAGAACCTGTCCAACCATGACATTGGTTACTGACAGGCTGAGACAGACATAAACAGGTCACTTAACACACATCCAGGGCTCTTTCTTGTCTATCCTTGTTGTCCATCTTTCAATGACTGATCACTATATGGGTTGATGGCCATGACAGCAGGGATCAACAATTTCAGCATTGGTCTATGATGAGAATCATAGGGTTTTGGGAACTTACTGGATTTGGAACAAAGCTTACCTCCTACATAGAGGGGAGAGTCAAAATTCAGAGTGGACTGCTTTGATAAGTTGGTGATGATTTTGGGACTCCCTCCATCTACGGAGAGGGAGAGACTCTGATCCAGGGCAAGTAGCTCCACAATGTGAAAGTTTCCATCATTGATCGTCTCCACGCTGTAAAGAAAAAGTAACTTAGCTGATGCTTCAATTTTTTTTTTTTTATTAACCCAAAGAAATTAAAATATAAATTCCAATAAGCACTTCTTAGGAAAAGATATGCCTACTTAACTTTAATAAAAATCAAGACCAATAACTGATTTAAAAATAGAAGATATTTCAGGGACTACAATCAATTTCCACTTCTTAGGAATGCATACAAATTAAGTATGTTTTTTCACAGGGAGAAGTGGAAATGGGTACATTTAATCACTACCCAATCATATTCTTCCAAGACTAGGTCTAACAGTCATTCTAAAACTTGAGAGGGCATATAGAGATTCATAAAATGGATAAAAACAAAAAGATTAAGAAACTGAGGCAAATGAAAAATGGGGATTGAAAATAAGATGAAGTTGGGTGCAATTAGCGGGAAGGTGCTATATAGTTTTGAAGTGTGGTTGGAAACCTAACAGGAGTGTTAACAGCAGGCGAAGATGAGCATAGAGCCAATGCAAGAAACAGGATCTATATACCGCAATGTCAGGGATATACTTACCTCTCACCATGGAGGCAAAAATATGGTAAAATGGAAGTTGGGGTCAAGAGCTAATATATTGGGATGTTGACTAGGAAGAATGAAACAAAGGCTCAAACTTGGAAATATGGAAGCACATGATAAAGAAACTGTGAATACCTAGTGTTCCCTACATAAAATGATGACTTAAATTTCTGGGTGCTGATATTTAAATTTGCAAATAGGAGAAGCCTGAAAATAACAGAAAAGTATATTAACATTTCTGTATGGTTCTCAGCACAGGTGTCTAACAATATTCCTCTGTTTGCCAACATAGATTAAAAAGGTTTTTGTGATTTGACCACAGTATAAAGCAGTCTTCAGAACTGTGAAAACATCTGAAGTTCTTCCAGTCTTAAGTGGTTGTAAGAGTCCACATGTCCAAAGATCTTTGATAATCGATCTCAGATATCATCTTTTAAAAATGATAAATATGAGATATGCCAATCAATATTTTCACCCTGTACAAATTTAATTATCCCAACACTTGATACCAGTAAAACCAACAGAGGAAACAATATACATGAAAATCATTTACTAAATAAAGTTGTGTACCTACTATTCGTGGTCTTATATAGGGTTGTCTTCTAAGGGAAGAGACTGGATGGGATTATCAATGAATGGCCAAGCATACAGATTTTGGAGTCAGATAAACCTGGATTTGAATCCCGGTCTTGTATTTATGAAATGTTTGACCTTAGACTATTTAGGAAATGTTTGACCAAACTGAGTTGCTTACAGACTTCAGTCTTCTCTTCAGTTAATGCTAATAAATATTTCTTCCTCTGATGATTAATTTGAGGTCCGCATGAAATGATTTTTTAAAAATTGCAGGGTGAAACATCCAGATATAGAAAGTCCAAAGTTAAGTGTGAGATGTCAGTATCACCATTACTACCACCCACTGTCATCATATAAATAATCTAATACTATTTCAGTATCTTCAGGAAGATATTAGTTAGCTTTATTTTTGGTACAAATTATAAAATAATGCTAAAGACTGGCAGAAATAAAATAACTTCTTTGGAAGCATATCTTGTTCAAGTTACTAGTTTTAAGTAAAATACTAAAATGAAGATATGTCTAGAGTGGTGACCAATTGCTTTCTCCTTCGTGAACATAAACAGCATGTCAGTGGTTTTACAGGACTGCTCCGTGAACACGGACCTTGACTAAATCATAAATATTAACAATGGGACCTCTTTTTTTCCTTTACATTTGCAAGAAAAGGCCATTTGTGCTGGAAAGTGGGTTCTTGGTCACACATCGGTCTTGGGGAGTCGATCCTGGTATGTCATCACTAACGACAGTGGTTTGATGCAGTACAACTGAGCAAGCTACATTAAAACAGGAAGCACGTATTCTTTCTGTATTCCTTAATGTATCCTTAATGTATCATTATCCAATGATAAGTAGTAGATGCTCAGTATACATGTTAAGTAAGTGAAATATAAGGGTGATTTGTTAAAAATAACATATATATTTTTTTAAGATTTTTATGAATTTATTAGAAAGAGAGAGGGAGAGGAGAGGGGAGAGAGAGAGAGCACCAGCGTGGGTGGGGAGAGGGAAGGTCAGAGAGAGAGGGAGAAGCAGACTCCCCACTGAGCAGGGAAGCCAGAGGCAGGGCTCCATCTCAGGACCCCAAGATCATGACCTGAGCCCAAGGCAGATGCTTCTCCGACTGAGCCACCCAGGAACCCCAAGAATAACATGTAGCTTTTTTTTTTTTTCGTAATACTTGGGGTGCCTGGGTGGCTCAGTGGGTAAAAGCCTCTGCCTTTGGCTCGGATCATGATCCCAGCGTCCTGGGATCGAGCCCCCCATCAGGCTCTCTGCTCGGTGAGGACCCTGCTTCCCTTCCTCACTGTCTGCCTCTCTGCCTACTTGTGATCTTTGTCAAATAAATAAATAAAATCTTTAAAAAAAAGTAATACTAACTGGTTTACAGTTATAGAGTCAAGAGGCTTCAAGCATACTTAGGGAAGGACATCTAAAATATGCATTTTTATTTAAAAATTTGGATTTTTTCAGTAGCCATATTCTGAAGGAACTGCTAGGAGGTAAATCTTGTTCAGCCTATCCTAGGTCTCATTAGATCTGTGACATTGGATTAATGTGACACTGGATTAATGTGACCTCAGGTCATTTTTCTCTGTTTTATTTTCCTCATCAGGGAAATAAAAATACTAAGACCAAAGAATCACAAAGCACATACTATAGGCCAGGTAGTGTTCTAAGAACTTTATGTGTCTTAAGTCATTAAGAATCACAACGGCCCTAACAGTTGGGCACTTATGGTACTCAACATGGAATAGCCAGTGGCTAATGAGATTTGAAGCTGGGATCTCTTCTTCTAGATTACATATTTTTAACTATTAAGCATCACTTTTGCAATAAAAAACCTGAAAACCAGTAAGGTGTGTTCTCACCACTAACAAGACTTTAATAAGTGATTTTTCTCCCAAATAACCCAAGAATAAAGTTCTATGAAAAATAACCTTATATGATTTTTGCACAAATTGGTATATTTACTAGAAATCAGAGAATTGTAAAAAAAAGTAATAATTTTATAATAAGAGTTTGAAGGTTATGAGAATGCATATAAGGTATATAGACTTCAAAGGTGGATTTGGATCCTATTTTCCCAATTATAAATTTAGACTGATTAAATGTTTTTCCTTCCCAAAGTTTCATTTTTTTTTATATTTTAAGAATTTATTTTTTTATTTGACACAGAGAGAGAAATCACTAGTAGGCAGAGCAGTAGGCAGAGAAAGGGGGAAGCAGGTTCTCCACTGAGCAGAAAGCCCAATGCCAGACTTGATCCCAGGAGCCTGAGATCAGAGGCAGAGGCAGAGGCTTAACCCACTGAGTCACCCAGGTGCCTCCCTTCCCAAAGTTTTAAATGTCTAAGCTGATCATTCCTGAACTTGACCAGAGTTATCACTAAGTTTGATTCCATTTATATTTCCCTGCAATTAAATGAGGACTCACCATGCTCTTCCGACAGATAAGTATTGCAACAATTAATTTAGATTCCTTGCTTTTTAAGATGACAGTGTGTGTACTGGCCTGAGGACAGTATTTCAGAACTAAGAATATCCGAAATCGGTGTTTCATGCTGCCTTCTAAAACATGAGATTAACCGGGGATGTCCAGAAATCCTTTGGCTACATAGCCTTTAAAATAAAAGCAGCAGCTGACATACCAGTTGTTACATGATACAATCGAGCCATCATCGATTTTCCAGTCCATGGTCATTCCTACCTATCCACTCACAATGCATAATATCCTTTCGGTTTCTGAGAAGTATTGATAAACTTTCTTTCACTACTCTCCCAGGGAACTATGTATCGGATGACTCATGAGAGTTGCAAGTGAACCACTTAACACTGAGCCTTTCCCCTGGGAATGTACATTGAATTTATTACCATTATTATGTATTTAGTTTTACTACACTTACCTATTAGCAGAGATTTGGGTTTCTTGCATTTCTAAGTGGATGCATGAAAACAAAGCAGTTACTCAACTAGGTCTTGTGGTTGGCTTCAGAGAAAGGTTAAAAACTCAGGGCTTAGAAGAAGAGGGGCTCTAACTTGCCCCTGATTTTCTTTCTTTCTTTCTGCAGGACATAGCAACAGTGGCATTTTCATCATTCTGTCTCAGGCATAAATCTTAAGGCAATTCAGTGGTTCAGTAAAGATCAACAGTTCACTTGGCTTATGTGAGCTCTAGCTTTTCACCTTAAAAATTCAAAGTATCTGTTGGCATATTCTGTGCAACAGAATAGGAGTCAGACACCAGACAAATTCAACGGGTGCTCTCATTTTGATTACCTCTTGGGTGGGGATACTCCACCATGAAGTGGGGATGGTAATACGGTATTTCCCTGCCTACCTATTCAAACCAAAAGGAATGGAGGTCAAAGGGGATTAAAGATATTAATTGCACATGCATAAAGTTTTCAAAAGGATGTTTTACAACATGATTGATGGATCAAGTCAAGTTGCCTTTTAATAAATGCTTTTGAGGCAAATTACCTCATTTAAATAAAATGCACTATATAAAAAGGGACTTGTAGGTTTGAACATACAGTAAGAGTCCCATGGAAGGCAATAACATTTGCATTTATTCTTCATTATCTGTATTTCTAGCATCAAGAATAGTCATAAAGCAGCAGCATCACCAATTACTGTGAGCCAACTCTGTGCCTAGCACGATCACAGGGGCTCTATGTTTGTTACTTCCAATTCTCCCAGCCACCTGTGAAAAACAGGTATGATTCCAATGGCTTAGGGGAAGAAATGGAAGTGTGAAGAGATGAAGTAACTTGTCCAAAGTTCCAAAGCTGGTAAACAGTGCTGTCTTCCCATAGAGTATCAAGAATGGCTGAGTGTGTGTGTTGGATATGAGACCAACGAGATTCTATTGTCCATCTCTCCAATGAGACTCAATTCTCTTTCCCATCCCTCTTCTTTTTAATGTAAACCTGTAAATCACGTAACCCGGAGGCTATATAGCCAACCAAACCTAACAACTGGCAGGGAAAAGTTCCCTGATGTTGTACTATTTCCCAGATAATGAACCTGTTCAACGCATGGTATAGTCCTGCCCCTTTGTAAGATGGTTCACCTCACTTCCACATTTAAAAGCATTAATTAATTTCTAAAAATCAAAGCCTAGTTGACATAATGTTACCTTAGTGTCAGGTGTACAAAATAGCATAAATTCCAAGAAGGGGGATTTCATAGGTCAAGGAGTAAATGTATTTGTAGCCTGGATAGTTATTTTCAACAGCCCTCTACAGACATTGTAAACAATCTGTACTTCTAGTGTTATGGTATAAGGATGGAAGATAGGGACTGTGGACCCCAAGAAACAAACTGAGAGTTTTAGAGTAGAGGGGAGTGGGGGGATGGGTGAACCTGGTGGTGGGTATTAAGGAGGGCACATACTGCATGGAGCACTGGGTGTCATACGTAAACAATGAATCTTGGAACACTACATCAAAAACTAATGATGTACTGTATGGTGACTGACATAACACAATTTAAAAAAAGGGGAGGGGGATAGAAGATACACTTTCAAGTCCTCTGCTATACTCCGTAAAGAGATATCAGGAAAATTTCCCTGTCTTGCTACAAGGTAGATGAGAATGAAGACAATGTGAGCAGAGGAGTGAGGACAGAGCTGAGTTTGGAATTTCATCCTTAGAGGAACCTCACTGGGTATGTGTTGTATCATTATTTATAGATAGGATTTCTAAGACATAGAAATATTAAGTGTCTGTTCCAAGTTTATTCAATAGTAACTGGCCAAGCCTAGATCAGAACTGATTTCTTAGTCACTATATTTTTTTACGTGTTAAATATTAAATTTTCTAGTGTGCTGAAATAATTTGTCCTCTATAGTTTCTATTTCACAGAAGCATTTTTCTATTCCATAATGGTATATGAATATATTCATATATATCTAATATGTACATATTATATACATAATCAATTATCAATCAATCATCTCTCTACCTGAATCCTGGGTAATTACTGCTTTTATTTTACTTAAAAATAATACGATGACTTTTCTTGGTCTTCATGCCATAAACCAAAAAGCAAGAGTTAAATGAAAACTGTTTTTCTTGGAACTCACAAGTGTCTTCATTACATAATCTACAAGCAGAGAAGTGGACTTCTGGTTCACAATGAAAAGTGTACCATGTGAAATTATTCTTTTTTGGTAAATGTCCCAGGGTATGCTCTACTTTTTGTTAGGCAAAAATAGTAAGAACATAAACTCAAAGTTCTTTGTGGTAAAATTCTCATTATGATATATAATCACATGGGTTTCTACAACATATCTAGAAACATTTTAAATATATTTTATGTGAACACTAACTTTAATAAGCCAATCTCAAGAAACTTCACTATGGCTTCTGAGAGTTCTATGTTCTTTCGTAGCATACGCTAGAATAAAAGAGAAAATTAAAAAAAAAAAATGAAGCACAAAAACAATATTCTGAAACTTTCTGATGGGCTGAAACAAACTGAGGCTACATAATTTAAGGCCTAACAATATCTAAAATGTTGGCATTAATTCATCGCCATTTGGAGATGAAATTCATATTGCCTTTGGAAACCAGTAATTATGCGTTTGTTTGCATACTCTAAATATTCCCAAGTGGGTTAGCTCACCACCAAAAAGACTCACTGAACTCCATTCCTGGCTACAATTGGCATCAACTTTCCTGCAACTGTTATGAAGGCTCAAATAGGATGTGAAAGCTTTTGAAGCTCATCAAAACATACGTCAAAAATATAGAGGCCAGGGGCACCTGGATGGCTCAGTGGTTTAAGCTGCTGCCTTTGGCTCAGGTCATGAATTCAGGGTCCTGGGATCAAGTCCCGCATCAGGCTCTCTGCTCGGCAGGGAGCCTGCTTCCCTCTCACTCTCTCTGCCTGCCTCTCTACCTACTTGAGATCTCTGTCAAATAAATAAATAAAATCTTAAAAAAAATAAAAAAAAATAGAGAGGCCAATTTCTCCAACATCATGTCCCAATCAATGCCCCGAAATTTGTTGCCAATCATGGTTGCCTTACAGATGCATTTGTTCACCACATATGGTATTTAAAAAAAAAAAAAAAAAAAAAAGTGAATCAATACTTTAAGGATGGGATACTTTATATTTAAAAAAAAAAATCCAGGTTTATGCCTTTCCTTGAAAAATAAGAGTTCTAATAAAACCGGGGCCTACATTTTCCCATGGCAACACTCAGGGAGAACTGGGTGGATGAAGTCTGGCCCTGTTTTGACAAAAGTTTGCTTTTAGTTCACTCCAGACACAAACGCTATTATGTTACCAACCTCAAGGCTGTTTATAATAGAAGTTATAATGTAACTTTAAAAAGTTAGACCTTTTCAAGAGTCAAATGATGAGAACATATTTTTCTCTGGTAACTGCCCTGATTAGTTCATTTAAGCTACCTGTCTGAAAAGAAACTGTGTATGACTTTATGACCTTGTTTTAACTGGTGGCATTTAATTTCTACTTATGGATAAGTAGACTTGTCTGTAAGATAAGTTAACTTCTCTGTAAGACTATAGTGAATCGGTGTTGAGATCCAACAGAGGCCTTGGAAGGTAAATCTTATGCAAAAAGCACATTTCCAGCAGGACTTATGCCCCATGAATACCAATTCTTTCATAACTACAAAATATCATCAATCTCATTACATTATTAGAACACTTACAAATTAAATAACATTACCAATCTCTTATTGTATGTGTACATTGGTATCTTCTGTGTAATCTCCCTAAGAGAAAGGGCTTTGTTCTTTAAAGCTTGGATCCGAGCCTGGCACATAGCTGGTGCTCAGTAAATATGTCTTGCATGAAAGGTAATGTTAAATGGCTCACTGTGCTGAGTATCTTGCGTTTTCTTCTCTAGAGCTACTCTCCACCTGTCTTCACCCTGCTCTCAGCCCTGGGAGGCTCACGAACAAACTATATTATTGTTATCAGTAGATTGCTTCTTTCCTGGAATCCGATTTGGTCAAAGGGGGAGCTGGGGTTGGGGATTGTCGGGCAGAAGAAGAGCGAGGTTGGATATTTAAAACCCTGGTGCTTTCTCTGAGGACTGACTTCATCCTTTCATTGAAGGTCACAGCTGCTTCCAGGCAGTCTGAGCTACCAGTCCAATTCTGAGCATGGATTTCCGTAACTGCTGTCCCCACTCACCCCTTCAAGCATAGGGGGGAGTAGCTGTATCCCTCTTTACTGGCCCGCAGTTACTGTGTGCTCTCTAACAATCTTTATAAGAAGTCCCCTTGAGAATCTCTCCTCTATCATCCAATTTGAGCATGACATCTGTTCCTGCCAGGCTCCTAAGTAATGCACTTATCATAACGGCTGCCGTGGCCCAATTATTCCCTCTGCTCACCATTACAGAATAATAGAGAAGTAACAGCTTTTCACCAAACCACTCTTTTCACCTTTACCAGTAACTGAGAGACCTTCACCTGTAAATGGCAGAAGCCGGGTGAGAGCCGGTGTCATAGCTGGCACGGACCCGTCCCCGGTACAGTTCGACGGCAATATGGTCCTTGTCACCCTTATACAGGAGGATCCCGCTGTCTTCATCTGTGGCAATCTGGTAGGAAGTAACCCTGACATTAGTAGGAGGCACAGTCATCTGCATATACGTCACCAAACAGAAGCAAGACTGCTCAGTGCAATTTTTACTCCAGTTTATTTTTTCCTTATGGCTGTGAGAAAGTAATAGTGCAAGGCACATGGAGGTGATGACTTGGAAGGTCACCTGTTCCTAAATTATTGTGATGCAAATAAATTTGTAAAGAATTAATTAAAACCAGTAACACTTAAGTCAACACCATGGGACATACTTAAAACTTTCTCTGCTGGAGGTTTTCATTTACTTGGTCTTTTTGCTCCTATTCTTCACAGGGCACAAATGGGAAAAAAAAAAAAATCTCTGTTTTTTTTCCTCTTGCTTTTTGGCCTTTTTGGGCTTTTAAAGAATCAATTTGGTAAAAATTAGGTCTTACGCCCGAACCCCACTAGGTACTTCTTGTAACAGTCCAGTAAGGAAAACGCTGGAAGAGAGGGAGGAGGGCTTTTTAAAGAAGGCCTGCTTGACTTCCCGAGTCCTATTCCTCATGGCTGGAAGGGCTCCTGCCCTCACTGGAGTGTCAGGATAAGCCAAATAAGGAGCGGCATCTTCTAGAAATCAGCTAAAATCATTTGAATTCAAAATACATTAAAATAGTTTCCTTATCAGATAAACACACAGCCCCAGTGTGCCCCATGTGTCCTCAATTCATAAACCCTCATCTAGTCTCACCTGTTCCGCGAGGGTCCGACTGACTTGCTTAAAGGGACAAGGTGACATGGTTAAAAGTCTTACAATAACATTTGAATTTGTTCATTTCATGTCACTTCTTTTTTTTTTTTTTTTAATTTTTTATTTATTTGAGAAAGAAAGAGAATGAGCCAGAGAGAGAACAAAAGCTGGGAGGTGGACAGAGGGAGAAGCAGGATCCCTGCTGAGCAGGAAGCCTGATATAGGGCTCCATCCCAGGACCCTGGGATCATGACCTGAGCCAAAGGCAGACACTTAACCAACTGAGCCACTAGGCACTCTCATGTTGCTTCTTAAAGGTTTTGAGGTAAGGAATTAAAAGGCACTCGCTGAATATTTTATCAAGGTGTGTGATGTCACCTGTGCTCTCCTCACCTGCAGCTTTCCTAAGAAAAGACCCTGAACTTGGAGTCCTAAAAATAAATAAAATGCCTTCACTAGAGCACAAAACATGTTTTGTTGTTCTCTCTCTCCTTTTTCTCTGTTTCATAATCAAGTAGTGAATAAAAATACCTGGTTCCCATTTAGTTTCAAAAAATACAAATGTTGGAGAGAATGACTAAAGATTTTCACAAAGAGAGCATTTTCTGTCTTTGTGTTATGAGGACGTTAACTGTCTCTTTAAGAAAGAGAATCACTCATGAACTACCATGGATGTTGAAGATTTGAAGTTGAAGGTGGCTTAGGATGAAGTCAGCTCTCACTCCCGGGACACGGCTTACCTGTAGGGTGATGTTCGTTTGAGGCCGGACCTTGGCTGAAGGAATTTGAAGATAAGACTCTTTGTTGACAAAATTCACGCTGACCAGCTTTTCACACTTCTCTCCCTGGTAACCCGGCAAACACTGGCAGATGGGCTCGTTTATCCTGATGATGCACTGAGCTCCATTCTGACAATCAAAGTTATCACAGGGGCTGGTTCGGGGGAGGACCATGGGTGGAGAAAATTCACAGAACAAGCCGCTAAAGAAAACAGCAACAATACATTGTTTTCACTTAGTTGCCAAGATGAGTTGAAGCCTTTCTGCAGGACAGAACTCCAAATACGAAACTCTGTTTCTACGTTTACCTGTAACCTTCAGGGCAAATGCACGTGTAGCCGTTCACAGCATCTGTGCAGTGGGCCCCGTTTTTACACTTGTGATCTTGGCAGTCGTCAAAGTCAATGTCGCAGTGTTCGCCCACGTACCCTGGTGTGCAGTCGCACCTGTTTGAGCAAGCACATTAACAGTTTCACACCCAACTGAGCCAAAGTAAGGAAAATGGTTGCATTTCACCTAGAAAAAAGTTGGCACTGTCTTTGCAAACGTATTGAGTACACCTAAAACCACTGTAGCATTGTGTGTCAACTACACTTCAAGAGAAGGATGTGACGATGGAAGCAAAAAGTGGAAAACTCGTATGGAACAGGCTCATAGAGCTCCCAAATTAATGGAGGCCTAGAAAACAGTTATTCCATGATTTCTCAACATGATCTGTAAGGGGATGGTAAGGACTCTGATTATCGTGAGCCTCCACAATCCCAGTGAGCATGGAACTATACCCTCCTCCTTCCCACCCATCCTTTCTTCTTTTCTTCTCCTTATCATGTTTGACTTCCTACTTCCTTCCTCCCTCTTCCTTTCTTCCTTCCCCCCTTCTCCATCTTCCTTCGCTTCCTCTCCTTTCCCTCCTCTATCGTCTCTCCCCTCCCTCCCTCTGTCCCCACTATTTTTGCTTAGGTGTCCTCTGTTTTCATTGTTCTGCTTCCTTTCAGCAGTGGAGACCAAAAAAATTGCTATATTGTAAAATTTACTAAGAATATGAAACATATTTTAAAAATAATTTTTTAAATTTAAATTTTTAAAAACATTTTTGTTTTCTCACAGGAAAGGGATATATTGGAATAAAATAGAATTTTATGAAAAAAAATGATGTCAACATTGGAGACCCTAATTCATAATGAATCCAGACAATCATTATGGCAGAGCAGGGCTGACCTAATGGAGTAGGACAGGGAAACTGATTAAAAAAAAAAAAAAAAAAAAAAAAAGAGGGGCGCCTGGGTGGCTCAGTTGTTGAGCATCTGCCTTCAGCTCAGGTCATGATCCTGGGGTCCTGGGATAGAGCCCCGCATCGGGCTCCTTGCTCAGCAGGAAGCCTGCTTCCCCTTCTCCCTCTCCCTCTCTCCCTGCTTGTGCTCGCTCTCTCGCTGTCTCCTTCTGTGAAATAAATAAAAAATCTAAAAAAAAAAAAAAAAAAAAAAAAATTAATTGCTGGGGCCAATTCCACCAACAACTCTTTGCCTGTTTGTTCACTGTGGTGGCACAAGGTAAGATGGGGTCTCAGCCGCACTGACGGTGAAGAGCCAGGGGTCATATACACATGGCATTCTTGGAGCATGCCCTCCTTGCCATGCCCTCTTCTGACCACTGGGCATATATGGATTCACAGAATCCTTCTCCAGAGCCCTGGATTCACTGACTCCTTCTCCAGAGTCTACTACTTCACTGAACAGGTGAGGGAGCTGAAGGACAAACTGGTTTAAGGACCTTATCCAAGGGCATTCAACTAGTAAGTGCCACAGCCAGGTAGGAAACCCAAGCAATCTGCAAAGAGGGTCCGGATTTCTGACCACGGAAGGATGAAGGACTCAAAAGCTGCTAGAGGAAAAAGCAGTGTGGCAGGTGCAGTGGTTTTCAAAGCATGCTCTGAAGAGCATGGGAAGGAGGCTTTTGGCAGCTTCCTGCTTCCCTCCTTTCTCCTGCAACACTCTCCGGTTGTGATTCATTAATTTTACACACTGGGCTTCCATGAGCATTTCTGTTTGGGGTTTTAAGAGAGGGCTCACTGAGTTAGAAAGACAAACAAACCAGGAACCTACAGTTTATTTAGCTTTATAGAATTTGGACTTTGCAGTTACACAGAACTGGATTTGCATCCCAGATTCATCTCTACATGTATGCAATCTTGACTAATTTACTTAAACTTCCTAGGTGTTTGTGTCTTCATCACAGTACAAAATAATTTCCATCTCATGGGTTTGTTAAAAGATTAAATAAAAACACTAGCTGTAAAAGACTCAGTATAGTGGCTTGATATATAATGCATGATCAATAACTGGTAAGAATTTAAACAATAATTCTATTAAGCCTTCATAACTCTATAAAAGTCTTTGTGGTTTAGTCTTGACTAATTTTCCAGTTTTCTATTTCAAAGCCACGAGAATTTAAATGAATGAGGGTAATTAAAAATGCCCAAGTGAATGTGGACATTATTGAACACCAAGGGTTTTCTCTGAAAAATGTAAAATCAGAATTTAAGAGTTACTGAAGGGTTGATGAATTAAAATAAATGGGGGTACAGAACCTCTAGGGAGAACAGACTTTCAGCTCTGTGTGTATGAATTAGGAAATAAAATGAGATCACTGCAGACGCATGCTTGCTCTAGAGCCAGTGGTTTTAATACTAAATCATAACAAAGCAAAGTAAACAACACATCTGAAGTTAAATGGATCTTAAGTGGCCATATACATCCTCAAATAGATGGACAAAGTCTGGGGAGAGAGCTTGCATCAATGTTAATGTGAGCAGAACCACTGAAATGCCAGGCATTAAAAGAAAGAAGAAATGCTTTGAAACACTCTGAATTATTTATCTGAGAAAAGAAATCAAAGTAAAAGATAAGAGAACCACACACTCACCACCAGTGGCTAAGAGCTATTTTATATTCTTTTCTCTACAAATACTATTTTTCAAGCCCATTAGTACTTGTTATGACCAACTTTTTTTTTTTTTTTTTTTTTGGTCTTTCCTTGCTCCTCAGATCAAATTACAAAACTGAAGAAAAAATTTAATTAAGGATTCCTTAAGGTTTGTATTATCAATAAAACCTATTCCACTCCCTCAACTCTATTATCTCCCAAGGAGTGAGGAAAAAAGCAAAGACTATAAACTATTTAGCGAAGAAGCCCAACAGCTGACTAAGGAAGACGCATGCTTGAAAATACTGCCTATGGCATGTCATGGTCTAAAAATATCTCAAAGCAATTTAGGAGATTTATGAGGTATATAATAAAGCAAGAAAAGTAAAACCAGCTCTATTAGCTTAGTAATAAGAAAATGAAGTCGAAGAAACAATAGGGTTTGTCCAAACAACATCTGTCAGAAGAGGTTTTCTTTAGTAGTTTTATATAGTTTGGGTTTTTAAGTCCATTTTCTTTTTGCAACTCCCTCCAACTCCCTTATATCTCACAATGTGCAATTGTTTACAATATGAGAGGAACGGCGTACACCATGACTTCCCCAGCTTTCTGCTAAACTATATACAGCCATAAAACAAGTTCATGAATTACGGTAGAAAACAATGGGTGCCCAAATCAGCTAGCCCATAAGCCAGGAGGATGCACTTCTCTGTGTTTAATTTAATTGACGGTAAGAGAAGATACTGAATGTAGGAGTAGTCTTTTTGAAGACCAACCCCCTCATTTTTTAATGGTTTCCATTAAGTCCCACAAATTCTTTATCTTAGAATCACAATATGCAAAGTCCTGTGAAACATGCCAGGCAGATAAGCAGTTCTGGAACCATCGCTTTCCTGATAAATTTCTTTGAGAAATGATATTTGTTACGTATGTCAATGGTGGCTTTTCTTTCTTTCTTTCTTTCTTTTTTTTTTTTTTTAAGTGGTGGATTTTCATTTTGCTAAATTCAATGTGGGCAGATCAAAGACATTAGGAGTTAAAATAATTCATGTACAGTACTTGCATGAACAGGATGCAATGCAGAATCTTGCATAAATGAAGATTTCAATAAGACCTCTGGTTTTTGGGCACCTGGGTGGCTCAGTGGGTTAAGCTGCTGCCTTCGGCTCAGGTCATGATCTCAGGGTCCTGGGATAGAGTCCTGCATCGGGCTCTCTGCTCAGCAGGGAGCCTGCTTCCCTCTCTCTTTCTCTCTCTCTCTCTGCCTGCCTCTCCATCTACTTGTGATCTCTCTCTGTCAAATAAATAAATAAAAAATCTTAAAAAAAAAAAAGACCTCTGGTTTTTGCATTGGATTGTAAACTAAAATATAACAAAAAGTAAAATCAAAGAATATTCTTTTCTTTTTCAATAAGGTATCAAATGGAATCAGTGGGTACTGAACTGTATTTGTATATTCTTCTTTTTAAAGATTTTAAAGATTTAAATAAATTTTAAGAGAGAGATAGCAGGAGGGGGAGGGAGAGAGAATCTGAAGCAGACTCCGTGCTGAGTGCAGAGCCTGATGCGGGGCTCGATCCTACCATTGGGAGACCATGACCTGAGCCGAAACCAAGAGTTGGGTACTTAACTGACTGAGCCGCCCAGGTGCCCCTGTATGTTTATATCCTAAAACTGCGTTTGCATATTCTAAAATTTTAAGCCACAGTGAATAAAAATATGTAAATAAAAGGAGAACAAGCATTTTATTCAGACTGATTTTTTGGAAGGCAGTTCTGGAGATACTGACCCTACCTCCCATTCAAATTAGAGTATCTGATATCTGTGGACAGCTAGCAAAATGTTAGAGTTCCAGCTCAATTCCCATCTTATAAAACTGTTCCCCACTTCAGCAATTTTTAATTCTTTGAATCCTATGGCAATTATGCCGAAGTCATTTCTGAGATGATAATGTATGTGAATGTGAGTAGCTATAAAACACTACAAAAGATGGTGGTATTACCATGTGTTCTGACCCATGGCAGGTGCTCAGTCAATAACTGGGTAAAAGAACAAATCATTCTATTTGCTACTTGCCTGATACAAGCACAGCCCTGCTCTTGAACCCAACTGTGTCGTTCCTGAGAATCCAACTTACCTTCTGTAACAAACCAACTGTAATGTTAATAAACTACAAGACATCTTAGAGGTAACCTGTATTTGAAAAATCACTCAACTGGGAAATAGGAAACCCAGCTCCCACCTCTGCCAATGAATAACCTTGAGATCTTTGGACAGCCACCAACCTGTCTGGGTCCTGTTTTCCTCATGTTTAAAATGAAGAATTTGGACCAGATGATCTCTAAACTACTGTCCATTTTAAGAAGAGAAGTTGCTGTTGATAGACCCTCAAACTATTTCAAGACTGTGGCAAAGGAATAATTTAATTTGATACCAAACATATTTCAGGAAGATTACTGAGGAAGAAAAGAAGTAATTTTAAAGTTCTGGGTTCACTTGAGGGAACCCTTTATCTAGAATGACTGTCTGCTTTATCATCCCACAAAAGACAAACATAAGGTGAAAGGAGTACTATTAATAACAATGCTGAGACAACAAGCACAAACTGGGACTGTCCCCAGGCATTCTGGGACATACGGTCACTCCATCTTCCTCACCTTGGATAGTTAATAATTGGTGCAGACCAAAAAAAGAAAAAAAAAAAAAAAAAAGAAAAAGAAAAAGAAAAAAAAATTTCAGTTACATTCAATTAACTCCCTACTTACCACAAACTTATATTCAGATAATAAAGCACCTAGTAGATATTACAAAATTATTTGGCCTGCAAATACATTTAAGTAAATATAGTCAAAGTCTACTTTATTTCATGCATGACTTCCCAGGAAGAGCCAGGAAACAAATGGAAATGCCGTCTTTTATTTTCTTTCCTGAACTAAAAAAGTCCATGCTGTATAGAAACATTTATAAAAATGCCACTGACAATGGAGGGTGTCCCTTTCATCCTGAGCAAAAGTGTGAAGTGAGGGCTTGAAAGGAAGGTGAGGAAGACAGGCGCCCACCCCCATCTCCTACCCCCTCATTGAAAGCCCCAGGACAGCTCTGACTTACTTGAATCCCTTTGGCATCAGGATGCACTTGGAGTCGTGTTGGCAGGGATTTAGGTCCTGGGCACAGAAGTCCAGCTTCTCCTCACACAACTCGCCTGTTAACATGGCAAACAATGTTAGTACACAGAGAAAGGTTAACAGGCTTCCCACCATCGGGCTGTCAAGGGCCTCAGAGGTTAGCACAGCTTGTGACTGGGGAAAAAAATAAATCACAAGATATGGAAGCAGACGATCCAAAATGCTGGTTATGCTGCTAAACAGGCTTATGATTTGGGACAACACAACTATTGTGGTTTGTAACTAATATGAGCCCCTTTAGAATATACTTAGAATATACTATTGAAATGAGGAAAAGGAAATCTGAATGCTTTTTGTTTCTGTTGTTTTATTTATGCTAAGTTGGGCTTTTTATTAAGTTATAGCATATACCCTAAGGATAAATGAATAGCTAGTGAATATTTACAAACTGAACCCATTCAGGTAACCAGCATCCACATCCAGAAACACACCATTTACCAGTATCCCAGAAGCCTGACCCCAAGGGTAAGTAACCACTATCTTAACAGGACCAAACATTAGTTGTGTCTGCTTCTGAATGTGACATAAATAAAAGCATTTGGTATGTACCCCTTTATGTCTGGCCTATCCTGTTGTTTTATGTTTGGAAAAATAATCCTCATTTCTTCATAGGCTCCAAGGTCTTAAAATGTCTGGAAGAGAAAGACTTTGTTTCTCTCTTATGACTTAATTGCAACAGCTCAACAGAATAGTCCTCAGTTATATCCACTGAGATAGAAAAAAGCAAAAGGAGAATCAATCAGAAGAAAGGACATACACTTCTCCCCATCCCCACCCCCCGAGTATTAGCTACCACATAGAGAACAAATTTTATCAATACATGAGAGCTAAAAGCATAACCATGCAGATTCTAGACACTCTATGTTGAATTACATATCTGAAAAACCCTTAAGAAATGTCTTCAGTTATAAGTAATATGTTCTATTTTGTCTTAGGCCAAATGTGATTTTCAGTGAGACTTTCCCAATCATTGTGTGAGATAATAAGTAACTAGAAAGATATAAAATGTGAAAGTTCTCACCTTTGCTACCTTACCTCTAAACCACTTTTTAATTGTGTTATATACAGTAAGTGAATGAATAAAATGACACAGCTACACGGACCTGTTCATTTACCAGAAACTATTAGTACTTTCATTCATTCAAAGTGTGTGGATTTAAATAGCATTGGTTAAAAATCAGGAGTTTGCAGCGCATTCCTTTATTGTAAGACTGTCCTTTTAAGGTAAAACTTTGCTACCTGATAGAAAGAGTTGTTTAGCAACTCAATGTGGCATATTATTTACATTTCAAGATCTGTATCCATGATGTAAATATGTAAATGTACCCAGTTATTCTATCAGTTTGATGTATGGAAAGTTAGGGTTTTTCCTGTCTTTTAAAGTGAACTAATTACATGGAAAGTCTCATTTATTTCTTCTACAAGAAGGCTATCTGTGTCTCTAGATTTGTGATACAACAAGATTTAAACAACATTTACATGATGAGCTATCTTTAAACAGGGTTTATTTAAAGCTTTTCACTTTCAATTAGTTTTACTTTAAGTAATACCCCTTGATGGAATTCATTCATTATAATTTATCAGCCTACCATGATGAATTCATTTTTAGTTTTCTAATCAGATCTATTCGGTTGGATGCAGGCTGTTTACAGTAGTCTACAGAAAAAGAAGTTTGTAATAACTGATGATAGAGAGGAACCATTTAAGATATATAATAAATAAAAACATATTTTCACTCTACATCCAAATAATAAATTGTTTTAAAAATTATAAGAAAAAGATAAATGTTTAACTTCTTATTCACTTGGATCCAATCCAAACCAACCCAATCTAATCCAATCAAGCCGACCCAAACCACAGTTCATTAAGGATTTACTCTATGAGGCTGGACTAGATTCTGTAGCCACAAGGACAGATGTTAATGGACTCTGCCCTCAGTCAGTTCCCAATCAACCAGCAGAGAAAGTCTGAGCTGGAGATAGGACATAGGGAAATTCATCTCTAAGAGAAGAAATTAGAGTTGACCCTTTATTCTCCATCACATGTTTTTTCATAAACTTGATGTGGAAAGGAGTGAGAGAGGGGATCATTCTAAGAAACTGTTGGCTAAACAGATTGGCCATTCTGTAGTCCACAGCTTTAAGACTAAACATGCTAATTTAAATGCAAAAAAAGAAAAAAAAAAGATTGATAGCTGTTCCTCATAAAATAAGTATATAATATCTCTTATAAAATAAGTATTCCTTATTCTATAAGGAATCTATCTTATAAGAATAGCGCGGCAGCAATATTAACCGTTGCTAAAGTCATGTATGAAAGTTCTCTGTGACCAATACATAGCTACACATTTGACTCTGGTTAAGACTGGCTGATTACTTCCAAAAGGATTTATCTCCCTTTAAGTGTCACCAAATATTACAATACTAACAAATATTACAAAAGTATCCTCTACATCCTATTACTGCCTAACTCACTTCTAAAGCCAAATCTTGCAAGCTATATTCATTTCCTGTGTCTATGTATGATTTTACAAATTTATCTCAAGTTCATGTCTGGGTTAATGGTGTTTCCTTTTGTTTTAGTAACTTTACTAAGTTCTGCTGTCAGTTTTCCATCCCTTATATATCTCTTCTTTATGAAATCTTCCTGGATCTTTTCATCCACTTGTTATTAATCTACAATTTGTGTATGTCATATTTGCCTGTTCCTATTTTACAGCACACATACTGTATGTCTTTATTTATTGACTTAAATTAACAAGTATTTGTATAGTGTTTACCACTCTGTATCAGAGAGGTTTTTTTTTTTTTTTAAGATTCTATTTATTTTTTTATTTAACAGACAGAGGTCACAAGTAGGCAGAGAAGCAGAGAGAGAGGGGGAAGCATGTTCCCTGCTGAGCAGAGAGCCCAATGCGGGGCTCGATCCCAGGACCCCGGGACCATGACCTGAGCCAAAGGCAGAGGCTTTATTTAACCCACTGAGCCACCCAGGTGCCCCTATTAGGCAGTTTTAAACACTGTACCAATATAGAGTCACTTAAGCTCATGACAGCCATTTAATAAGGAAAGGTAAGAGTGCTGTACTCTTTTAGATGTCATGGATATTATGCTGTTTACCTCATTTCCTGTCTTTGACTGAAAGATCACTGAGAGCAGTATCCTTGGCATATTTGCCTTCATAACTTTATAAAGTATGATATGACAGACTCAAATATTAGCTATTGAAAAAAGATACAAGAGATCTATCTTACTGACCTATATTCAACTTGGATCTCATTTTATCCTTTACGTATTTTTCTGTTTAATTTTTGCCTAATAATGAATCACCCATCTTTAATAATAAATAGTTTGCAACTTTCCTTTAAATATTACTTTAAATTTTCTCTGGTCACTTATCAAAACAAATGTTTGCTTTGGACTATTTCTCTTTCATGCTTTTGAATTATATTGGATTCTGCTCTATTTGGGGGAAGGGAGCTTTTAAAGTTCCAATACTGTCCCACAGTGGGGAAAGTTGAAAGGCTCAATATAAGATGGGAGTTGTTAAAAAAAAAAAAAAAAAAAGGAATTGTAGAGAGCTCCACAGACGAATGCAGAACTTTATATATGTCTACTTCTCAACCAGTAAAGAAAGCTTGGATATTTGAAAGCTGCATTGCTTTTCCATGAAGAACAGAAATAAAATTCACTAATAGTTGGTCATTGACTCATATGTTTTTCATTACTATTGAAAAATTTCTCCTAAAAGTCACAATATTAAGTGAACGTTATGCAATCTTTCTTCCTTCCTTTCTCTCTCTCCCTCCCTTCCATTTTTTTCTTTTCTTTCCTTTTTCCTTCCTTTTCTTCTTTCTTTCTTTCTGGTATATGTGTGGTTATAGCTAGTACCAAATTAGTGAAAAAAAAATCAGGGAGAATAATAGGAAATAAGGCAACTGTATTTGCTCTTTTGATGGTCCAAGGCCAGCTAAGACAATATCATCCATGTCTAGCTTCCTTTCTGAGATGATAAAGTATGAACTGATAGAAAGGAAAGGTAGAAATGTTCTTTATTCTATTACACACGGTTAGTGTTGTAATCAATTATCAGGTCTTTATATTTTAACAGGGCAGCAGGAAAGATAAGTCAGCTCATTGGAGTGGTTAAAGGCAACCCAGGAACTCCATAACTTAGTTCCAACCCACCCTGGTAAATCCCAGGAAATCCTTTTTTTTTTTTTTTTTTTTTTAATTTGCTTTAAGCTCTATACCCTTAGAAGTCCCCAGTGGGATTTCACTTTTAATTTGTCTTATGCTTGGAGCTTTCAGCTTTTTCTTTTCTTTCTTTTTTTTTTTTTTTTTTTTTTGTGAGAATTTAAAAAAAAAAAAGGTGTGTGTGTGTGGAAGAGAGAGAGATACATATATATCACTGTTTTGGAGAAGAAATGTAAAGTGGTCCAAAAGGAAGCATACAACTATTTCTTCAGAATAACAGAGGCTAGTGATTGATCTGTTTGTTATAACTTGTGAAGAAAAGGTGTCACATCTTCTAACCAGATGTCTTTTTTTATAAGAAAGTGACATCTAGTTCTTGGATCACTTCTTCCTGATTGTATTTCTCAGGTAAGTATGGCAGAGAGTGGGACTAGAAATGGTCAAATTCCACAGTGATACTAGCATGAGCTGGGAGGGAGCAAGGCAAGAGTGATGCCCACTCCCCGAAAAGGGACTGGCTTCTCCAAGCCCTCTCTTGAGCAGGAAATAAGATCGCTACTTACTGAACCCCTGTAAATGTAGTTTTTCTGAAGAATTTGATGTAGTGCAAACGTGACCACATATCCTGGCTTGCTCAGGTTTACATTATCCTGGTTTACACCTGTTGTCTCAAGGTAATTATCAGTAGTGCACGCACACAGATCCCTGACTTAAATGATAAATGTCACACGGTCACCCTGTAGGTGGAATAGTAGAAGCAAGACCATCAGAATTAATGTTCTGTTTGGAGTGAGGAGTGAGCCAGCACAGAGAGATCCTAGGGAGTAAGTACTCTTAATGGGTGAGATGATATTTGGGTTGTTGACTTATTGCTTAAAACGGCCTTTCTGACTTATTCAGTATAAAAGAGTGGCTTGGTTGCAGGAAAGTGAACTATTTTGTTGTTGTTGTTTTTCGGGGCCCCGATTCTTTATTGGTAAAATGATCTCAGGAATGGAAGTTGTGCAAGGTCAGATGTGACTCCAAAAAATCTTAACCAAAAAAAAAAAAAAAAAAAAGAAGAAACTTCTACAAAGATGGATAATGTAGGCGGCAAGTTAGCAGAGTGAGGGTCACCCTAAGCTGCACTCAGAAGTATGAACAAAGAGTCCGCACGTGCCCAGAACCTTCTGAAGTTGTGACACTGTGATATTAAAATGAAGCAGAAATCCCAATGCATTTCGATGGTTGTTGTGGGAAAGGGTACCTGCAGTTGGCCTTGCCTCCTGCTTCATTTCACATCTATGAATCTAGCTGATTATAATGTTCCTTCCTTCTTGGACACAGAGGGGCCCCTTCCTTTTATCTGTATTTATACTTCTGGCATCTTAACTTATCCTTTTGTTTACATTTCTTATTTACCAAACTTACTGAAGTAGTTTCAGAACTGTTCTACAAACTTCTTCCATGATACCATAGGGAGTGATCTCCCTATAGCTTTTTCTAATGATGATAAATCAGGTTTTTAACATCACCATGCACTGTGAGTGTCAACTCTGCATGAGGACCTGTGCTAATGCCGGGAGTAAAATGGTGAACTGTAACTACAACAATGACAAAATGATCGTCCTATTCTCAGGGAGCTCACACATAAAAGGAAGAGGAGAGAGATATTCAATAATTTCTAAAGTAACCATAAAATTGTTTGTGTGATAAAGGCTAAGCAGATGTCCTTGTGCTCTAGAAGGGAGACAGACCATGCTAGGGGTGTTTAGGAAGAAGTGAGACTGGGACATGAAGGTTCTGAAGCGGGGGGCGGGGGTGCAGAGCAGGAGCAGCTGCTCTATGCAGGAGGCTGTATGCATGGAAAATCTTAGCTCTGACAGACTGGGAATGAGCCTGGGAAAACAAGGTAGCTGAGAAGGCCACAGAGGTTGGCAGGGGCCATGTAGTAGAATGTCTTTACTCCATGAGCAACAGGTACCACGGAAGGGTTTTAGGTTGGGAGTGATCAGATGATATTGGCACTTTGTAAAGGACATTCTGGCTCCGTTGAAGGATGGACTGCAGAAGGGCAGATAAAAATGGACACGATACATGATTCATCTTGTACTTAGGTAGTGGTAGATGAGATGGATGGCTTGGAGAGATGATTAGGAAACAAAATTTGTGAATTTGTGATGGGTTGGATGACAGCAGGGGAGAGAGAAGGAGCTGTCTCAGACTTCTAGGTTTCTGGTATGTATATTTGGATGTACCTTTTAGTGACATTGAAAACGCTGAAATGACCAGATTTTCTGGGGCAAAATCAAGAGTTTAAAATGCAGTGTTGTAGTGTTATGGGTTGAATTGTGTTCCTCTCTCTGTCCCCTAAAAAGGATATGTTGGAGTCTTCCAGTAGCTCATGTGGCCTTATTTGGAGATAGCCTCTTTGCAGAGATAAAAGTCATCAGGGTGGGCCCTTATTCATTATGGTTGATTTTCTTATAAGAAGGGGAAATATGGCACAGAGAAAAGACTGACGGGACACAGGGAGAAGATGACCACCCACAGTCCAAGGAGAGAAACCTACAAGAGCTTCCCTCAAGACTCTCAAAAGGAATCAATCCTGCTGACACCTTGATTTCAGACTTCCAAACTCCAGAACTGTGAGACGTGAAATTTATGTTATTTTACCCACAAAGTACCTGTTGTGGTACTTTGTTATAGTAACACTAGAAAACTAATACAGGTGGCAAATGCTAAATTATTAGAGAATTATAGTTGGGAACAAAACTTTCAATTTATACCATAATTTCTTTGCTTTCTTCTTGGCTCTTACATATTATTTCTTATTTCATTTTATGTGGCTGTCCTTTCCTTGGCCTAAAATTTTCCCTTTGGTCTCTGAGATTCTCTAACAGAGTTTGGAATAAGTGATGCACAAGAACAAGAAGTACCCCATGACCATGACCTCTGCAGTGCAGAAGAGCCAAGGTTCAACAGAGCACAGTTGAGTAGGTGGGCTTTACATTTGTTGGGGGCTGAAAGTCTCTCTGCAAAGCACTGAATCTGTGTAGACATGGACCAAACCCTTCCGCTCCTCTCCAAGGGGAACTGGTGTTAACCGTTAGGGTAATGAAGATTCTCTTCCCCTTAGGGAATTAAAGGCGAGAAAGGCCAAGAGAACCACAAGCAACTATGTCTTGTAGAGAGGGAGAAAAGTGAGTCCAGTATCTTGTTTCATCAACTTTACAATGAATATGGAGATTGGCTTGAACTTTGCACAGAGCTACATTTAACAACCACCAGATATCTACATTATTAATTTAAAAATAATAATATGTTTTATTAGTTTAAATTATTTCGAAGATATCAAAGTTCATGATACCTGTAGGATATCTGAGCTGAATCTTGTCACTAATAATAATTAACATTTCCTTCATATATTCAAATTTCTTAACCATGTTTTTTCTTAAAAAATATTGGTTCAACTCATGACATCATTGAAAAGTTTTAGCTATGGTGATTCTTTGACAAATCAATGAATAATGAAGATATGCAGTACAGGGGAGTTGACATTAAATGTTTTCTGAAACTAATAAATATAGTGTAAAAGAAAATCAACCACTAATACTAGGATTAATTCACATGTACTCTGGAGTGAGAATTTCTTATTTGATCAAAAATATAAAGCTGCTTTAGTTTAATAATTTTCATAATAAAATATTGGGAAGAAATATTTTGAGATAGACACCGCCAGTGGTTAAAAAACATGCATGATGATGCATGATGAAGTCCTTACTCTGGAGAAGTGTCAATCTTGAAAAACGAGAAGGAAAAAAAGTGCTGAATTTTCCAGTGTTCCTTGGGTTTCATTTAGTGACTGAAATATGGACAGAATCCTGGCTTAGAGACTGGTTGAATGGTTATTATATTTTTATTTGTTATCAAAAACTATACGAACAAATTCATTATTACCCCTAAAGGGGTTCCTCTTGCTAAGGTAAACTATGCTTTCAGGAAGAAGGTATTTATGAAGAGCTAGCAGATGGACGACTAGTTGATTTCTATCTGTCAAGAAATCTGAGCAACAGCAAGTCTCACCTGGGCCTATTCAGTCCTCAAAGCCTGCTGAGCAGAAAAGAGGTTGGTTATTTGGTCCCTGGATTAGGATTTCTGAAACTTGTCCACTTCAAATTACTCCATTTAAAATATTCACTTCTTTTATACTGATAAAGCAACAGGAAAAAGTACATTTGACTTAATTAATATCTCATTTTAATTTTTCCAAAAGTTAAGTTATAAGTTATGAATTCAGGTTGAGGATGTCTATAACAAAATGATGTTAGATACGGGCACACAGCATTGTTGGAACACTTAACCATTGCTATTTCTTGCTAATGTAACCAGATTTAATTTTTTTTCTCCCAGAAACAAAACAAAAGTCTCAGAGTCCATTCTGGGAATCATGGATGTATGAAGGGCGAGAGGAAGGTTCTAGGGCTGACACTGCAGGTTGTTCTTGTTCTTATTTATAAGTTCTTATTGAACTTTTTTTTTAATACAAAAGGATCGTTAATATTGATAATAATAGAAAGGGAACTTATGACAGCAATCTGAATAAGTGAACCAGAATTCTAACGTTAAGCTTAATCTGTTATAACATTTTTAAATATACTTGTAACAGGGGAGGAAATCTGGTTCAATCCCCAGGATACAGAGTTTTGGAGGGTCAAATGTATCATTCTTCAAATATCTGCATTTTGAGCTCTTGTTTGGCTCAGGAAAATCCTGAATAAATGGTACTAATTTTACCTTACTTGAAGTGGTACAGCAAGGGAAGTTGTCAAAAACAGTAACATAAAAAAATAAATAAATAAAATAAAACAAAAACAGTAACCTATCGGACAAAATAAATGGGCTTTAATTTCTGATCAGTACACTACTTGAGGTCAAAGAATACTTTGATTTATATTTTTATATCTCTTTTTTCCCATTCCATAGACTAGCAAATTGCTTAACACAAACTAGATACTCGATGGCTGCTGAATAATGTGAAAGACAGCACTTACTTGATTGTTTTTCAAAGGAAAAAAAAAAAAAACTTTTTAGAAACATTAATGAAGGAGACCCAGGTGGTATAAAGAACATAAGGAAGAAGAGAGAATAGGAACAGCAGTAGCAGAACTGTGTTCTGAGACCCCAGCCTGAGGTGCTCCCTTGCAGGCTGGACTAGATGCACAGACTGCAGACTCTCTGATATCCCCATAATCTCGTCTGACAAAGAACGACTGTCCCAACTGGAAATAGAGAGTGAGAATTCAGAAATGACAGAAGTCTGCATGTCGGCACTCAAGTGCCACGGTTGAATAGGTAAGATAAACGGACCTAAATGTTTCTCATGTCCAACATTTTAAAATTCCATCCAATTCCTGTAAACAAAACAAAACCTAACTGTGCATTTTCCATTTGTTCTTTATTTGTATAAAGAAAAACATTTCTCTTTCCTTCCAAAGATCTTTCAGTGTAATAAGGAGGTGGATGAACTGAGCAGAGGGTGGGATGGGTTGACGGGAGTCATCCCAGGAACTGTTAATTCAACTACACAGGGAAGAAGAGAATTTCTATTTTCTCCTTTTTTGATGAACCAGTCCAGCCCTGTTTGTTACATTTTCTGCTCAAGGTGATAAGCCAGGAACCAGAGCACATTAACATGAACAGATGTCTTGTCTCCAATCTGAATATTCAGTATCCTTATCAATGATGATGGTAATAATTGACTTTATTCATCACTAAGAGTGTATTGTTTTCTTTCTTTCTCTTCCTTTCTTCCTTCCTTCTCTCTCTCCTTCCCTTTCTTTCTTTCTTTCTTTCTTTCTTTCTTTCTTTCTTTCTTTCTTTCTTTCCTTCCTTCCTTCTCTTTCTCCTTCCCTTTCTTTCTTTCTTTCTTCTCTTTCTTGTCTTTTCTTTCCCTTCCTCCCTTCCTCCCTTCCTTCCTTCTTTCCTTCCTTCCTTTTTAAAGAGCCAACGCTTCCTGAGATGCTTTTTAAAAATATGATGCTTTAAAAAAAAAAGATTTTATTTATTTATAACAGAGAGAGATAGCGAGAGAGGGAACACAAGCAGAGGGAGAAGCAGGCTCCCTGTTTAGCAGGGAGTCCAATATGGGGCTTGATCCCAGGACGCTGGGATCATGACCCGAGCCAAAGGCAGACACTTAATTGACTGAGCCACCCAGATGTCCCAATATGATGCTTTCTTATTTGCGTTTACTATACTGATATTCATCCTTTAAATAGAAAGTTCAGTGACCTCCAAAATATCCTCAATAAACTACCCAGATATTTCCCACTTTTCTACACTTAATTCCACTGTTTGTATTTCTATATAAGGAAATGATCTTGAGGGGCCATGTGTCCTTGAAGATCCAGCTGCCACTGATAAATGTCTTCTGGATGTAAAAGGTGTGCAAAATGGGCCACGTGCAGAAGGGTACATGGTCACAGAGTAACCTCATGATAAATAGTTAATCATAATTCAAAATAAGAAGGTTCAAGAAAACATCCAATACATGTGGATAATAAGATGTTCCAAACAAGGAAAATAATTTTATGTTCTCAATTTTGTTCTAAGTGAGATGAAATGGGTTGCTCCATAATGCTTTGTTAGCCAGAAAGTTTGATTAGCTTTCATTCAGAAGAGTCTTTTTGCACTTATCACATAATAAAGTAACTATATTATGTTGCTAACTTTCTTGGGATATGAAAGAAAATGGCATTATATGGGAAATAACTGACCCAAATTGAACTCGAAGTGAAGAAGCAAAGCCAAACAGTTTGCCTGGTAGGCAAGTTAATGTTTTATGCATTTGACAAAATCATGTTTGATGTTTGATGCCCTGCATAAGGTATTTTCTCAATAAATATCTTTTGAATTTTTAAAAGGAAAAACTTACCTCTCCCTAAACTAAACAAAAAAGGAGGTGTTTTTCAGCACTTCCTCATTGGAACACCAGCCTAAATAATGTGGCCAATTCCAACCACTACTGAAACTGTAGAAATATTTAACTCTGTTTTCAAAATAAATAAATCCAAATGAGTTTGAATAAAGCCTGGTTCAGCTAAACTGTTGTTCTGGACTCAGTGGGCCCTGCCTAAGAACTAAAGAGCAAATAGGACCGTTAAGATGTTTTCGGAGATTCAAATTTAAGAAGGTTTTGAAAGGTAGGAAGTTGAAGGCAAACCACATTATCTTGTTAGGCTCCCATAATATTCTCTCTAGTTAAAACAGACTGCAAGCGTGATGGTAGCTATGTTGACTTTGACATAAAGTGTTATACATTTTGAGGCAGATTTAATAGCAGAAAGTGTCACTGTTATTAAGAGATCATAACAATTTGAAAATATGAACAAAGCCTAAAAAGAAAAAGCAGTGAAATCCAAGAGTTCTTCAGCATTTAATATTTCCTTATACTTCAAAGTCAAATAAGGGAATAAAGAGAACAAAAGACATTTCTAAAGTCTTTCTGTTTGACATGTGCATAGAAAACAGAATTACAAAATAATAATTTAGAGAAAGATGTACTGAAAAATATGCGGAGAGAAATTTCCTTCACACATACAATTTACTTTAGGTAGGATTTTTTTCTATCAAAGTTCTCTTAAGAATTCTTTTGCCGTTAGAATGGCAGGCCCTGGTATTTCTGAAGTATAGAAATTTAATACTGTAAGGTGTTTTCCCATACATGCTCCCATGTTGTTCTCAAACATGTGAAGGGGGACAGATGTCACTAACCCTGTTTTTCAGACCAAAAAAAAAAAAGATGCAAGGAGTTCCAGAGTTGATAATATTAGTGCCAGGATGAGAAATCTGAGCTTTTCCCATTAGCTATACCAATTCATCAGTACCCCACCTGCCCCACATGATGGAAGGTAGCTTAATCAACAGGGAAATAATTAATTAATCATGCTGGCACTGATTGGGCACTTTCTTTTTTCTTTTTTTTTTCTTCACTTGTAGATAAAATAGATTGTGTGCACCTGAATTTCATGGCTACACCTTTAACTTTTTTCAAATGTACATAAAAGACAATTATATACAAAAAGTTGAAGAGAGAGCCAAAGAGCTTGTTTACCATAAACGATCAGGCAAAGCCACTAGAGAATGTGAAAAGATCCCAAATGGAAGACAGCAGCCAAAAGGAAGGGACTGATTCCAGTGGAAGGCCCCCCAAAATCACAGGGCATGCCTTGCGGTCAGTTAGACATTAGTTTGCATTTGGACTCCTACTTAAAAGGTATATATCCTTGGGTTAATGTTTTCACATTTTATACAAGTTATTGCTTAAATCCTTATTGTTCACATCTACAATGTTCTTTTAAGTTGACAATATGTCACTTAATTATGGAGTTTCTTTTATCTAAGAAAGTTACTCTCTGCTATAAAAAAGTGGACATTTAATTTCTGGTTAAGTTTCAGATTAAAAAATAGAGAATAATTTGACTGCTTTTCAAACAAAGTCAGCAGCAGGTTCTTGGAAATAAAAGGTGCTTTTTATAAACATAAGCATGAAATTTAGTCAACATATGAAACCACATGGTGATTTAAAACACTATTACACTGCCAAGCTTGTTCCTGAGAGTACCTATAACTATTTAAGGGCATAGTCCTATAAGAGAACAATTGCTACTGTGTTTCTGAGATACAATCAAACCTTAAACATCCCTGTCCCAGACCACCAATTGCTTTACTTGTAAAAAGAAAAGAGGATATTTGCCCAAGAATAGTATTGGATTCATTAATCCTCTGAGGACTGCACAGGCTATATTTTAACATTCTAAAATAAGAAGCCATTTTTTTTCATTTTTTTCAACTTAGCTCTGTACATAGTAAATGACCAAACACAGCATATCACCTGAATAATGCAACAGAAAAAAAATGAAGTCCTTAGTATGCAGAGACAAAGAGAGCTGCTGTATAATGGACTCTATGTTAGCCCTATCATCCTACCACAAATGTTTCGCATACAACGGGAAATGTCAAGACAAGCACATATCGTGCTCCTCCTAGGATGCTGTGCCCACCTGTGACACATGAAGACATCGGTCAGCTAGATAAGTAAAAACCAATGTTATTAGTAATAATTCTGAATCTTTAAGATGGAATTTCACAAAGATTTCATGATAATTCCCGAGAAATGCCTATTGCTGTAATTACTCTAGGACTTCCTTTCCTGGGCCCTGATGTTTTTGGGGAGCTATATGGACCATGTTGATGTCTGTGATTAGATATGGCTCTTTTTACAATTTGAAAATACTGCCTAATATGACATTCTGACAATGTGATTCTAAAAATCAACCTCTTGGGGTTTGTAATATTTATTTTATAAAATATTTTAATAAATATACACATCTTCTAATATTTTCCATATTTCAAATTACTAAATATGTTAGTTTAAAGTTATGGGAAAATTCTCACTATTTAAACATTTTTCTAATAATACCCTATCTACTGTACTGAATGACCTCTTTTTCATTGTAAAAACAATTCCTGTTTGTGATATCTTTAAAAAGTAAAAGCATACCAACAAGTAGAAAGTAGAAAATATTAGTCTTTCTTTTCAGTCACCCCTTCTTCCCACTCAGAGAATTTCTTTCATAGCTTTCTAGAAATTGATAAAGTGCACTTCAGATGCCCTTTTTATGGAGTTTGGCATTGCTATCCATATGTCAAGGATCCGAATGACTGATTTGACATATTAATTTTAGATTTTGCCAACATTCCTTTTACCACGTACACACAATGAAATCTGCGTAGCTTTAAAAGAAAGAGGGAAACTCAAATGAAAATCATAATAGACTTAAAAGGCAACTAACCTTTTTCCACCTCATTCAGATTAGCAGCTGGCAGCGACAAAGACAGAAGAGACAAAAGACTTTTTACATTGCAGTACAACAGCAGAGCACACGAAGCCAATGCGTAGCAGTAACAACAGAGAAGCCAAGGGTGAGAGCAAACTGAAGCAAGGCTTAGATTTCTTACCTACAGCCGGGCCAGACGCACAAACATGGAGTAAATGAGGCAAAAGGCAAACGCCATCACAGGGAGCGAGAGGTTCTGTGTCTAAACTGGTTCATTTAACAACCAGCAGCTCTACTTTTTAAGATGTGAACTTCATGATTTGTGTGTGGGCATTGGAGATTTGGAAAACAAAGGAATAATGGTACAAAATGGAAAAACTAAACGGTCTGGATATTTTTGACAAAATACATTCTAAGTCTTTACATGCCCAATCTGTATGGAAGCTTTTGTTCACTTAATTTATATAACCTCATTAATGCTACCGTGGTTTACACTGTGATCAAGGTTGTGTCATCTCTGTATACAGTCCCATGAGAACAGTGTTAAGAAACATCACCTTGACAGAGTTGGTCCAGGGTTCTGACTCTCAGAAAACTTGCAAAAACATATTTTTCGATTCAACACCTGAAGTTCATACCAGAGCATCAGAACAGGTGTCAAGTTTGTCAACAATGCAGGGATGCCATATCTACAATTTTCACTTTCATAGGTTTTGAGCTTACATAATTTGAGGGATTCCTTGAAAAATAGCTCCAAGGTATATGCTGTTTTTAAGAAGGATATAGTAATGATTAAAAATAAAAACAAAAT
Organism: Enhydra lutris kenyoni; assembly: GCF_002288905.1. Lineage (NCBI taxonomy): Eukaryota > Metazoa > Chordata > Mammalia > Carnivora > Mustelidae > Enhydra > Enhydra lutris. The sequence continues at coordinate 53,366,841 of NW_019154105.1, forward strand.
CTTGCAAGCTAAAATTAAAACCCGAGAGTGAATTTTTAAATTATTTGTTTACTAATTCCAGAGTCTTACTTTCTGAATCCTTAGCATAGTAATGTTCATTTAAAATCACAGTGAGTAACTTTCCGAAAATTAATCTTATCTGAAAAATACTAGCAAGTAACCGTCATGTTATACAACCAGAAGGACAGATAATGGGTTGGGTTACGTAGAAAAGAATAGTTTTGATAGTTCGGGTGGGAAAGGCATAGCAAGGATTAGATAATAAAAAACAATATTGACCCTTAAAATTTATGTTGTCAATCCTTGCAGCAGGAAAGAACAGTGAGTTTTTTCCTTTAATAAATCAATAACTATTACTATGATGTTTTGGTCACAAGGGTTTAAATAAATTTAATTTCCCAATGGTGGCTCATTTTGTTTTGAATATTTTTAGCTCTGTTTTATATCCTGCCCATCACATCGTGAGTTCTCTGTCGGTCTGCTTTCAAATCTCTGAATTTTCTCTGTTAACAATATTATGTCCATTTCTGACTCTTGACACAGGTGCCAAAAATAAAACCTTTCACCATAATAATTTACAACCTTTTCCCATGAAGTTTTATTTGTTCCTGCTAAACAGTTACCTTTCTCATTGTTTGCCTTTGGCGGTATAGAGTAAAACATCTCCAAACAGAAAAGCAACTTCTGACTTGAGTGATTTTTAAGCAATGACAACATGATTATATTCCCTGAGCACAGCAGGGGTTTCTTTTCCCAGGTCTCCTACTCATTAATCAGATTCCAATCTTAAATCTAAAACAATACAGCCGCATTATTAAAAAAAATTCTTCCCTCACTACATACTTGGATGAAGCATGATATGAAACTCTAGAGTCCAATTTATGCTTTCCTATAATTAAAGGCCACTTATGTGCCACTGATTTCAAAATTTGCAGATGGTTACTTGATATTTTGTAAATGAGCTCATTTCACATATGAACAAAAATACTATAGCTAATGGATGGGTTACAAATGTTCCTCGTATAGATATCCGTTCCAATGCCAAACTGTCAAACTCTTTGTTGCCCCCAAGACCCAGACCAGTTACAGTGGTAATACCTTTATGTATTGTAGGCTGTGAGTTCAGTGTTTTTGTTTATCCTTTACCCAAATTAAGGAAAACCAGTATTTGCAATTGCCATGACTAAAAATGTGTCAATCTCAGTTCTTGTTGAGAGGCAGATGACTCTGGAGAGATAGTTATGGCAGATTCCCACATGATGGCTTTTAGAGATGTCACATTTTGGTTAAAAAGTGGTTTTGTTAAGCCTTAGGGATTTTTTGATATGTTTTAAGGATCTGACAGGGGGAAATGCAGCCTCATAATACTTCTCAGAGGAAGTGGCACTGAACTGAATCACTTAGGATGGAGAAAATGCATTCGAGAGGAGCAGGTGTAGGAAGGAAGCTTGGAAAATGAAGGTGGAGGAGGTAAGATAAGACTTAAAAGAAATGGATTAGGAATAAGATACAGCAAATCTAAAGCCAAAGCAGGTGGACCCCTCTAAACCAACCAAGAAGAGTCTGCCATCTGATGTAAATTATCATAATAAAGGTGGGTAGGAACTGAGTACACAATGCTTTCAAGCCTAGGGTTTCATCAGGGGTTACAGAGAAATTCTTGGTTTCTGTGCTCAGGAGCACATTGGCTAACCCAAGAGTGCTTGAAATGCTTGAGTTCAATTTGTCCAGATCAAACTAAGCCCTTTTGATAATGATTAGGGCAATGATAGGAAAACAGGATTGTTCTGTCCTAGAAAGGTACTAGGTAACAGATGTTAGTGCAAACACTGGGGTTCTATACAAGTCTAACTTAGCTCAGCCAATGAAACTCAGATTCTCAATGGCTCTAAGGGCTCCAGAATCTGTGCATGGAGGCCAATGACATGTCTCTGAGGCATGACACAAGTAGTATTACTGTGAATGTGAAAGCTGTGTAGCACCTTCACTTCCCAACCATCTCAGGATGGGTATTTGCTATCCTTTATTAATGCACAATATCAAGGAATTCAAACTAGCCACTAAGGGCCCCAAGGGCTGCATATACGTGATAGAACAATTATGATCCAACATGTTCACATTTCTACTGGAAACTTTATATATTACATTGCATGCTTCACTGGCGTTAAAGAAAAAAAAACACGTATCATGGAAGAGAGAGGTTCGAAGGCACTCAAACGGATCTGGGATGTCAGAACAGAACACTTCTCTTTTACCTAACATTTTCCCACCAAGAAAAGTACTTATTAAAATGCAAAGTTTGAGTATTCCATAAAAGCTTAAATTTCAATGCTATTCTGACAAATCCCTGGGAAAGTGAATCATACAGATGTGCTCTCATCTTTTCATGTTTAGAGATGTTAACCCCAGTCATCTACATAGTTATTTTACCCTCTGATATTCTTAACTATGCATTAAAATTGTAAGGAAATATAATCTTAAGGAAAAATAACCATCAAAATGAAAATGGTAATTTTGAATAGAGTGACAGAATCTACTTTCCCACCTTTTCTTACAAATAAAATGTGTAACATTCTCCTTTTCTCTATCAACTGTAAAATGAAGTGGTTTATTACAGAAACAAGAATCTAACTATTCTGCTTCTTATTCACAGTCCCCCAAAATCAATCAAAACAGATATTCTGACATAACAGGTGGGTCTAAACTTGACGTTGGCTTTATAATAAATTGGTTTGTGCAGGGAAGTTTACCAGTTCACAAAGACAGGAAATTTGTCACCCCCGGATACAAAATATCGGGAAAAAAGTTGATAATTATAAGATTAACCAGAGTGCTCAATATCTTCTTGATTATATTTTATTTTGAAGGACATGATGGACACAAGTAATTTCAAATGCTTAGTTACGTTTTGCCTATGTGAAAAAAATGTCCCCTCTTTTCACCTATGTATCGGTGGGTTGGTTTGTACAAGAGAAATGCTTTGCATGAAAAATGTTATCCAACCGTGGGACTAAAAGCTTCAGAATGATAACTTCTTTTTCTGCTCGATAGAATGACTTTATGTAGATGCCTGTGTTCCGAGCCTGCTTGGTCTTTCCTTTGGTTGGCTGAAACCCTCTTAACTGTCCGTTATTCACATTATATCTAATTTTCAAAACACCTACCAGTTATTGAATAATACAATGTCTTACTACACATATACAGCACATTGCCAGTGATGCTTTCAAACAGACACACTATCGATGGCACATAATTTCCTACTCTTCCTACCTGTGTATTCAGGTGGACAAAGGCACGTGTAGTTATTAATTCCATCGACACACGTAGAGTTATTTTCACAGTCATTATCTTCACAGTCGTCAACATTGACTTCACAATTTTCTCCTTCAAATCCATCAGCACAAATACACCTGAACACCAGGGGGAGAAAAGGCAAAAAAAAAAAAAAAAAAAAAGAAAGAAAGAAAGAAAGAAAGAAAGAAAGAAAATAAAACCATGTTTGTGCTGCCTTTTAAAACCATATGGTCCAAAAATTGAAAAAAAAGCTAAACACACTCATCAATTACAGACGTTTTAACTGTAAGAAATTGAGTTTTAAGATACTTTTAAATGACATGTAGTAAGCATGAATTTAAGGTATTATCTGCCAAATCAGAAACAATTTGAAAAAGAAAATTTATGCTGGCTGCAAGATGGCAAATAATCCACACGTCAACACATCCAGTATATTCACAGGTCCAAAACACAAGCAAAGTTTATAGCCCTAAATATCTTAATCTCAACTTTTGCTCTAATAAAATGATTCACGCTTCTCTGTTCATAAATGAGGAGGAACTGGTTCTGACTTTAAAAATTACACCACCTCCTATCCTAGCTATTTTGTTCCTCATGTCTCAAAACAAAAAAGAAATATGAAATTAAAATTACATCTTCCTTGCCATTATAAAATGTAAATGTTCTCGTTAAGTCTCAACGAATACAATATTTCAATGACAATAAAACACTGTACACTTGCTCTTGATGGGAATCAGAATAATCTTTTAAGAGACCATTTCATAACAGAATGTAGAAATGAAGAATACTTATTATAAAAAGTGATATTTCTAACAAGCTTTGTAGTAGATTAACATTCTTATATAAAATTATTACTGTCATTATAAGAACCCTATTTCATAATTCATGAAGTACATCCGAAGTAATTGTACTATATGATTAAATAATTCCAGATTAAAAATGTTCACAGCATGTTTATCTACTCATTTTGTGGTCTGGAAATGAATCATTAATTTTCTGTTTCAGAGGGACCCACATCTTATCTTTACACACTGTCTGTTAAAGCAATACACAAAGCAACAGATGAATATACGACTTGAAGTAGGAGACTATTGCCTATTAATTAGCATAACAGAGCCACTACTTTGTCTCGACCTAATCTGAGTGTATGAATCGTACCGCATGCACATGCATGTTTTAAAAATGTCTTAATTTTATAGCATCCTGAGCTGAGAATACTGTAATGTCTCCACTTGTTTTTCATATTACAGTATCTCTGAGAAGGACTAATACATATTGTCCTGATGAATACATTTTTGGTATTCTTTTAAGAATAACACTCTTTACTTTGAAAAGGAACATGAGTGTTTTTTTAATTATTCCTGCCCCAATGCTTCAGACAGAATATTATAGACTAATGACATACCAGAATCCATCTTTTTCCCCTTCCTTTAAGTGGCAAGTTCCTCCGTGTTGACATGGGTTACTGATGCATGCATGAATTGGGACATCACAGTCCTGCCCCTAGAGAAAGAATGACCAAGCAAAGTCAATTGTGAATAAAGGAGATCTCTCTCTCTCTCTCTCTCTCTCTCTCTCTCTATATATATATATATATATATATATATACATATATATATAACAATTGAATAATGAGGACCCACCAAAGAAAGCTATGTTTTCAGATCAGAGTTCCCTCAAAACCTTCCACTGACCTTGAAGCCATAGGGACAAGTACAGCGATAAAAGTCAACTGGATCATTGTTACAGGTGCCATCGTTTTTACATGGGTTTGATAAGCAGGGATTACATTTAGCTAGAATACTGACATCCACAGGACCTGAAAATTAATTAAAAAATATAAGAAACCCATGCTTTGTATTTTTAGTTCTCTTAAATTATTTAAATGCCTTAATGTAACAGTAGATTTCATATAAAAATATTGGTCACATATCTGTATGTATTTCTCTTCCATGAATAGAAGTCAACATCATTGTATAATGTTCAAGAATGCAACAGGAGACCATCTCATTGAGAGGCATGGTGAGAGTGCCCAATGTCATAGCGGGACTTTGGGCTGTGAGCTTAAATGGTTAGGATCTGCTGTTAGTGATGCCAGTGTCACGGGGTCAGTCCCCTCACGGACCAACTAGCCTGTGTGGATGCATTCCACGGCCATTGCCTGCACCTTAATTTCAGCCAGCTGTCATGGAAATGCATACCTTTGATCCCAAAGAGGACTCTGTGTGTGTGGGGGGGGTGGTATTGGGGGATGTGTGGGTGAGTTTAATGCATAAATAGAAGTACATCAGTGCAATAAAAAATACAAGAGTATGCACCTGCCCGGATATCATTAGTCCAGTACTGTTACTTTCACACAGGAGATAGAAAACAGTGTCACTTTCATGCATCTGGAAATAAACAAAAATGTAATTTCCACTATATTCTCCCTCATAGCCTTTTGGTTCAGTATGTTAACACATTAGCACAGGCATGTGGAGGGTGAGATTTCTGCTTTTTTCCCTCCAAGAAGAAAATACTGTCAGAAAAAATCTTCACTTGCAATCTCACCTTTGGGAGACACACTTTAAAAATCTCCTGATCCATGAAAGGTTTCGATTAAAGGCAGATTCATTTGCAGCCATTTTCCTTTGGTTGCACATATTCATTCCATAAATGGCTAACAATGTGGAAACTGTACTGTCTTTGATAAAATTATGTTCCACTGAGGCTACTTTTGGCCATATTTCTGAGAGCTCATTAGACTGCCTCTTGGTAACCGATGAGGACAGTATCAGGGTGACATATTTATATATATATAAAATGCACATATTTTATAACGTAAACATTAATTATGTTTCTGCCATCAGCAATATCTCTGTAGTTCTTTATCCTCATTGGAACAAGCGGGATAATTCCAGCTGTAAGTTCTTCCCACGTAACTTCCAACAAAGCTATTTGAGTCGATGGTTCAGCATACCCCTTTTCCCACTATCGCTGACCTAACCTTCCAAGATCGCTGTACCCCACAATTGTAGGATTTCTGCTCATATAAACTATCATTCATCAAACTTTTCTACTGATTGGAGTTTATGTTTGTGCGTTATTGGTTTACTCACAGAAACAGAAAGTAAATGTGAATTATCATGGTAGGCATAAGAACTCTGCATAACTGTGTATTCCCTTACCAAGGAAAATACAAGTCCACATTCATGTAATGGTTATGGAGTGAAATCCAAAAGAGGATACTGTTCTGTATTTGTCGGTTTTTCTATTAGCAAAAACCCTGAAATCTTTCTATGAAGAGATTCCTGTTTCTTTTTTAACCGTCTGGAAATGGATGACAGTTCTGGGAATGACTATATTTAATGGAAAGGGGTGGTGTTTACTTCCAAGGACACCTCAGTCATCAGAGAGGCCCTGCCAGTGTCTCCTTCATTTTGTCTTGGTGACCAGAGTAACTAATGCAGTTTTATATCACATCACAGCTGGAAAATTGCTGGGATGAAGACCAAAGTGATGCTCCGGGACATTTAATTTCTCACCCCCTCCCCGACGTGTTTATCAAGGAAATTTAGCTATTCAGCACACTGGAGAAATAAATGCTGGCATTTAGATAAAGTAATGTGTTAAATTAAGATAATACCCCAGTATAAATCGCCTTGTGTCTGCTAACCTCTTCATGCTTGGAAATCTGCAGTAGAAAAGCAAGTAGTGGGTACCTTAGCTAGGGCAGAAAAGAATCTAACTTGGAAAAAGGTGCAGGGGGAAACAGCTATGAAGGTATGCAAGCAAAACAGATCATCAGCAAATGTGAGGACTGTTAACACTCATCTGGCCACTCCGCAAGAAGACCTTGAGGACAATTGTCTCTTGGTCTATTTCTGTGCTTTCGACCTTGTAAGACTGCAGTTTGAATAGAGGAGTTCAGGGTTGGCAGTTTCTAAGTTTATGCTGTGGAATGTGATATTTTTCAAAAATTATGTTTAATTGGTTAGATGGGAAGCCAGAGATTGTTTCAAGAAAACCAATTAAAGACATTCTGAAGACTGTAATAGAGTACGCGGATATCAAAATTGCCAGCCTGAAGTAATCCTGCTTAGCACCGAGCCAAGATTTATTTAATAAATATCCATGGAACTATATCTACTATATTAATCAATAAGCACTAATTTCTCCACTTTTTTTCCAGGACCAAATTTGGTTTCCTATAGAATTATTCCTGCTCAACTATTTTCATTACCTGGAATTTCTTATGGGTAAACCACATGAGATCATTGCCCCCTCATCTATATTCAGTTTAGCTGAAGGAATCAAAATATCACCCTTTCCCAATTGCACAGGTGTTTCCTGATCTCTTTCTTACACCTGTAAACTGCCTCGGTGGCATAAAAATTAGGATTCTAGTTCTAAAATATTGAGTTCTAACTTCTTCATGTTCCTAGAGTTGACTACTACAGATACCCTTCTACTCGTTTTTTCTTTTACAAACCTATCTTTTAAAGTCAATGCTTCATAGATAATTTCTTATTTCTAGTTCCTGAGGTTGAATGCAGGGTAATTCAAAAAGTGTTTGTGAGTTATCAATTCCAAACAGTCTTTAATATCCCCAAGTACCATAAAAAGATGTAATTCTTATTTGTTTTATTTTTTTTTTACTTACTTTATTTTCTCATTTAGATTATGATTCCTTCTAACTAAGCATCCTTCCTATAATGTGATTCTTACATCCACCTGTTTATCTAAATCTGCTCATTTCTATAATCTAAACCCTCAGAATTTATATCCCTTGTATCTGGCTCTCTCCTCTCATTCCTCTTCCCACCAATATATTGTTCCTCTTCTAAGTCTACTTTCTATTTTCTCTTTGCCTTCAATTTGTGATTTATTTTCTAGCCAGGATGCTTTCTCTGAGATTCTTTCCTGCAAAGTTCTTATTCAAGGGGAAATGACATCTTTAATCCATTTCTATAACAAGGAGATGATATCACAGCAAAAGAGTGATGCTAAAGTCATAGCAAAATGGTAAAAGAATTAGCACAGCTCATTAGAAAAAAACCAACACAGGTACAGTTTTGCACACTTGATTATTCCCAGATGAAGGATATGCAGGGATAAGAATTAGACAAGCCTCTTAGCATAATGCAAGTAATCTTGGAACAGAGAATCTGAGGTCCATCAAACCAAGTTAGCAACCCAGATTTGTTGGTAAGTGCGTGGAGCTAGAGTAATGGTAGCCAACTCAACGGGTTGCTTTAAGCATTAAATGAAATGGTAGTGAGTTTTGAGTACAAAATACAATGAGAGCAAATACAGAAGCCACAGCAAGTTCTGACAGTCTTCCTTAGACTTTCAAAGAAGGTGGGTAGCTGAGAGGAACATGAGTGGCTCACTTAGGAGGAGAGAGGAAGTCTTCCTCTGCTTGTTAGCTTCCATTTTAGCACAAAGGCAAACTAGAGGCTTTTATTTATTCATTCATTATAGGTTTCACTGGGTACCTTCTGTCTATGCCAGGAGATGCTGAAATTTGGGAAAACTGCAGGGACTATTATCATCAGAATCATGGGGGAATGGTAGGGAGCACTGCGAAATAATTATCCACTGGGTAACAACACCTAGAGTTAATGATTTTATGTGCTTAAGGACTAACTGTGATTTGTACATTTAGCGTGGACAACAACCAGAAACATTACAACATTGGAAGGGAACTTGAGTTCTTAAACTGCTACCTGGCAAGGAAATATAGCTTGCTCGCTGATACAACCTCACCAATCTTCAGTCTTTCCACCTGCCCAAAGTTAACTAGTCTCAAGAAATTTTAAATGATTGTTAACACATTAGCCCTTGTAAGATGTGTGCCACAGAGAAGGAAAAAAAGCCTGCTTCAGAAATACAGATGTTTACTAATGTCACTGAAATGAAGGAGGGCATTCTAGGATAACTAGGTTGATTTAAGGCTCGGTCTTGACTTCAGAGAGCCCTCTAGCATCAGTGGTATGGATTGGAAGTGTGTCTAGCTTAATAATTCAAAGGGAAAATGAGCCAAAAGTTTGGTTAACAATTTGTCTTTGCCAGTTACTTTAATCTTTAACAGACAAACTGCTGGACCTCAAATCCATTAAAGCTTGTAGGCAGACTTGCCTACTTGACTGAAATCACTAGCTATGCACCTGACACCAATATCATCACCCACTGAGAATTGCATTCTCACTTTGATTTATTACTAAAAGCTCCAGACACAAATTTCTAACTATATCCCAGAGTCCGCCTTCATTCTGACATCCCTTGGAAACCTAAGTCAAATAAGAGAATCCTCTAGCACTGCCCTTATATAAAGTCAAAGGTACATCAAAGACAACCCAGGGAAAATGTAGGGGGTATTTGATGTTGGGCATAATTAACTAAAAGGAGGTTTTTATTTAAAACCCCAAAACTCTAAGCTCTGCTTGCTATTACATTGCTGTATTTCTTCAGCATTAATATCAAATGCATATTTTTTAACAACATTCCATCATTAAGTCATTCATTTATCAAATATTTATTGAGGATCTACTTTGTGCCAGGCAGTAAGCTAAGTTTGGGGAGTTCAAAGGTAAGTGAAATGTTGAAGTTTCCGGAAAAACTTACAGTTCATCAGTAGAGACGTGTATATACATCAATTATAGAATGCACTTGCAAGAGGACGTGGGAAATGAAAATGCGTGTTTTGGAAAACGTGTTTTAAGTTTCTGCAAGCCTGCACAGGGGAGGAATTCACTAGGTGCACGGAAATATTAAATCCGTAGTTTGTTAGAAAAATCATGGCTGACGTTTGAAGCTATGGGATTGAAATCAATTAACTTATTAGGGGTAGAGAGAGAATCTTCTATATGTCAATATTAAAGAATGTAAGAAAAAGGTGTCAGCAAAGGAATGAAGAAAGAGCAAAGAGAATGTACAAGAAGGACCAGTAGCTACCAATGTCTAAGATGACAAACAAAGAGGACTAAAAAGAAGCCGGTGAAATTGGCAAGATGGAAACCGCTGGAATCCCTGTAGTTCTACTGTAGGATTGGGGATGGTCGACAGATAATAGGGGGTTAAAAATCTTACAAATCTGAATTACATAAATGATTTAACAAAAACACGAAGGCTGCATATTACACCTCTGGGATCACTAGGCTTGGCTATTTGCTATATACACATGTGACCTCAGGTCAATAAAAGAACTTCTTGAGTCACAGCTGAATGGAAAAGGACAATAATTATTTCATGGAATTTTATCACGAGATTGAATATCGATGTACAATATTTAAGAGCAGAATATGAATTGCTGGTTCTCATCACCTATTAATATTAATGTCTGTTAAAATTTTCCCAGTGTTTTAAGTTTCCAAAAGTATAATGAAAAATAGTCCTTGTTAAAAAAAAAAGAAAAAGAAAAATAATCCTTGTTTGTTTTTTAAAGATGGTGCTTTTGGCAACTATGTACAAACCTGAATATTTTCTTTGGCCAGTGAACAATTCATAATCCCCCCAAAGCTAAGTTTACTTCAAAATTATTATTATGTACTGGTGCTAATAAATTTGAAAATGTAAAAAGGGTTTGACTAAGTTCTAAATATCACTTTAAAACTGATCTCGTGAACTTTTCATTACGTCTAGTTTGGGCTATATTATTATTATTATTATTTAAATTATTTTTAAGATTTATTTATTGGAAAGAAAGAGAGAAAGAGAGAGAGAGAAGGGGCAGAGGGAGAGGAGAGAATCCCAAGCAAACCCCCACTGAGGGTTGAGTCCAACACAGGGCTCGACCCAATGACCCTGAGATCATGATCTGAGCCAAAATCAAGTCAGAAGCTTAACTGAGTGAGCCACCCAGGCATCTCTGGGCTATATTATTTAACTGCTTAAGTGACTAAGGACAATATTAACCAGTAATTTTGAGACACAAAACAAAGGCCTCAAGATTTTCAAGAACTTCTCTAAAAGGAAGATGTTGATCTTGCTGAAAAAAAAAATGACAGTATTACTATATTACTGCTGAGAAATGTGAAATTTTCCCCAGGAATCCCACAATCTAGAGGAATCTTAATATATAACATTAGTGTGAGAGATTCTTGTGGTGGTGAAATGTTGATAATCTTGAGATATATAAAGGTCCCGGGTTTTCTGACCCTTTATCTGACATTTGTAAATGAAATAATGAAGTATGTTGAGAACCATATTCCTGCTTCTTTATCTGAGCTCATGGCTAGCAGACACCTATCCATTTGGGTCTTCTCGTCCCTACTTGACTCACTATGAGAATCTCCTGAAGCCTAATGGACCTGGTGGTATCAGTTACAATTCCATGATTGTTTGATTTGGATATATGTTGTTAATATCTTTTTTTAAAATGTTAATAAACTAATTTATTTATTTTTGAAAGAGAGAAAGAGAGAGCATGAGCGTGCACAAGTGAGGGGAGGGGCACAGGGAGAGGCAGACTCCCTGCTGAGCACTGGGCTGGATTCCAGGACCCTGAGATCATGACCTGGGCGAAGGCAGACACTTAACCGACTGAGCCACCCAGGCACCTGTGTTATTAGTATCTTACATATATTTCCATTGCCAAACCTTCATTTTGTTTTGAAATTATCTGTTTAAATGTATTTATCAGTATACTATAAACTCCATGAAGACAAGCATCTTTCTATGTCTTGTTTACAACATACACTATATTCTTAATACCTTGGAACTCTGCCTGGTGTGTAACAGGAACTCACATAATATTTGGTGAAGGAAAGAAGGAATATATCATTCATTTCCACCAGACTGTTCACTCTTTGGCACATTTAAATGTTTAATAAATGTCTATCAAATTAAAGGTGAACAACTTTAGTTGTCTATAGAGCTAAATCTTTTTGAACCAAGAGCAATAAAAAGAATATCAGAAATTAACAATATTTTGCATTCCATGGGGAGGGAAAAAAATCTCTGTTTCCCTACAGACTGCTTGATTATTCTAACATCACCTGATAGTTAAAAGATGGACTGGAAATTTGGGCTGTCAAGAGAAGTCGTGACCATTTACTACCCACTCGAGAGTGTTCTAATCTGGGTATTAATTAAATATTCTCTGATAATCTATTTCATCCAGTTAATTTATTTCTGTTGTGCCCTGAAACTATGATATTTAACACAAAGAAAATACTCTGAAAAATGTAGGATAAAAATCGTTAACTGAATATATTACTTAAAATAATGGCCTAGCCTTTTCTAGCAGAGAAAACATTTAAATTATATTTATACATAGCTATATAAACATGGGTTCAAATAAAGGATATTCATCTTCCTGCGGTAATTTGAAATTACATATTTACAAATATTAATATTAGGAACATGTACTTATATGCTTTTCATGAATAAAATAAAACATATTAAACTGGCATAACTATGGGAAAAGTTAAAATATTAAAAACTCAAATTATAAAATATTTAAAGAAGTGTCATTTTACTGCTTTCAAGCTCATAAGGCCTGTTAGCTCAAAAACTCAGTACTCAGTAGATTTCTTAGAGTGAATTATTTTAATTAGCAGATTAGAGTATTTTGACTTTTACCAACCCACCTATTATGAATAAATACTTTTAGCAAAGCATACGAAAGTGGTTCAAAATTTTCATTTTCTAAGAATGTTCTAATAGAAAAATGTCACTCTTCTTTATTTTGATTTGTATTTAGAATATTCTTACTGAAAAGTATAAAGTAAATTTCAGTGGTAAACACTGGAGTCAGTGAGTCTAAAACTCTGGCTCCTTGTCTTAGCAGCTGAGTGATGCGGAACAAATGATTTAATCTCTCCGAATTATATTTTCATCTCCCAAATGGGAAAATAACAGTATTTGCTTTAGGAATGATATAAAGATTACAAAAGATAAGTAATATCTTCAGCATAATGCAAACCCTCGATATAAGCTGTTGTTAGTGATTATTTACTATTATTAGCAGTAGTAATCGTAGTAGTGGCAAAGATGCCATCTGAACTGTCAAAAATCTTCAACTAGCAGAGTCTTAAGACAATGAAGCTTCACAATAGTTTGACAAATACCAAGAAAGGCTGGCAAAGGGCATTATGAGTTTCAATATTTGCTATCACTCTAAAAGTATATTAAAGTATATATTAAGTATAGAAAAACTGAGCAAAATTAGTCTGCCAAATGCAATTAGACTCTATTTGGTGAGTTCTGCATGTCTGCATGTCTTGTCACCTACCCTACACCCAACCGGTCTGCTACCCAGTTTATGGTATGGCTTGAAATAGAGACAACCAGCTGACATGAGAACTTCATGGATATTAAACTGAATCACAGTTCCAGCGTTTTCCTGCAACACAGCTCTGCTTCTGTGGCATACTCCTCACGCTGGACAGCCTGTCCCAGTGATTGGCTTAGATACACCTGCACTCAGCTTTTCACTGCCACTCTCCTCTGACACAATTTCTTCCTCTGAGCTTTTGTAGAACCACACTATCCAACATGGGAGCCAGGAGCTGCGCCTGACACTTCCAGGTTAAATCTAAATTAAATACAATTAAAAATCCGCTTCCTCTGTTGCATTAGCTACCTTTCAGCAACCGCACATGGCCAGTGACTATCATGTCTGATTGTGCAGATACAGAACATTTTTATCACTGCAGAAAGTTTTATCACGCATCCCTGATCCAGACTAATATTCTCTCAAGCATATTTCCATTCAAGCCACACTAAGAACTAAACAAGATGCTATTAAAGAAAAAAAAAATGTCAGAGCACTGAGATGGCTTAGTCAGTTAAGCATCTGTCTTCAGCTCAGGTCATGATCTCAAGGTCATGGGATCGAGCCCTGCATCGGGCTCCCTGCTCAGTGGGGAGTCTGCTTCTCCCTCTCCCTCTGTTCCTCCCCTCAACTCATGCTCAATCGCTCTTTCTGAAATAAATAAATTAATTTAAAGAAAAAGGTCAGATCACTTAACTATATCTTGAGTTAAAGTCATTTACGTATGTGTGTATGTATCGGACTTCTGAGAATGTGTAATAAAAGATTGTGAACAATGTCTGTCAGAGAATCGAATGCAAGTATGTAGCTTTTCTCAAATTTGTATTATCATGAAATATTGTTTAAAGAAATATCTCCAGGGAACTCTAAACTTTGAGAAAAATACATAAGCACCAGCATTTTTTCAGAAAGGAGAAAACAAGTTTCCCTGGGTTCAGAGAAATATAACAAAATCAGTCTACAGTTTCTCAATTTGCCCATACAATCTTTCTAAAACACATCTGCCCGATGATGATGCCCAAGAGAAAGTTTTAATGTCAGATTCTCTTTCCCTGCCTCTCATCTGACAATCTCCTGCACTTTCCAAAACAATGATATGCCTTACAGCACAGTAGAAACTTTGGGGCACTGCCGCAAAGAAACATCTGCAGTTACAAAAGAATAACGCAAAATGTCAGTTATCTGCAAAACCTCTTGCAATCAATGCACGTAATCCCAGAGAGGCATTTCCAGTAAAGTTTTACTTTCAATTTTTAAAAAGATCTTATCTATTTATTTACTTATTTACTTATTTGTCAGAGAGAGAAAGAGAGAGCGAGCACAAGCAGAAGTGGCAGGCAGAGGGAGATGCAGGAGCAACAAGCTGGATTTGAGACTTGCACCCAGGACCCTGGGATCATAACCTGAGCCAAATGTAAGCGCTTAACTCACTGAGCCACCCAGGCATCCCTCAATTTTTAATAAAAACATTAACATGCTGATAAATAATCATGATATCCCAAGCAATGGTGCATGGGTATTAACAGCAATTCAATTTTAAGAAAAATTTCAAAACTCAAAGATTTTTGTACATTTTAAAAATTCAAAATATATATATATATATATATATATATATATATATATATATACACATACACACACACACACCTTTGGAGCAAAAAAATGAGACAATTCTCCAAGGTACTGGAAACAGAAACTCAAGAAGAAAAACAGAAGTTCAAGGTAAAAGAACAGTGTGAAATCTACAGAGAATCTTGTTTTTGTCTCTGTTAAATTAGCTGTGATATTTAGATTCCATCAAATACATTTAGAAGAATAACAGAAGAGTTTTTTGTTTTTTGTTTTTGTTTTTTTATTTTTAGTGGTAGGGCAGTGAGGGGCAGAGGCAGAGGTGGAAAGAGAATCCTAAAGAGGATCCTTTCCTAGTAGGGCGCCTGACCTGGGGCTTGACCTCACAACCCTGAGTTCACGACCCTGAGATCATGACCTGAGCCAAAATCAAGAGTTGGGTGCATAACTGACTGTGCCACACAGATGTCCCTGGAAAAGTTTTGTTTCAAAATGTCAGTACTTAAAACGCGCTGCAAACTACATCTTTTGCAGCCATTTACGGCTATGAAAAAGCCTCAGATGCTATTAAAAAAAAAATGCTTGGAGGGAATATGGTTTTTGGAAATTCTTTCTTTGATTAGTAAAACATTGCTTGTTCTACATCATTGTGTTGCTGGTGTTCTAAAGTGTTATGATAATAAAATTGTTGCTGAGTGCTTACTGTGTGCAAGGCAAGGTGTTTTACACATATTAATTCCACTGATCTTTTCCCCCAGCTGTACTGAGGAGTAACTGACAGTAACTGTATACACTTAAAGGGTACGATGTGGTGATTTGATACACACATACACTAAGGAATGATTAATAAGATCAAGGTATTTGGCGTATCTAGCTCCTCATATAGTTAACCTCTGTGTGCTTGTGGTGAGAACCCTTCACATCTATCCTCAGCAACTTGCCAGCATAATACCATGTAATTAACTCCACTCACGATGTTGGGCATTAGATCCTCGGAACTTATCCTTATCACAAAGACTGTGCCCTTTAACCTATATCTCCCCATTTCCCCCTTCCCTCCACCCCTGCAATCTACCATTCTCTTGTTTCTGTGACATCAGCATCTTCTTTACCATTTTTTTTTAAATTTCACGTGTAGTAACTTATCTAATCTTAAAAATAACATTTTCACATAAGTACTGCCAATATCTTTGCATACACATGAGGAAACAGAGGCACAGGCTGATTAAGCTATTAAACTCAGGTTATATAACTATTGTAATGGGAAGCCGGAAACTCACACCATGACCCAGTACACATTATGACCTACTTAGACGGTTTCCTACCTCAAATGTTTAAGTGTGGGAAGTTTCTCTTCAGCTAGGTTTGCAAGCCTTGGGAAGCAAGACTGTACTGTATACTTCTCAACCTCCACAATACTGGGATTTAGTTTTATACATAAAATGTAATAAAATCAAGTTCAGAAGGGGTTATCTCTAGGTATTGTGACTGACGTATAATTTTAGTTCTTGAAGACATATACTGTTTGTTATTGTTAACATCTTCCTATTTTGATTTTCTATATAAAGCATAGATGACTCTTGTAATAAGAGAAGAGAAAGTATTTGTTACTAAGGCATTATTTAGAATCCACAGATACATAAAACAAAGGGAAAAGAAAGGGATACAAACAATTAAGAGACACTCACATCAACATGGGAGGTGAGTCAGAGGGTTTGGCCTGAACACTCGGGAAGGCTTGCTTCTCCTTACCTGGCATCAGGAAGCCACAGGGCCCTGGCAGCCCTGGGAGCAGGGCACACGTTCAGACAAGCCAAAAGCAAAATATTGTACTTGTTAGAGGCTCTGAGAGAAATTTCCAGAAATTGTGTACTCTTCATTTCGCCACATATTTTAATGAAATCTTAGACATTTCAACTAATTACTTCTGCAGTTTATTTGAAAAGCCTGGTTCTTTACTTGGGCTCCTCTGGTAACTGCTCAGTCCTGTGCAAGCAGTCATTAGTCATTATTTATTAAGGGCTTTTCAGTTGTGCCTTTGAGGTCTAGCAGCCATGTCTTTCCTTTAAAATTAATACAGGGAATTTTTCTTTAAATGGTTAAAAATCATACCTTGACATGTAAATTTTTTGGAAGGAGTCGTGAGTAACAATTTATCTGCCATTTCTCCAGGACCGGCACAGCGAGCAATTCCAGGTTCTTTGTATTCTGACTTTACCCAGTCCGATAACCACTGCATGTTACAATCACAGTAAAGAGGATTGGCTCCAATTGCTCTGGAAAACAACACCACAGAAGCACACACACACACACAGCATGGATGTATTGTTATTTCCTAAAGGAGCATAACTCAAAGTGACGCTCAGGAGAAAATCCCTATAGATTTATGGATAACAATTTAGAAGAAAATAGAGACATCGGGGATTCCCCATTTTCCTGAATTATGTGCAGCTGGGACTTAGGGGGTTGTCACTAGCCTTAGAATTTACCTGGGCTCTACAAGCTGTTCCTGTATTTGCAGAGACAGGTTTATTTTTGGTACAAGCATACCCAACACACAGATTAATACTGCCTTCATTCACTAATGATTTACTGAGGACCCAATCACTATGCCAGGGTTGGGGGCCGCAAATATAAATAATACATTATTTTTAACACTAAAGAACTGCTTCTGGGAAGGTGATTAACACATTCTCAAACATGCAAATAATTTGCATTAGAAGTGCTACAGTAAAAATTTATGTGAGGTGACTGTGAAGAGAGAGTAACTTTTCTGGGAGACTGGTGGTTAAAAAGTCTGAGCTTTTTCATCCTCAGATTCAAGGAGGTGGAAAAGGTTGGGAAGGATGTTTCGCGGTAAAGGACCAGTAAGTGTGAAGACACTGAGATAAGAAAGGGCATGAAATAATAAAGACTCACAGAGCTAGTTCACCAGTGTGGATGTGGACCTTCACTAGATGTCTGTCCCTTTACAAAGTCCTTTATTTTCGAACTTGGCTTCCCACTCCCATAAGCAGTAGCCATGATAGAAAAAGTCATCAAGATGATACCTGGTATTTATTGCACCAAAATGCAGGTACTGTGCTGAGCCACTTGATATGAATTACCTCACTTTACCCTAAACAACAACTCTAGGAGATCAATAGTATTAATAATCCATTACAGAGATTGAGAAACTGAGGCCAGAGAAGTCAACCTGTGGGTTTTGTAAACTTACCAAGCTTGGCGCAAGTAGCAGATGCATAAGGTGGCATTTCAAATGGATTAATTCTATTATGCTTAGCGAAATAAGTCAATCGGAGAAAGATAGCTATCATATGATCTCCCTGATATGAGGAAGTGGAGATGCAATGTTGGGGGTTTGGGAGGTAGGAAAAGAATAAATGAAACAAGATGGAATCAGGAGGGAGACAAACTGTAAGAGACTCTTACTCTCAGAAAACAAACTGAGGGTTGCCAGGGGGAGAGGGGTAGGGAGAGGGTGGTGTGGTTATGGACATTGGGGAGAGTATGTGCTATGGTGAGTGCTGTGAAGTGTGTAAACCTGGCGATTCACAGACCTGTACCCCTGGGGCTAATAATATATTATATGTTTGTAAAAAATTAAAAAAATAAAATAAAATACATATAAATGCTAAAAAATAAAATGGATTAATTCTGATTTATAATTAACTTGAGATTAGCAATGCTTCTAGGTCTATAGTCCAAGCAAAATTCATCCTGTTCTGTCATGAGGAAAGTCCCAAAATATACTTGTAAAACATTAATACCTTATATTATTAACAGTTTTCACTTCAAACTGTAATCAAGAATTGGAGTGTAGTAAATGTTATGCTCAGACTCAAACTTTTCTTCTAAATTGAAAATGAGCAAAATGATATTTTG
This sequence comes from Enhydra lutris kenyoni, assembly GCF_002288905.1. Lineage (NCBI taxonomy): Eukaryota > Metazoa > Chordata > Mammalia > Carnivora > Mustelidae > Enhydra > Enhydra lutris. The sequence goes on from NW_019154105.1 coordinate 53,385,847, forward strand.
GAGTCATTTAATGTCATCTCTACTGACATTTGCTAAGTCCTTCCTATGTGAAGGGACACAGTGGAAAAAGTGAACGGAGCAGAGCTCTTTATGATCTAGAGAATCAAAGACAAATGCACAAAAGAAACACAGGACAGACAAGACACATGGCAAGGATGGTTCAAACTGCTCCTATTGTTGGGGGGTGCTCACTGGAGGAAATGTTCGGCTTGGCTCAGGTAGCACCTTCCTTCAGCTGCATTTTCTGATAAATCACCCGAACACGAGCAGAATGACTACTTTCTTCTTAATACTTCAAATCACTCTCCCAGTGAGAGATATATTAACAGTAGGCATTAAGGAGTCTGATAGACAGATGTACACAAAACCTACAGTGATTGACAGAGCCCCATAAAGCATGTTCAGATATAGCATGATTGACTACTGGCTCCTATCCTCTGCCCATCCCCCACTCTCAATTGTCTAAATGTATCTTCTTGGGATTTGGTAGGTTTTGGAGGAGAGGACAAAGCCAAGGGAGAATCTGGCAGGAGATTTCTGGGCAGCTGGCAGGCAACTGATAGCACCTGCTATTTAATCTGAAGCACACTTGCCACCAGGGGGCACCAAACCGGCCCTGAGCTAAGGCAGTCTTAGGGAAGGGTGTTAGAGGCAAACAATGAATCACGGAACACTGCATCACAAACTCATGAAGTCCTCTATGGGCACTAACATAACATAATAGGAAAAAAATTTAAAAAAAAAGAAAGAAAGTTTTAGATCCTAAATCTGTTCCTGGATCTTCCTTCCAGGTTTGCCATGGCCTCAACTCTAGCCCTATAAATAATGGAATAACAGTATTTGACCCAAAAGAGTGTATGATGTATTTTTATGTTGTTTTTTTATGTTGTTTTATTGTACTTTCCAAAAATAAGGAGATATAAACAGGCTACTATAACACAGAGCACAAAGAAAAAAAAAATTCACCCAGTATGATTATATGGCAGTTTCCCCACTATCATACTATAAAGTTCTTTAGCCATCTCTAATTTATTTTTCCATGGTGCCATAGCCAGTGATGAATAATATTTGCTAAATAAATGAATCCAGTTTGAGAAACTCAAGATAAGCTTCATAAAGGTCATAAGAATGTCACCTGGAAAATACAAGGTCTGGGCAGACTGAATTGAAGGGGAGCTGGTATTCTAGAATCTGAGAATGTTAAGAGAAAAGGCATAGCTAGGAAGTTGGAGAGCCGTGTTTGTAAGAAGTCACTTTTAGCTAAGCAAAGATTATAGCTAACAAAGAGTAAGGGCCAAAAGGATAAACGAAGGCTATCTTGCAGAAGGTCCTGTATCAGAAATGAAAATCTTCACATTTTCTATAAAAATAGAGCCAACCACATCTCATGTTGTGACAACAGGAGAGGTGGCAGAGGAGTGTGTGAGTTTGATCCTAAACCACATTCATGAACTAGGTACTCACAGGTGTGATAATGCAGAAAGATCATTGAAAGCACCTTCAGGCACAACAGAAATGTCATTTCCATGCAATGAACTAAAAGCAAAAAAAAAAAAAAAAAAGGCAGTATTAAATTTCTTATATGTTAGAGAGTCCAGGAAATTCTCACATGTGTAAGACTTTAGTTTACAATAAGCATTTTAAATCAGTACAGAAAATATCTATTTAATACACAGTCTTGGTGTAACTGGGTACTATTTGGGACAACCAAAAATTTGTTCCTACTTCACATCATTAGCATAAAGTCAATTCTAGATTGAAAAGTTAAATGTAAAAACAAAACTAAAAACATATGAAAAGAAAATAGAGAAGAGGTCCATCTTGTAAATATAGGATGGGAAAGTCTTTCTTTTCTTTTCTTTTTTTTTTTTTTTAAAGATTTTATTTATTTATTTGAGGGAGAAAGAGAGAGAGATCAGAAGTAGAGGGTAGGGGCGGAGGGAGAAGCAGACTTCGCATGAGCAGAGACCCCTCCCACCCCATGTGCAACTTGATCCCAGGACCTTGGAATCATGACCTGAGCTGAAGGCAGATGCTTAATGAACTGAGTCACCCAGGCACCCTGGGAAAGGTTTTCAAAGTACCATATAAAACTCAGAACCCATAAAGGAAAAGAGTGATACATTCTTGACAACACCAAATATATCCATAAAATGAAAGATAATATATAAGGAACAGATTGGAAAACATTTACAAGACATATGAAATACAAGGATTAACTCCTTTGTAAAAAGACCTGAAAGTTAGAGTCAAGTTGTAGACGCATAAAGATATGTATAAGGAAAAGACAAGATACTGATTAGAAAATTGGAAATGATATGATGAGGCCATGAAATAAAAAACACAAGTGATCAATAAAAAAATAAAATAAACACAAATGCTCCAGTTATTAGAATTTCAAATTAAAACAGGAATGGAAAATAATGTTCAATCTGTCATAGAACTATTAACATTATTCCATATTTGCCAGAGTGCTTTGAAACAGGTACTCCATTAAAATAGGTACTCTGTCATACAACAAAAATGAAAGAATTAATACCATTCAATATTTGCCAGAGTGATTTGTAATCATGCTCTATTAAAACAGAGATCGTGGAAAATAAGTTTGTAAACTGACAAATTCTTGTTTTGGGGGGACAACTTGACAGTTACTTTTGGTACCCTCACAACACACTGGACAGTAAGAAGAATGTGTAGGATGTTCATTCCAGCACTGTATGGAATAGTGACAATCTGTGGATTCAAACCACATGATCGTTGGGGTGCATGGGTGGCTCAGTCGGTTAAGTGTCTCACTCTTGATTTCAGCTTAGGTGGTGATCTTAGGATTGTGAGATCCAGCCTGTTCAGGCTCTGTGCTGGACGCAGAGCCTGCTTAAGATTCATTCTCTCCCTCTGCCTTTCCCCCTCTCTAAAAAACACAACAATAAAACCAAACAACTAAAAAAAAACCCAAATACCAAAAAAACAAAACCCACCACATGATAGTTAAAGGTGGGGATGATTTTATAAGCTATGGTTCCTTCACCCTATGGAATAGTCTTGTACAAGTTGAACAGCTAAGGACTATTTTTATATGATGGAATGGAAATACTGTAAAGCATATTGTTAAATAAAAATTAGCTGATGAGAGAACAAGAACAAATCCTATTTATGCTTATTAGAAGGTATATAGCTGTGGGCATACCTATATCAGCATCTAAAAACAAATGCATATATAAAAAGACCAGAAGACAACATAAAAATGTTTATTAATTCTGGAGGAGGGGACTGTGATTGGGGATCATGTTTCACTGCATATATTTAAAATACATTTTAACAGTAAAAGCATATTCATTGATCATGTAACTTTTAAAGAAATTAAATTTCCTGTATTTTGTTCAAAATTAAATGAATCTCTATAAGACATACATCTTACTATTATCCATTACCAAATAAATAACCACCACAACAACCTGGTGTTGCTCAGATAAAGGCTGTTGAGCAGTGATACAGGAAAAGATGCAATTTGTACAAATTTACTACAAATTCGTAGTAAATCCTAAAATGTCTGAAATTAGTTAAATCAGTAAAAAAGCCAACCCAAAACTCAGATGCCTGAGATAAGAGATACTTTGTTGACCATAAGATGCTTACAGTAATCGGAGAGACTTCAATCCATCGAAGGTTCGAGGAGGAATACACCTCAAACGGTTGTAACTGAGAATTCTGAAAGCATAACACAGCAGATTTGTTTTACTCAGATATCCCCAAATGGCCAAATGGCATTTTAAAAATAAAACAGTTAAGAAAATGGTTGCTTTAGCATTTTATAAACTGGGAATATTGATGTACAGTATTTTGTTACTGTTTGTATTTTCAGTAATACAACATATTTCTTTCTAAATGTAGTCTAGAATGCTTCCTGCCCTGCGGATGCTAATGCCTCAACTATTCCCTCCCTCAGCTGATGGACTTCTTAAAGATCTCTCCCAAGCCCACCACAAACATAAATTATTCTTTGTTTCTTTTCTGGAATCTATAGTTGTTTGTTTAAGGTTTGTTTCTGTTTTGTGTTTTTTGTGTTTTTTGTGATTTTTTTTTTTTAGTCCATATCTCCCAATAGTATTTATATTTTTTGAGGGCAGGCTCTATTTGCCTTGTTAACAGAGAAAGTCCAAGTGCCTAGAAAATGCATTTTGTCCAGTGAATTAATAAATACTCAGGACCACATTTTCATACTCACAAGGTAAGGAGCTGGGTCATGTTGCTGAAGCTCTGATTAGAAAGGGTGCTTATTCGGTTGTTACTTAAGTCTCTACAAGAGAAAAAAAGAAACAAATGGAGTGTACTGCTACCAGAGAAAGTGAAATAGTAGTGATTCTTAGAGAAGGCTCTTCTTACTCAGTCATAGTGGCTCTGTTATATAGCACACAGCTTTTACCTGAGAATAACCAAACCCTGGATGACCCCCTAAGATAGATTATAACGGCCATAATTATTCATGCCCCTGCCTGTTGAACTTAGAAGTGACAGTGTTTTGCTCTAGCCAGTGAAGGAAGTGTAGGCACCACTGCAGGCTTCACTTAACAGAAAGTTAGAGTGAGCTCACTCTTCCCTCATCTCCCTCTGCTCACTCCTCTGCAGGACTTGCGACGGTCCACAGTCAGCGTCGGTGTCCTGGTCCCAGGACAAAGACATGGGAGGCCATCATGATGGACACGTTTTACGTGTGAGAAATGAACCTTTGTTCTCGAACCTTCCATTGGTTGCATATCCTTTAGCTTCCCTGATATACATGCTCACTGGTACACACAGCCAAACTTGGTAACTAAGGGCATCCATTTGATTACATTTGCAAAGACATATGAAAAATGCTGCCCTTGGCAAAGTCACTGACACACAGTAGGCGGGTCCTCAATAAATATCTGTTTAATTAATAAATAAATAAGAGAGATGTGGGTTTTTTAACCAATGGTTAAATGGCTCATTATAGCCAAGTGTAACTAGTACTATGAGCTGTAATTATATTCAGTGAACTTGATCTTCTTTTTATTATATATAATATACCTGTGACTATATATAATGTAATACATAATACATAATGTAACTGCAATTATATTGTAATAAAATGGAATATTGTAATATATACTAATATATATGCTATTAGTATATATATGATCTATGATATATGATATATATTTATCTGGCAATTCTGCAACGGAAAAAGTGAGTTAGTATATAAATACATAGTCATACAGTGATATGTATATAGTCACTGATTTTTCTCTGCCGCTAAATGCTAAATACATAAATAAAAGGAAGATTTATGAATAAATGAAAAATTATAGGTCATAGTTGATGATCATCGTATGTATGTATATTCACTATTTTTTTTCTAAAGCAAAATGTATAAATACATAAATAAATAAATAGACATAAGATGCAGATAAGCCAAAGATTATCCATTCCTTTATGAAAATGACCAAAATATCAGTAAAATGAACCTATACAACATAGGAGCTTCATGATCCATCTTCTCAGCTGCTGAAGTACTATCTCTGGATTTAGAAATAAATAAGTGTATCTATATTAGCAGCAGTTACTTGCCTAGAGTAGCATAATGAGTCATTGGTAAAGCCATTTCTGGATCTACAAATGCTCATTTTTCATTTCCAAACTGGTCTTAAATAATCACATACTGTCCCACAAATGACCCAATTCTGCTGAAGTGACCCTCTGGAAATTGCAGCAATTTAATGGTTTATTTAACAGAACAAAATGTATGTAATCAGTTCCTGCTGCTAGTAAGTACGTAATGAGAGGCAGAACAAGACATCTTAGGGGATATTCTTTCTTAATTTAATCATTTGTCATTTAAACAGTCCTACATACTTTCTACAAAGTGATTTTCTTACATGTTTAAGAGAAACTGAAAATGATTAACAGTGTTTTAACTAACCACAACCTTCCTAGGGCCAAGTTTACATTGAGAAATGTAACATTTTCTGTGACTTATATTTCTAGAACTCACTAATTAGGGATCAGCCTCCTTATTCTAGGAACTCTAGAAATTGGTCTCCTCAGCCAGTCATATTTACTCTAAAATCAGATAGGACTTAAACTAAAGATAAAGTATTTCCCTTTACATTTACTCCTGTTGCTTATTTTTGTTTGTTTGTTTGGTTTTTGAGAAGCTTTATCAATTATCAGCAAGGCTACTCTAAGTGTGACATTATATACAGTAAGATTGTATCTCTTTATAAATATTGTGCATATAACTAGATTGAAATGTTGGCATATTTAAAGATAATCTTGTATTACCACGTAAAATATCATTTACAAAGATGAAAAAGAGAGATGTTATTTTATAAGGGCATCAAAGCAAAGTGAAAAAAAAGTCAATGTCTGAAATTTATGCTCAGAATGTCAGCATCTTTGTCAAGTTTACTTAACTACTGTGTAACTAAAAATGAATTTTATAAAATTAAATTTGAATACTGGAAGTCCATATCTTAGAGCATATCATATAGGAAAATCAGACCTAGTAAAGTACATTTTCAGTAAATTTATTACCATCCACAACCTTTTGCTTAAAGTCAAGAAAAATAAAGGTATTATTTTCTGTCTTTCTTTTCCTGGCTTGTCATCAAATAGCCCATGTTCATTATATGTAGAAGTATCCGGATTCACCATGTTTCTGTAGTTCTCTGATACTTAGACTTTACCATATTTGTACATTGAATTGAGGAGGTCCTTTCTCTAAGATGTGCCACTGCCTGACTGATATTCAATGAAGGTGAAGCTAGTGATCCAAAACCACAATAAGGAAGGAGGGAAGCATCTAACTGTAAATGATGTATATTATCTGAAAGGTGCACTCAATCTTCTGCCCCTTGCTACCCCCACTTTGGTGAACTAGAATAAGTCAAAGATGAAACAAATGCAATATGTTACTTACATAAGTGTTAAATGTTTGTAGTTATAGAGCTCCTTAGGCACTAATGTAAATTGGTTCCCATCCAGATACCTAAAAACAAGGAAAAAATACTATCTTTTTTTAAAGGAACAATAGTGTGGCACAAAACAGTTGACACAATTTCACCCTTAACTGAGGCAAGGGAAGCACTCTGAATTCTAGCTCTAAGACATCACGCTTTCTCTACCTGGGATTGGTATTTAAAAGAAGTAAAGGAGAAAAAGCATAGTGGTCCAATCCAGAAGAATTATCTGCGAATGGAATCTCTTAGTGTAAATTATAAAACCAAGGAGAGACTGGTGAGTCCAGTTCTTTGTGGTTTATGTAATGAGGCGAGTCATGTATCCAACCAGTTGTGAGTCAAGAAGAAGTTTCATTCAACCGACCATATTTTCAGTCAGCCTTCAGTCTGCTTGTATTTATATGGGGACAATACCATGAAATGCATTTACTACTGACAGAACCTTGCTACTGAGGGCAAGACCACTCTTCGCTACCTTAATATGTATTCATACACTTAGTAAATACCAATCAATGCCTTAAAGGAGATGTTTAGGAATGAGAATTAGATTTCACTTAAAAATGACCTAAACATAGTTCTTAACCATTGTGTATCTGGTTTGTGATAATAATTTTACATGGTTTTATAGAAAATCACAACCTTTATCAGCGGCACAAATACAACATATACATGTAAAAGTACTAATCACATAACCACATATATGTGAAGTTTTCTTTTGTGATTAAAGTCAGCAGGATAATCTAAGAATAGATAGACACTGGGCTAATTGGCAAGACATAAAAATAAATGAATAGTCTAGTTTCTGTCCATAATGTCACAAAAAGAAAAATAAACTCCATCTCAAACAAGGCTGTATTTTCCCAGAATATAGATAATGAAGGGTAAAATGTCTTTCAGCAATGTGGGCTATCTGGCTACAGATGTGCCCACAAACGATTCTGGTCCAGTGGGCACAGGGCACCTGCTCCCTGGTGTCATGGCCCATCTTGAGATCTAAGGTTGAGGTGATTAGTATGTTTGCTGGATATAGAAGTAGCTGAGAAATTGCCTCAGGTAAAATCTATTTCAAATAGTTCAAAATAAAAAAGTTATATAAAAGGTACAATTCATCAAAATATGTAGTAAATAAGGGACTAAGAAGCGGGCATATGTTATGACTTCTAATTTATGCCTGCTCAGATTTTCTGCCTTTGTATTTCTTCTTTGACTCCTTTCTTACCTCCACCTACGTATTTCTTGGTACCACTAGAGGGAAGCATAATCCCATAGACTTCAGTATTCTCCCTTTATTCTGGAAAATGTCATAACAGAAAGCTAAACGGATTCAGAATGTGCACTATGGATGTTTATACGTAAAACAATCTAAGAGGGAAGTTATATGGAACTGATTAAAAATAATAGATACCACTTGTTCAAAATTGTCCACTAATATGTCCTCATTTTTGCCAAATTCTTTAATAATTTAATATAATACGCAATGAAATTTTTCTAGTACACGCATATACGTGATTGTAGAGAAGGATCTTGCTGACTTGGTATGATTCTAAGAATAAGCTCTGGGGGAGGTAAAACTAGAATTCACAAGAGATGAGTTAATCTTTTCCTCATCTCTGTAACATATTTCTTTAGAAAAATATTACTTTGTAAGTACTTTGTAAAGAAATAGATGGAAGATTCAACTGTCTGACAGGAGAGACATATGGATGGTATAAACAGGATGTGAATCAAGCAGGTTCTCAGATATAGTTTAATAAGGAAATTAAAGAAGGTTTAAAATTCTTGGATAGGCATCGGGAGAAGCACTAAGGTATGGGCCAGTTAGAAAGAAGGGGTTCTGCATGAAAGATGATCTGGTTACACTGAGTGCTGTGTTCTTGGCTGGGGTGTTCCCAGAATCAACGCTTTGCCTATGGAATACTCTGAAGGCGTCTAGCTGGGTGGAGAGTAATCTTTCGAAATAAATACTTATTAAAATAAGAATTATGTATTTAATTACACACACACAAAGCAGTGCTTAGTCAATTAACAACTGTGACTGGCAGCAGAAGCTGAACACTTCAGAGCAGTCCAGTCCAAGAGGGACCTTCTGTGTATGTGTGCTAAGATCACACGATCAACACCTTCTTTTCCCCTAAGTGTTCAATTCAGGACCAAATTAGGATTCCTAGAACTGCACATGATATGCATATAAGTTCTCTGACAACGGAAGTGACATCTTCTTGCAACTCATTACCTACGTTCCATGTTGCCAAAAGTTTATCAGAGCTGCTCATTTAGAATGCTTGCACACATGGGCATGAATTATAGGGACACATCTGCACAAATTACATTGGAACTTAAATCATTTCTGATACATAGTTCCACACAGAAAAAAATAAACAGAGGCAAAATGACTCAACTGCACTCATACCAAGCATTTGTTCCTGGTCCATTAGTATGCAGATTACGTAATGGAAGGGAGCATGCATGTATCATATTATGCAAGCAGCTTGCTCTTGGATTTATTCCAGTACACATATATAACATGAGGCAGCTAAGAAAGTGTGCATGGTGCTTGGTATTGAGAGGAGTACATACTGACCATGTAGTCTGTGGTCATATAGCAGATATGAACATATTAGGGACAATTGGCTCCACACCCTTCATGGTGAAAAGGATTCTAATTCAAGTCCAAAGGGCAGTACCTCTTTTTTAAGGATAAAGATCAGGCCAGTTTCTTCTACATCCTAGATATTTATGTATCCCATGTGGGAAGTTATTCTCCCAGGGGACACAGCGGTAAAGAATAATTAACCATATGGAATATCCCAGATACTGTGGATGGACTAAATATACATCTTTTTCCAAGGCGTATCTGATGGAACATGAGTCTTGCAAGATGGTCCATGAGAAAAGGGCTATAGGGACAAACAAGTATGAGAGCTATCTTATATTTTACAACCCTCTCTTGGAGCTTCAGAGTGTACCTTAGCATAATACAGATGCTGAGAAATCCTACAGTGAATAAGAGAGAAACAGACACAACCAGCATTTCCCAGGTGTATCTAAAAGTTTTTATATTATCTATTTAGGGTTTTACATGATGCTATTTAATGGCTTATAGAATTTGGAAATGGGACTCTGGAGATTTTTATTGGGTTTCCACTATTAATATTAATTGTTAAATTATATTTAATTTTAATTAATTAAATATTAATTGTTAAGGAAACAGAAAGGCAAGCTCTACTTACAGTTCAGTGACGTCTCTGGGAATTCCTTTGGGCAAGACCTTCAAGGCTTTGTTACTACATCGGACGACTGTATCCAAGCATGAGCATTCCGTGGGGCAGCGGGAGAGTGGGGAACAGCTGCTGTCATCATTGCCTAATTTGCCAAAAGAAATATAGGAAAACCCAGAGGTGTGGCTTTGAGAATGCAAGGAGGGATGTTATGCTTTTAGCTTAACCAACACAAGAGTCTTGAACCACGAGATCACTTTGGTACATACAGCACATGGGGTGTTTACAAATGGATGCCATCCGTCTGATAGAGCACCACTTTCAGATTGCCTAGGGCTGAGTTCCAGAAAATAACTTAAAATTTATATCATCCCTCCAATCATAACAGTCATTTTCTTTGTTCAGTTATTTATACAAATTATACTTGTAGTGAGAATATGTAAATCTACACTGAATTATGGAGAAATTATAAGGACACAGACATGTAGAGGCCTAAAGGGGTAGATTAATTTAAAATGTTTAGCAGAAAACGTACAGGCCACTCATTTTAAAACATAAGGCTTAAAGGGGGTCTCCATTCCCTGGTAGCTACCTTACGAGAAATCAAATATGGTGATCTATGCAGAGCATTAAAAAGTGAAAACTGTTATTTTTGTTAGGTTTCCTAGAATTCCTATATTTTTAGGTCAATTGCTTTTCTCCTTTGAAAATGGCAGTTCCTGAAAGAGATGCTTAGAATAATAAAGTTAAAATGAAGCTATATAAACAGCAGCAACCACAATCTGGAAACTGGAAAATTTAAATAAAACATTCAGAAACACAAATCAAGCAGACGCGGATGGGAAAGCAAGACTGAGGAAGTATGTGCCCTGTTTCTAGAACAAAACAAAACAAAGGCAAAAAATACACAAAACTATCTGTCGCCTGAAGTCGGGCACACTGTTCTAGCTGGGCCCCACAGCACAGGACTAGTCCCGTGAACCCCTGGTGTCCGAAGATTTAGCAAGACTTTCTTACCATCGTCACACGTGAAGTCTTGGATGGCGACATCCTGGATGGGGATCTCTTTGAGGAAGTATGGCTTCTGACAGCGAGGATTTCCGGTTACGATTCTTTTCTTCCTGAGCCATTCACCCAGCCAAGCCAGGTAGCAGTTGCAGTTAAAAGGATTGGCCAACAGGTTTCTAAGAGCCCCACGCAAGCAAGACAGGGTTGAGTTTGGAGTTTCACTTTCTTACTTCTCAAAACCCCATGCTACCTTCGCCCCCCCCCCAACACTATTACTGCTGGAATGATTTCTTCTTAATCTTTGTATTCCCTGTCACCTCCATGCCTTTCCCCCATTCATACTCACTCACACCCAACCCATGGGATACATTTTTTTTGGGGGGGGGGGCTCAACTATGTATGTTTGGAACTTAAAAAAATAACAATACTTTTACGTGAGAATTCGTCAAAAAATTTCATGAGGAAAAGAAAGCAAAGGCAGCATTTTGGGGGTTTATGCAGCGGATCCTGACAGAGATCTCATTTGGAAATGATTTAAACTCGTCAGCAATCTGACTTGCTGCCAAACGTCCCTCCGCTGATAATGCAGTGATTTAATATAAAGATGAAGGCTGATTACCTTATATTATTGAGTTTAACCTGACAACAGATATTTCATTAATTTGTCATTTCAGGATTTCCATCTCTTATTTGCTCCAGAGAATAGGCTTCCCATCTAAACTGACAGCTGAGTTGATTAAATGCCAGTTATAAAAATGAATTTACTTCTACAAATCTCAATACTTTTGGCACCTCACCACTTCAGCACAAACCTATTGACAACCTTATTATTTATAAACATGCCATCTTTAATATGCACAAATTAGTCACTCGATGTAAAGTGTCACACTTTATGTGGAAAGAGGATTAAGTACTTTACTGATGGATGCATGCTTCCCTCAAATTATTTCTTCAGTGACTTGAGCTACGTTGGACATTTTTTTTTCTTTCTAACTACCTTCTGATTTAGATTAGTATATTTAGATGCCATTGTTACTAGGAAATCAAATCCATTGTAAGATTTATCGTTTCAAACCTTACTTTCTTAGATACTGACAGATAAGAGAACTGAAACACATTGTTCGGGGGGGGGGTTAAAAAAAAAACACAACACCTTCTGAGTGTCTACAAACCTACAAATATTCTTTATTTTCTAACTTTCTACAAAAAATGTCCTCTTGGACAGGCTCAACCTATTTCTTCAATATTTTCCTAATAGCATAGTAAATGCCCTCTAGTGCACAGTTTTTATTGTTGGTCTGGTCATCCTAATGCAGGTGCTGTCACTGTGAATGAGCCTTTTGAGCACAGTTTGTTGGCAATAACCCTATCAGCTCTGTTTTTATGATACTTAAGCTGAAAATACTCCAATGTGAGAACACTGGGGAAAATCTACAACATTTCTGTGATGTACAGTGCAATCAAGTTATAATAAAGTGAAAATTTACAAATGAAGTCATATAACCTTATTCCAAAAAAAGAGTTGATGGAAAAAACAGTTAAATTTTTGTTACATTTTAATTTGAGAGTATAGGAAGCATTTTTAGAAAAAAATTAAAGTAACTTTAACATGAACACATTTGGTTGATCCGTAAATACTTGATCACATTTTTGTGAAATGCCTAATCATGCATTAAAATGCTATTAATAAAAGTAAGAAATATAAATACACAGGGTCAGTCATACATAAATGAACATCAGCCTTCATACTTACAGAGTAGATAAAGAATGGAGAGTGTCAAACGCCCCTGGCGCGATGGTAGTAATTTGATTATCATACAAAGAAAGCAAACGCACAGAACTCAGTCCTATGAAACTGTCATTGCCAACACAGCTTATGCGATTACTTCTCAACATCCTGAGGGAAAAGAGACCACGGTTGGAGAGAAAGCATCAAACAATCAGTTTTGCCTATCTGAGGACCCAAATAACCCCTCTTTGCAAATGTGCAACGTTCATTTACTGTTTTCTGAATGATCTCTTGTCCTTAGGAATAGCTGCCCATGTACACCAACAGCTGTGTGAGAATAAAATAAACGCTTAAGCTTACAATGACCACACTCAGCTACAGAAAAGCCCGGTGAGCCTCGCCTGGACTCCCGGCCCCATCTGACGAGGGTAGAATGTTTTTTCCTCTGATGCTAATTATGTTTGCCTGATTACATAATGTCCCAATTCACCTACAGTTCTCTGAGCCCTTGAAGCCCCGTGATTTGTGTGTTCACTGTGGCATTACATCAGGAGCAGACAAGAATGAATAGTCACGGCAGATGGAGAACTGAGGGCACCTCAAGGATATCCATGCCAAGTTATTGTCAGCATGGGCTGGGGAACCCAAACTAGACAGAGCACCCAGAAATCTTGCACAAATTATTTTACTTATGAAAATTATTTTATTATTTTAAAGTTTGGAACTTAAAAAGAAGTAATCGTTAACAGATTCCCTTGCTCACAATGATGTTTAAGTAAGTTTCTCTTGAAAGAATTCTGACTCTTTTTTTTTTTAAGTTATTGCCATTAATAGGATTAACACAGTTGTCATTTCCTCAACACTGCTAAAGTTTTGGGTTCCTTCGTAATTCTTCGTTGAACTGTTTATTTGTGGGGCTTAGAAAAATTCCTTAAAACCCCCATGTAATGGGGGCGCCTAGGTGGCTCAGTGGGTTAAAAACCCCATGTAAAAATGAAGAGTTGCCATGAGTCTTATCCAGAAATAAGGCTGAAAAGTTATTTCCCTTAATTTTTCTAGACATGTGCGGACCACCCTACCCTACTAGAAGATTGCAGTATATAAAACAGAGAGGCAAAAATAAATTAACAGCAGAGTGTTCCTTTAAAATTCTAGATGGCTCTATAGAAATAAATAGAAATATCAATTTTTGCATTCTGCTATGTCACAGATAGGGAGAAAAAAATGATGCTGTCCCTATCAAGGCATCACTTTATGTTCAGAGGGAAATGCAAACAGAAGGTCATTTCTATCAGCACTATCATTTGCTGTAAGTAACAAAGAACACTTGGTTTTAATCTTGGTGAAGTCACAGACACCTGGGAGAAGCCGAAGAAAGCTTTACTTTCTGTTGCTAGAAAAATCCATAAGCACACATAGGTATGACATTTTGCCTGCAGTCTCAAATATTCAGACTCACTGAAATCTGTGCACGTAATATTAAGAGCATTACTAGTCCTACAGAATTAAGAAGTCTAGGGATAGTGGGGTGCCGTGTCAAAATATTCACAGTTCCAAACCGAAAGATACCACTTGGAGAAATACATATGTCCAGACAAACCTACTTTCATCCTCTGAAAACTCTGAGCTTGGCTCTAAAATGCTCTATTATTCTTGTGTAGCAGAGTGGCTGAAGGAGAGAGCCAGTGGCATCTGTCTTAGGTGCCAAATATAAGAGGCACAAAAACATCGCTAAAACTGTAATGAAGGAGGACATGAATTTAGAGGACTTGTCTCAGGGAGAGTCCTGTGAGTGGAACTAGTCAGAAAAACAAAAACAAAACAAAACAAAACAAAACAACAAAAAAACACTTTAATAAGCTGCTTGAGTTGGTGTTATGAAATCAACTGCATGCCCTTAAATTCATATGTTGAAACCCTAACCCACAATGTGACTATATTTAGAGAGAGGGCCTTGGGGGAGGTGATTAAGGTTAAATGTGGGACCCTAATGTGTTAGGACAGTCTTTATAAAAAGAGGAAGGGACACCAAGAGCTCTCTCTCTTTCTGCACACGGAAGAAAGGCCATGTAAGAACAGAGTGAGAAGTTGCCATCTACAAGCCAAGAAGAAATCTTGCCAGAAACCAACCCTCTCAGCACTTTGATCTTGGACTTGTAGCCTCAAGAGCTGTGAGAAAACAAATTTCTGTTGTCGAAGTCATCAGTCTGTGGCATCTTGTTATGGCAGCCCAAGGCAGTAATGTAGGTGGGATATGGACTCTTTCCTCACTTCCTTACCCTCCACTCCCCATCCCTCATGCTGCCCCTTCCAAAGAGAAGGTTCCCCTAACAAGTAGTCCTTCAACTAGTATGCAACAAAGGGGCTTCTGCTTGCTGGATTCATGTTTTGTTGTTGCCTGAGGCACCCTGGGGGAGGGGACCAAGGGCAGGAGTAGATGGAGCCACCTGGGGTGTATTTTCTCTGCTCTCCCCTTCCCTTTCCTCAGTATCTCCTCCATAAAAAAGGCTAAAGGAATATTTGCATAACATTTTGAAGGCACTCAAGTTAGTCTGTGGGAGGGCTGCAGACTGGTTCTACTGGAAGTGAAGTGCCATATTCTCCCCGTGAAGCTCAAGGAGCACACATCTACGTTCACGAGCAGAGATTTTTCAGTACGATTTGAATTTAGGATGCTATGAAAGCATCCACATGGGCAAGGGAAATGGTCTTCTCCTTCTGCATCTGATAAAGCGCAGGGAGGGGACTTCTCGGCTATCAGTTCCCTGGTTGTGGCTCTGATGGTTAGGAGACACGACGGAGCTTGGGCCTCTCTCCACTGCAACCACTATCAGTGGCTTCTTGGTTACAAGTAGTTTCCTTCACATCTTCCAAAGGCTTCCAAGTTTTGGGTTGTGTCTCTTCCTATTTTCAGGTTGCCACATTTGTCAAACATAATACATACCTTAGAGATCATAAAAACTAAACATATGCATTGTAGAAAACTCAAGTAACATAAAGTGTTGTTTTTGCTATTCAATGCAATCCCTGTCCTCTTTGGCCAAGAAGTTTTTTTAGAAACATATAGGATTTCTTCTTCCTCACCTCCCTACTCCTGAGCAAACAGACATACCTCTTAGCATGTTTCTTTGAAATAGTACAAGATCTATCATGAATCAGTCTCTCTTTTTCACTAAGACCTTATGGGAGTGAAAGAAAGTGGTTTCCAGAAAAACTTGTTTATTCTGCCACAGGGTTTGGGTTGGATTCTGAAGTTTGAGCCCAGGGGACAAAAGCAAATGTTAGATGGAGGTTGAGGAAAGGGCAAGAGGATGAACATTTTGAGGCAGAATGGGGACAGGGGATATATCCCTACAAGCATTGGAACAAGGGTAATCTGTTTGTTGAGGAATCAGCAGCCAGGAGACATTCTTGATCTTTGGTAAGCAACATACTGAAGTCAAGGGTATTTGAGTAAGGCAATGTTTAGATGCACAAAAGGTGTGTGTGTGTGCATGTGTTTTGTGCTTGCGTGTTTGTGAGAGACAGAGAAAGAGATGGGAGGGTGAGAGGAAGTCTGCACAATTCCCTAGCCTGGAATTATAATGACCAGTGAACTACAACGCTGTGGTAAAAGAGTCACTATGCAGATAAGAATACTTACAAAGTTTTCAGGCTTTCTAATCCCTTGAACATCTTATGCTGAACATTTTCCAAACGATTACTTGTGAGGAGTATTTCATTGACACCAGACGCTCCTTCAAATGCTCCTTCTTCAATGTCTGTAATCTTATTGTTGCTAAAGTTTCTAAATAAGAAAAAAAATTGTTGAAACAAGACTTTAAGCTATTTCTTTCTAACAAAGAGGACACTGAGACAACATGCTTGATTATTTTCTTCTAGTGAACAAGGTTTTTCATGATTTCCAAGCTCTTGGCTGCCCACCACACCCAAGGCTCTAAAAAGACATCACTTCCTATTCCATCAAGTCAAACTGATGATAGTTCTGAGGGACAATGTCAGCAGTGAAAAACACCAGCCCAGTCAATGTCAAATTGTATGCAAGGGTCCCCAGGAGTATAAAATTCTTGAGGTCAGGTATTGAGTTGTTTAAACTTTAATGTTCAACACGAAGCTTAATAAGGAACTTTTAAAGTAAGTGTCCCTGATAAAAACTATTAAATTAATTAATGACTAAAAGAAGGCTATTGTGTAGAGAGAAGATGGATGGGTTAAATGTGTGAGGATTTAGCTCGCATCAGAAATGTATCTGAATATGGGTTTATTCCCAGTCAAACCTCTCACTGTGTCAAAACAACCCATATTTTGGGTGATACAAAACACAACATTGCTTGCCCAAAGGGCAAAAATATCCAGGTGCGGTAACAGCTTCCTATAGGTTCTATCTTTCTCTTTCTCACTTTTCACTCCAAGATAAGGAATGCCCTCCAAACCAGGGTCATTTTTATTTATCCTTTTATTCCTCCCAGAGCATTGCATGGAGTAGTTCCTCCATAAATATGTGCTGAATTGAAAGGTATGAATAAAATGAAAGAGCAATCAATGTCAGTGAAAAAGAGAACAATCAAACAGCAAGAAACTCTTTGGGAGGCGGTATGATATGGGGGTCAAGTGCACAGGACATAATCTGCTCTGCTGTGTGCAATCAATGTGACCGAGGGTCATTTACACATAGACAAGAACAGATATTACAGAGCAACCCTCCTTTTCTCCTTTTTATATTTCCTCTTGTATGAAGGTTGTTCCATTGGCCTGATACTCCTGACCTCTGTTCTGTCCCTCCCTCCTCCTCAGGGAACAGGAATACTGCATGACTGCTGTTGGAACTGCTGAGTTTATAAACTTATTTTAAAATATGAGTTGTGGATATGTAGTAATACAGATGAGCTATCAAGTCAGTTTACCAATCATTAATTTTGACTATCTTCTAATGAAAGTTTAATGAAGCAAAAAGTCAAATAGTTGACATGAATGTGCTGAAAGAGATATAACAGTGTGGTTTAGGGAACAGTAAAGGAAGTTACAAAACACTACTGAACCCATTTCTAATGAGCTTAGATTGCCGAATCCCTGCTGTGGCCGCATAACAAACCAGCTGTCTGAATTAAAGTAAGACACCAGGGCTCTGCTACAAAAAATGTGGTTGGAATCCTTGAATACATAGAAAAGAAGTGGTTACTCAGGCTCCTCTCAGAAATTACCCTAAATTTATGTCACAGGTATCCACTACAGGGAAATTTCTCCAGATTTTTTATAGTTTCCAATTTCCAAAGAAATCTGAATAAGACTGCACAGGGCTTTGAAAAACACAGCAAAACACCAAAGAGATTTTAAAAGGTGGCTAATGCATGGCTTACATTTTACGTAACTGTGGAAGTTTCTTGAAAATTCCTGTAGCTTCCAACACCGTGAATTCATTATTATTGAGACGCCTCAGAAAAAAAGAAACAAAAGTTTCAATCACCAACAGCCAGGAAGGGATTAAGTTTAATTTCTTGTACAAAAATGTAAGATCATTTCATGATTATTCTAAAGTAAAACATAGAATACATGTCACAGAAAGTCTGTGAAAGTACTGATTTTTCCCCATTTCACTCAAATTTTAATGAGCAAAATATTAAGAAGCACACAGTAAAGAAAACCAGTAACCAAAATTCAAAACCAGATCTCTCATTCAGAAATCTGTAGAACAAAGTTTCTCAAACCTTGCTCAAAACTATTTTTACCCCAGAAAGCATTTTGGACCATTTTTTCCTAATCACTTGCTCCATACATTTTTTACTAACAGCTTTTATGATACACAGTTTATATGCCATAAAATTCACCCTTTTACAGAGTGCAATCTAGTGGTTTTAGCGTATTCACAAAATTGTGCAACTATCTTTGCTACCCAATTTTAGGACATATTCATCACCCAAAAGAAAAATCTCATACCCATCAGAAATCATTTTCTATTTGTTTCCCTCCCTGCCTCAGTCCTTGGCAACCACCAATTTACTTTCTGTCTCTATGGATTTTTCTATTCTGGACATTTCATATAAGTGAAGTGATAAAAAATGTGTCTTTGTATGCCTAGATTTTTTCACTTTACTTAATGTTTACAGGACCTGTCCATGTTTAGCATACATCAGTACCTCATTCCTTTTATGGCCAAGTAATATTCCATAGTATGGATATACCAATTTGGTTCATTTATCTATCAGGGAATAGGTATTTGAGTTGTTTCCACTTCTTGATTATCATGAACAATGCTGCTGCCAACACTGGTGTACATACAAGTTTTTGTGTGAATATATGTTTTCAATTCCTTTAGATATTTATACTGGTGTAAAATTGCTGGATTACAAGGTAAAATTATACTTAACAATTTGAAGAATAAGCAAACTGTTTTCCAAAGGTGTGTCATTTTTATATTCCCCCAGCAATGTAGGAGGGGTCCAATTATTGTTTTGTTTTTGTGGCCCTTCTAGGGAATGTGTTACCTCACTGTAGTTTTGATTTAGGGTTCTCTAATGCTTGATGATACTAACCATTTTTTAGCTTGATGATAATAAGCGCATTTCCTTATTGGTCATTTGTATGTCTTCTTTGGAGAAATGTACATGCAAATAATTTGCACACTTTTTGACTAGGTAATGAACACCTTTATTGCTGAGTTGTAATAACTCTTTATATATTCTGGATATAAGTACCCTATTAGATATATGATACATAAATATTTTCTTCCCAGTATTCATTTTTAAATGTATAATTTACAAAATTCTTAATTTCTTAAAAAGCACACAAACTTTCCTAATTACTAAATTAGATGCTATGCTATAATTCTTAAATGTCAGGTAAGCCTACTTAAGCTGTTATCATGCTGGAAAATAGAAATTGAAATATTATTTGTGATAGTAATAGAAATATATACAACTCCTTACAAGACCATAGCAATAGAGTTCAGGCCTTTTACTGTCTGAATGGTCTCCACACATTTCAAAAAATCCTGAAGCTTTGAAATAGATTAAAAAACTAACAGGAATAATAATAAGTATCACTATAGCCACAGGGTAGTTTCTGTCATCTCTTTGAAAGCATTACATTATTTTTATTATTTTTATTATTTTATTTTATTGTTATTTTTTTAAAGATTTTATTTGTTTTTTTGACAGAGAGAGATCTCAAGTAGGCAGAGAGTCAGGCAGAGAGAGAGAGGGAAGCAGGCTCCCTGCTGAGCAGAGAGCCCGATGTGGGGCTCGATTCCAGAACCCTGAGATCATTACCTGAGCTGAAGGCAGAGGCCTAACACACTGAGCCACCAAAGCACCCTAGCATTACATTATTTTTAATTATTTAAATTATTTAAGATGCATTAAGTGACAGGCATGAGTTTAGGCACAGTGAGAGCTAAACTATAAAACACAATCCCTGTCATCAAGGAGTTACAAGTTAGTTGAAGACAAAAGGATTATACAAGCATAAAAGGACAACCAACTTTGCAAAGCAGTTAATAGCAAATACCAGATGGTGCTATATATAAACGTTGCTAAGATGTTCACAAAACAATGAGATTTCACCAAATTTCTCTTGAATTTTTAGAACACTAGCATGACTTTTATAAATAAAATCACTAAAGGCAAACCATACTTGGCATAGAATCTATAGATGATTCAACAAACATATTTTAGCACCTAGTATGTGCTAGGCTTGAGGTAGGGTTATAAATAGAAACCTGATCTTGTCGTTCTTCCAGCTCTTCCTATGCTATCCATTGTTCAGGGAAAAACTATCCTCTGTGCTTTAATACTCCATAATCACAGAATCCTTCCACCTTTGAGTTAGTGAGATAATAAAGCCAATAAAGGCTCTCTGACTGAATTCATAATTAACAGAGATTCAAAATGGTGACTCTCCAACTACTTTTTGTAGTTGCTGCAAAAGACTGTATACCTTAAAAATCTATTACATGTTTAGAAATGGGTGCAGGCATAAATAACACCCAAGAAACAAATATCAAAGGAATGTTCTTATTATTAGCATTAAGAACTAACTGACTTTTTGAGAGGTAAATTAATTTCTGTAGTCATGTCTTGGATCAGAAAGATGAAGTAAGATAGCCTCTAATATATCTTTGTACAAAGAAGAGTTATGGCCATGTGCGTTAATTAAAATCAATGTAATTCTTGAAAATAAAAGGGAAAGAAAAAAATTGCAACGCTACGCTGTTTTCATTCCCTCACTCCCAACCCGGATTTTGTTGGGCGATGAACTCACAGCTCTGCAGTATACTGGGGAATGTGGTCTGGGATTTTGATGAGTTTTTGATTGGAGCAATCTACTGTGGTTCCTTCACAGCGGCACTTTTCAGGGCAAGCCAAATCTGCAAAGCAGTCCCCACTTAATTTTGATCGATAATCTTCTGTGCCTATTGAGGATTCAAGGGGAAAAAAAAACAAGATACTGAGTCTAAAGTTTAGAACAGTTGTTAATTTGTAGGAAGAAAAATAGTAAGATAACTATAGATTATGCAGCAGGGAGACAACTTGGGGAATTTTTGGTCAATGGATGTCAGGAGAGGGTTAAAACAAGGGCTTGGAATTTGCTGGAAAAAAGAGTAACCAGATTCACAGGACAGGAAAACATTAATAGAGATGAGCTTTTCACAGCTGTACTTTCTGCTGATCCAGTTATGAGCCATTCTAGCCTAGTTGACAGCTAATCATACAATGGCTATTAATTGTTACAGAGTTTATTTTTTTCTCTGAGTCAGGAATTTAAAATGTATCCAGTAAGAAACATATTCCTATATATCATTTTAAATTAGGGCTTTCAAGGCAAATAGATGTACTCAGGTTTTTAATTTTTCTATGGTCTTATATTATTCTCTCCCTCTCACATAATCTTCGGAAACGCCTAAAAAAGCCCTCTTTTTTCATTTTGATTTTATAAAAGGAGACAAGTAAATCCTGATTTAAGCCTCAGCAGCTTGTCATGCTGTAGAAAGCTGCGTGACGTTCCATGGTGCTTGACGGAACCATGTTTTACTCATACCTGGCAACCACATGGTTAGATCAAGCACAACAGAAAATCTCGCGACATAATCACTACACCATCCACTAGGCCAAGGGTAAGACCGAGAGGAAAGATGAAGGGAAGCAGGAGAAAAAGCTACAGACGTTCTGGAAACGTAATACTGTTTACATGACATGCATTCTTCCCGCAGAATGTTTATGACCATAGTAAGAGTATTACTACCGAAGATTTCCTGGAAACACAAAGAAGGGGCTACACTGAAAGGTGCCTCCACTGTTCCTCAGAACTGCAGAATGGAAACAACAGCTTTCGGGAACAACATCCAGGAAGAAGTTGAAGGTGAGCTACAAGGACAACAGAGAAACTCAAAAGATCTGTAGTTTCTTCTTGAAAAAAAAAAAAAAAAAAAAAGGCGCAAAAGACCGAGACTAGAAGAAGGTACATCAGGATTGAAAAGGGAGGACATTATGTTTCAGATCAGACACTTTTACTTACAGCCAAAATGGTGAATTCCTGCAAAAGTAAAAATCACCAAGGAGGAAAGAAAGAGTAATCCCAATTAAGATGATTAAACACATATATAAAACTACCGAAGGTCTCTTCCTTCTTTCCTTACTATGGCAATTATAGGGGGATGGCATAGTATGACAGCCATCGTCATGCTTTGCAAACGTTTGTGGTACTTTTTTGAAGCACAGTGCTCTTACAGGAAAAGCAATGGCATATGAGATGCACAGCACAAATTAAGTTCTTGTCGATTCCTTTAAAATGATGAGCTCTCTGCAAGATAGATTTTCTGTTGAGTTATTACTATAATATCTAGAATGCCATATAGAATGGTAGTAGGCAAGTAAACATGCAAACGTAAGTGAAAAACAAATCACGGAGGTCTTCAAAAACAAATACATCTGGATTAAGCCTTATGTGGTGGCTTACATGCTTTTTAATGACCTTTCCAACTTATAAATAGTGTCACTTAGTGGAAATGAAATCAACCTCATACAATTGCAAAGCTGAATATGATCGTCTCATTAGATTTGGCAATTAATGCCAGGGCATTTACTAAGGAACTGTTTTCCTGTTGTCCTGTCGCTTTCATTTTAAAAGTGAAATGAAGAAATACTGGGAACAAAGGGCTAAATGACAAGTACATTAGGTATCTTATATTTAAAATAGTCTGCATTCAATGAAATGACAATGATGTTTCTCTTATGGAGACTCAATAGATAAGCTAAAATTTTAATATAATCTAGGGAAAAAAAGGAGAGAAGACCAAAGAATTCTTCCAAGTCCTGACTTCTATTGCTATTGCTTTAATGTAAACTGAATGATCATAAATTACTGACAATTAAGCCATGATATCACATATACAATGTATTTCCAAAAAAGCCTATTTTGACTGCTGTCAATAAATAGGCAAAACTGTATCAGAATTTATGAAAACAACTGGACATTGGATTTTTAATTTATGAATCAGAAATATTAATTTATAAATTATTAATAAAGTATATTTAAATGTAATAGATTGAATAATTTGGTAACAGTTCTCTTAACTGCCACAATTTGAAAATTTTACTAATATTCAAGTTTTATCCTACAGGTGTTGTGGTGTTTAGAATATGGCTTTTTTCCGGGCTAAGTAATGGCTATCAGATGACTTTCTGCTTAATAGTGAGGTAAAGATAATGAATTTTAAAGATTCCCTATGAAGGCCAATCAACTGTTCTATTCAACATGTTACTTCCTATGCAGCTTGTGTAATATATAAATATTATTGATCATTCAAGCTCAAAATAAGAAGTAAAACAAAATCTGTTATACGCATAAAATTATTCAAATTATAATTCAATAATGGCAAATAACACATATCTCCTTAAAATAAAGACCGAACCCGGAACTCTTCTTTAAAAAATCAGTAAGGTTTTTGCAAACTAACACCGTATAGAACATCTTCTTATTGGTAGCTGTTAAAATATATGATATCCTAGGATATCCCCAGGAGATGGTAAATGTAGCCAATCAATTACTAACATATACTTTTATATAATGGTTTAAAACAAACAAGTCAAGAGGCATTTTGCACAATTGGCAGGCAAGGAAAAAATAAGTAAACATGTTTCAAAAAGCTAGTTCCAGAATCATCAGCCTTGAGAGTGTTAAGATTGTAGTGGTAAAACATTTCAATTACTTTTCTAAAAAACATTTTATTCATCTGCTTAAATTATTCAAGACATTTAGTGCCCTGGAACTTCTGAGGCTTTCAGGATGTCTGTCAGTATTGTTTCCGTGGAGTTACTCTGTCACTCCGGGTCTGTAACAACGTTGACTCACAATGTATAATTGCACGTCAACAAGCAGGAAGTTGCTTTTTTATGTAAAAAGTGAAACGATGATAAAGCAAAATAAAGTGAAAAGGGGGCACTTTTTTAGTACAAAGAATTATGTTAAAAAAGTGAATTTCATGGTCAACAAAAGAATTCTATGTGTTTTTAACTGATTTCATATAGAACTAGCTCTTTGACAACAGAAAGGTCTCTGTCTTTAAAACCAGCTCAATAAGCTATATTTTAAAAACAGGTTGACAGATCAGATATACAACATAAGGAGAGAAAATGATTTAAGTAGAAGGCTATAGGTTCAAATATTTTAGCTACTGTGAGAAATTTTAGATAATGTGCCAAAGTGAGAGAGGAAAAAAAAGATGGGGGTTTAATAATACATATTTCTAACATCAGAAGCTGCATGCAAAGGTCAGGTTTTCAGGAAACAGCTACAAGTGATCTAGGCAGAAGTCAATCTATCTACAGAGTACCCACTGTACTTTCAAACGCATGCATATCAAAGTTTCAGAAGCTATATTTTATAAGGTGAGAAAAGGGTGTCTGCCATTAGTCCTACTACCGAGCAAAACCTACCTGGAATGAAATACTGTTCTTTAGCTAAATAAAAAAAAAGAGAAAAAAAAATAGAAGATGCACCTGAATGTCAGCAAGCAGAGATATGAGTTATATTAGATTAAGAAGGGACTAAAGGTACTATAGATAATTAAGTAAATTATATTCACAGCAGTAGCTGAAGTATCATAATGTATAGTGAGTAGTAAATGTCTCTAGGACCATGGACAATAAACAGCTTTGTTTTGATATTAGCTTTTTAGTATGAATTAACTGCCGAATGTGAAATACCCTGGGAATGGTTAGACAGCATACTACTCAAAACATACAAAATATATTTTAGCATAAGAACATAGAAGAGATGAGACCAAAGCAAATAGTAAATTTCAATAAAGTAAGCCTTTTATATAATAGTAACACCATGGATCTATATTTGGCTTTTTATATACACTACTCCCAAAATGCTAAAAGATGGCCTTTTGGTAGAAAAAAAAATTATCCTCACATCCCTATTTAAAATAAGAGGGTGAAAAGTAAGTAAACACATTTAGTGTGCGAAGCATGGGAGCAAGGGATCGGGAAAAAATTCCCCCCCCTACTTCCGAGCCAGAGCAAATCACACTACCAAGTCTCAATTCACTTTCTGAAGAAATGAGAACATGATTTATTACCTTAAGTTTCTCAATGGAGAATAATACAACAGACATGAGACTTAACAGACATAAAAAGGATTCTGAGCTTGCTAAAAGGCCCCTGTTTAGGTTGAACCCTAAAAATACAGTATGAAGTATCCAGGCGTCTTTTTCTGGTGGCTGGTAGCCTATTTGTTATGTTGGATATAGTGTTAAAAATATTACATATACGAGTGGTATATGAATGGTATCTATGGCTCTCTTTATTTTGTAACTAGACAGAAGAAAAAGAAGTATATTCTACAATGTTTGGTAATTCATCTGAAGACCAGCTGTCTCTAGGTCTCCATAACCACTGTTTTGGTAACACAGGCGAAGTATCTCACATGAAGTAAGAAATTACCTGAACAACGGAATTTCTTGCTTTTGATTTGTCCGATTCTTTTGTTTGCCAGACGCCGGGGGCTGGTGCAGCGGGCACCACTGGTCTCAATGGGGTTGGTATGGAGATAATCCGCCAGCCACTTGAGATGGCAATCACAAATAAAGGGGTTCTGGGCCAAATGCCTTTCAGAAACACAGACAGAATACTTTTATACATGACTTGCAATGAACTCAACTCTCAAATTCACAGTGAAGACAGCAGTCATCGTATTGGATCCAAGCCATATATACATACATGGTTTGAATGGCCCGGAGAGGTGAAAAAGTCCCCTTGGCAATGGTCTGAAGCTTGT
Organism: Enhydra lutris kenyoni; assembly: GCF_002288905.1. Classification (NCBI taxonomy): domain Eukaryota; kingdom Metazoa; phylum Chordata; class Mammalia; order Carnivora; family Mustelidae; genus Enhydra; species Enhydra lutris. The sequence goes on from NW_019154105.1 coordinate 53,412,060, forward strand.
TGTCATACAAGGAGAGAAGGTTCAAGTTGTGCAGATCCTGAAAAGCATCTACCCGAAGGCAGTTTATCTTGTTGGCATTCAATAATCTGTTTGATCAAATAGTTGTAGAATTAAAGTGCAGCATCTCGTTAACCCACCTTCAAGATTCTGTCCTTCTTGAGAAATACAAGAAAGCAAGAAAAAACATTTCTCTGAACCTCAGTACTAACATTTTAACTGGAATAATTTAGGTATCACAGGTGGAAGATATGCCAGATAAAGCAAGGGTCATGTGGTTTAATGAATGTCTACATCTAGTGGTACTTACACATTTATTCAATAAAAATTATTCCACATATCCTCTGGAAGATGAAGAGGTAAGAGTGGACAAAGGTGGGTGAGACCTAACATCTGTCAAGGACACCATAAAAAAAGGTCATAGAACATTAGTCTCTCTAGCTGCTCTGAGAAGAAGTTCAGGCAATTTTCAAAACTGAAGCTAGAGTGAGCCTTTTAAAATGCAGATCACTTTCTCTCAAAGCCAGGCAGCAACTCTCAAATAGTTCTGACTGAAGCCAACGTCCTGACAAATTGCCTCAACACACAGTAGGACCATTAGCACCCCTTTCTGAACTCCATGACCTCCAAGTTCTCTCCCCTGGATGCTTTGGCTCCAGCCACATGTCTCCTCATCAGGGGTCTCTCCTTCGAATGTTTTCTTCCCTGCTGTCTGACTCTTCCGCTTCTTTGAGTCTGTTGCAATCTTATCTTCTCAATTCAGCCTACCCTGACCTCTCTCTTCAATACAGTCACCTGTGCTTGCCCCACCTCACCTTCTAGCACACTCGATTTCTTTGTTATGATCTGCTTATTTCTTCTATTTTCTTAAATACATATTTCTCTCCGTTGCATATGGTTTATTTATTACGTTATTGCTGTCCTTTCTGTTTCCTCAAGACAGGCATTTTCTTTTGTGCCTAGCACATACAAGGTGCTCCATAAATATGTTGTTGAATGAATGCTTTAGGATCCTCTTGGAGAGTGACACAGTTCATAACCCTATTAAAGGCCCTGGTCCTGCATTATAGGAGTTTCATTTAACTTTGCTTAACAAAATATGCCAGAAACCCATTTTTTTTTCCAACATGCTATAATAATCCACTTCAATATTCTATGGAACTGTGGTTTACAGAACATACTTTGGCAAATGCCATTCTTGTAGGTTATATGGGACCATGTCTGAGCTTTTATGCATGTTGGACACCCTTTGGGAATACACTTGCCCTGCCCTCTACCTTCTTTAATGCCCTGTCCCATCATGGCTGCGCGGGAAGCTCACCTTTTCCAGTAGCTTCCACCCAAGTCAAGTATTTCTTCCTCTAGGTCCCCAAGGAAGTTATTCAGTGCTACTTAATCTTCACACCTCCTTTCTATAAGCCTACATGTTTGCCCAAAGGTGGATTAGTGCTCTCCGTGGGCAGAGAACATTTTCTGATACTTTCTTCTCTATTAGCATTTGCTTCACTGCTTTGATACTTAAGGCTTGAACAAATAGTACCTCAAAAAATACCTGCTCTGTTGTTTAGGTGTGTATGCCTTCTTATTCAACATACTGAAAAATGTTTTTCTTTTTGGCCACCAAGAATCTCTACTTTTAATTAACATAGGGTATTTCTTCTGCTTTACTGGCTTTTTTTAAGGTATCCACACACATGCAAAGCTGTGACTTCCTCGAGGTAATTCTTTTCTCTTTTTTTTTTAACCTCCCTTTAGGACTTGACATTTTGGCTTTCTCTGCGATCCTCAAAATAGTTTCGTAAAAGCTTAGGAACTGGTTTCAGGTATAGACTGGTAATACCATTTCTCCATTCTGCGCCACAACACAGATCACACTGACAATGTTCCCTAATCTGTCAGCTGACGGAGGCCGAGAGCAGAAGTAAGGAGAAGGAAAAAGCGGGGAGCACTGAAGACAATTGAAGAAGGTGCTGTTTTGAGCATTTTTGTACTTACTTTAAATGATGTGGTCTGCAAAGTAGGGGAAAAAGTGTTGCATGCTCTACTTTCCTTTGCTTCTTGCATGAACCTACTTCTTTTCCCCAGTACCTCATCTGTTCAAGCAAATCTAAGATGCTTAGCCAAGTTCTTAGCTAGCCAGAAAGAGACAATTGTGTTGCTTTAGCCCTGACAGGTTTAGGAATAGGCCTTAATCTAGAGATCAAATATTAGGCTGAGGGACAAAGGTAGCGTTTTAAGTAAGGTTTACCTGCATACAGATCCCATGGTTTATTAACCTGGTTGTTACACCAGTCACCAATAAGTATGTGTGGAAGGAAAAAGAAGGTGCTACTTAAATGTTAGTACTAGACAGGCCAGTGATAGCAAGAGATTGCAAGTAAATGGCAAGGATAATAGTGCTAGGAGAATGGAGAAGAATGACAGAGACGCAAATAACACACAGGCCTTACTGGCCTATAGCATCTGGCTCTACCTATAATGTGTATAACGTATAGTCATTCTATTAAATATCAGAAACAATATTTGCTGAGCTTACCTCAAGAGTTAAAAAATAATCTGAAACCCAAATAAAGACATTAGGTCATAAGAATCAGTATTTTTCATAACTTACTGGTCTGTTGTAAAATCAATTTATTGGGTTGTACAATACTGAAGATATAGAAAGAGAGAGATCAGAGAGAGACAGAGAATGCAGTAAAATGAAGAGTATTATACATAGTAAGGGTCAATATCGTCTTGTTAGCAATTTGCTTCATTTGTGTGCATCTGTGTGTGTTGTGTATGAGAACTGGGTTGTGATTTAAGTACATTTCTGGATAATGATGAAAATTTAAAACATGAATACTAGGGTATAATTATAACGTACATTTATCCAGTAAGGAAAAAAGATATACATTTGGGAAATCTGTGGGATTAGGAGTAAGTTTTTGCCAAATCGATGATAGAAACCCCAACACCAAGAAATGTATACACCAAAAGAGAAAATAACATTTGAAACTTGAGAATTTTAAGGTAGACTGACTATGAACTAGGTGAGAGAGGACAGTATATCACACTCAACTTTGTATCTACAGCAGCCCCAAATGAGGAACTCTGTGTATGTTTGGTGATGTGAAGAGAATTTGATGATCTAAGACTAACATATTTTTTTTTCCAATTTCCTTTTCATATGAGCGGTCACTAAAATACTTGTGGTCAGGTTCTGTTTTTATATATATGTGTATAGTATGTTCTTCTTTTGAGACAAAGGAGTGGTAGCTACTGTCTAAGCAGAATGGTTTTTAAAAGACACAGGCCAGGCATTGACAGATTATTTTCTGAGTTGAAGTGCTCCTGCTGTGTTCTGGCCCTCGGCAACCACCTCTGGGTTCGGGGCACAGTATCCCAGCCTTGTCCCTCCTGTGGCTGCTTTGGACAAACATGGATAAACCTATCAGTACGTCACTCTCCTTCCCAACTATTGTTAAATCAAAACAGAGGGTTTCACAAAGGGCAGGAACAGCACGAGCTTTTAATGACAGAGTAGCCAGGAAGCCTACATTTGTGACAGGGTGGACAGAAAGGTTTTGAAACAACTTCAAAGTGCTGTGTCTTCAAATAAATAACAGTCGTCAGTATTAGTTGCACCAGACTAATCTTTTCCATCTCATTAAACTATGTCATTTGGGGTTGAGTCTTTTTGAAGTCTCCATGAAACCAAGAGAGGTACACTGACTAAAATACAATGCTTGGTTCAACGGATCAGAAACCACCAAATACTTACAGTAACTGTAAGGAAAACAGTCCTTCGAATAAACTTTTTGGGAGTTCTGTGATTTTATTTCCATAGAGAACACTGAAAAAACATGATTTAAATGGAAAAAATTAGACATCAAGCCAGCATAACAAATTGATCTATCACATATGTATCCAGGCATATAGGAGGTTAGTAAGCACTCCATACATCATAAAAGCTACAGCTGAGTAAACAAACTTCAATTTGCAAATGCATTTTTTCCTGATTATAGATCATATACAGTTTTATAGCAGAAAGTTTAAAAATCACTAAAACCAGGGGCACCTGGGTCACTTAGTCAGTTAAGCGTCCAACTCTTGATTTCAGCTCAGGTCATGACCTCAGGGGCATAAGATCGAACCCTGGGTTGGGCTCTGTACTCAGTGGGGAGTCTGCTTAAGATTCCCTGTCTCCCCCTCCCTCTGCTCCTCCCCCTGTCCACGTTCTCTCTCTAAAATAAATAAATAAATCTTTTAAGAAAGAAAGCACTAAAAAATTAAAAAAATGAACACAATTAATAATTTTATTGTCCTTTCTTAGAAGTGTCCACTGTTCAATTGCCATGTTTTGCCACACACACACACACACACACACACACACACACACACGGTTCATACATAATGAGGGCATATTACAGTAACAAAAGAGAATACTAGGTGTGGAATTCATTGCTCATTAAAGGAATGAGTTTTAGGCTTATCATACCGGTAAAAGGTGAAAGGACTCTAGATAAAGGTAAGGTTTCTGCTACATAATGTGTATGCCTGGGAAATGTAAGATCTGTAATGTAAGAAGATGATCACTAATATTACAGAAATATTTTTGAAATGTACTTTTCTCCAAAAATATGAACAGGAATGCATCCTCATGGTACCCACCTCTGATCAGCCACTAAGGGTAGCCACCAAGGGCAAGGACATGGCTTAGTACCTTCAGTACCCCTGGCACCTAGCACTGATTTGAGAATGCGGTGACACTGTAACATTGGATTGATGAGTGATCACTGTTGGATGAGTGAGATGAAGAAATAAATTAGCAAGGGGGCAAATTATGGAATAATTAACAAACTGGGTGAAATGAATAGCAGTGTCTTGGCTCATCATATCGGCTATTAACAATAAGCTTGAAATGATGCCTATCTACTTTTAACCCCCCAACGGAGGGAACTATAATTATGAATAGGAAAATATAGAAATGATAGTCCTTAGGGGGATAATATGGCAATATATATCAAATTTATAAATATATAAATTATATTTCTATAAATATAAATATATATCAAATTTATTAAAATTTTTACTTAGTTTCACTCTTAGGTGTGTAAGAAAATAATCAGAGACAGACAATAGTTTATGCACAAAATGTTAGTCCTGATATAATTTATAACAATGAAAAAATAGACACAAATAAAATGTCTCCAAATTCCAAAAAAGATATTAGTTAAAGGCATATTTCACACTGAAAAAAATCACATTTTGAAGAGTATTTAACAACATGAAAGCATTGATGTTATAACAGTAAATTTGAAAAAAATAATAAAGTAGTATATATTAGTATGATCTTAACTTTGTTTAGAAAAATATATACATATATACATAGGAAAAAGCAGAAAATCTCTGGATGGCAGGCAATTTGATATTCAGAGTTGATTTTAATTTGCATCTATATATTTTTCTTTATTTTTTATATTGTCTGTAATGATCTTATTTCTTCTAAAAATGAGAAAAATAATTTTTTGGAAAGGACATGAAGTATGTCATAATATATAAAGTAAAAAGTTGAAATAAGAATCTAAATAATATGTTTGGCAGCAGTACATGATTTTTGTTTGGAAAGGGAGAAAATAACAATACAAGAGAAATGAATATGAGTGAGGGAAAAGCTGTTGTTTCCTTTTAAGATGTCAGTGAGAGGTGGGATGTATTACAATATAGGAAAGAAATCCTCACGTGAATAAACAAATGTAGCTGGACACTATATTGTATAAGGAGACATTCCATTTGTATAGATCCCAGAGGTATAGTTACATAGTATAACAAAAAATTTACTTATGCAGAATACAGATGCTTTGAAAAAGGAAAATCAATTAGAGAAGAAACCATTTTAAGAAATGAAAGAATAAAAGCAAATTCTGTATTGTCAGGGTCAAAGAGGTAAGGGAATTAAGAAAGGATAAGCAACAATAATTGTATTATTTAAGGTCAGGAATAAGAGAAAAGAGGCCTTTTGGAAACACACATGAGCAGATCAAGGCAGCCGTTTTTCAGGATATTCAATGCAATACCATTCAACCGATTAATTTAACAATAGGTATCATATACTTATTATGTGCCAGCAGCTTTACTAGGTTCTAAGCTTGGTGTCCAATTAAGCTGAATCCAACTGTCACTTGTTGAATGATCATGATTTGCCCTGTGCCACCAGACTAATACAAATGAGGTGAATGAAGTATTATTTCAAAGAGCAACCCAAAATAGCAATTTTGAATACCTAAGGAGTTTTATATTTTGAGCCCACTAAAATGCAAAAAGGAAGTAGGATGCGTATAAATTGTGGAGGGCCCATAAAAGGATTAAGGAGCAAGTTTGAAACTAGAAATAAACTATATGAAAAAATGTGGAAAGAACACAAATACATGCTACTAAATGATGAATGAGTCAACCAAGAAATCAAAGAGGAAATAAAAAAATATATGGAGACAAAGGAAAATGAAAACTTGAGGTTCAAAATCTTCAGGTCAGAGCAAAAGCTATCCTAAGAGGGAAGTTTATAGCAACGCAGGCCTTCCTCAAAAAGCAAGGGAAAATCTCAAATGAATAATCTAACCTAAACCAAAAAGAGCTAGAAAAAGAAAAAAAAAAAAAAAACAAATAAAACTAACCAAAGAAAGAAGGAATAAAGATTAGAATAAAGGAATAAAGATTAGAGGAGAAAAAAATGAAATAGAAACTAAACAATGATAGAACAGATCAATGAAATAAGGAGTTGCTTCTTGGAAAATCTATAAAATTGATAAACCTTTAGCGAAACTTATCAGAGGAAAAAAGAGAGAGAGAGAGAGGACCCAAACAAAATCAGAAACAGAAAAGAAATAACAACTGATACCACAGAAATAAAAAGGATTATAAGAAAATATGATGTAAAACTATATACCAATAAATTGGAAAACTTGGAAGAAATGAATAAATTCCTAGAAATATACAACCTTCCAAATGGAATCAGGAAGAAATAGAAAATTTGAACAGACCGATTACCAGCAATTAAATTGAATCAGTAATTAAAAAAAAAAAAAAAAAACAATAACAAAAACTCCGAACAAACAAGTCCAAAACCAGTTGGGTTCACAGGTATATTCTACCAAACATTTACGGAAGTGTTAATACCTATTCTTCTCAAATTATTCCAAAAAATAGAAGAGGGAGGGAAATTTCCAAATTTGTTCTGAGGTCAGCAGTATCCTGATACCAAAACAAGATAAAGACCCTACAGAAAAAGAGAGCTACAAGACAACACCTCTGATAAACATGGATGCAAAAATCCTCAACAAAATGTTAGCAAACTGAATCCACTAAAAAAATCATTCATCATGATCAAGTGGGATTTATCCTTGGGATGCAAAGATGGCTCAATATTTGCATAGCAATCAGCATGATACATCACATCAACAAAAGAAAGGGTAAAAACCATATGACCATTTCAATAGATGCAGAAAAAAGCATCTGACAAATTACAACATCCATTTATGATGAAAACCCTCAACAAAGTTGGTTTAGAGGGAGCACAACTCAACATAATAAAGGCTATCCAAGAAAAACCCACAGCTAACATCATTTTCAATGGTGAAAAACTGAGATCCTTTCCCGTAAGGTCAGGAGCAAGATATGGATGTCAATTCTCACCACTTTCATTCAGCGTAGTACTGAAAGCCCTAACCACAGTAATCAGAAAAGAGAAAGAAATAAAAGGCATCCAAATTGGTAAGGAAAAAGTAAAATTTTCACTATTTGCAGATGACATGATATTATATATAAAAACCCTAAAGACACCACCAAAAAACTATTAAAACTGATAAATGAATTCCATAAGGTCACAGGATACAAAATCAATATACAGACATCTGTTGGTTCCTACATGCTAAATAATGAAGTAGAAGAAAGAGAAATTAAGAAAACAATCCCATTTGCAATTGCAGCAAAGAGAATAAAATATCTAGGAGTAACTTAACTGAGGAGGTGAAAACCTGTACTCTGAAAACTATGAAACACTGATGAAAGAAACTGAAGACAACATAAATGAAAAGATATTCTATGCTCATGAATTAAAGAGTAAATACTGTTAAAATGGCCATGTTACCCCAAGCAATCTACAGATTTAATGTAATCCCTATCCAAAAACCAACAGCATTTTTCACAGTACTAGAACAGATAATCCTAAAATGTGTATGGAACCACAGAAGACCCCAAATAGTGAAGAAATCTTGAAAAGGAAGAAGAAAACTGGAGGTATCATAAGCCCAGATTTCAAGCTATACTACAAAGCTACAGTAATCAAAACAGTATGGTACCAGTACAAAAACAGACACACAGATCAACAGAACAGAATAAAGAGCCCAGAAACAAACCCATGATTATATGGTCCATTCATCTTTTACAAAGGAGAAAAGAATATGCAAAGAGAAAAAGAGAGTCTCTTTGGCAAATGATGTTGGAAAATCTGGACAGCTACATGCCAAAGAATGAAATTGGACCACTCTCTTACACCATACACAAAAATAAACTCAAAATGGATAAAGGACCTAAATGTGAGACCCGAAACCATAAAATTACAATTACTCTGACAATAGCTATAGCAACATTTTTCTAGGTATGTCTCCTGAGGCAAGGGAAATAAGAGCAAATATAAGCTATTGGGACTATATCAAAATAAAATGTTTCCTTTATCAACAAAACTAAAGGCAACCTACTGGATGGGAGAAGATATTTGCAAATGACATATCAGATAAAGGGCTAGTGTCCAAAATACAAAACCAAACCAAACCAAAACAAAAAAACAACAAACCAAACCAACCAAACAAAAAACAAAACAAAACAAACAAAAAACTCTTACACAACTTAATACCAAAAAACCCCCAAATAATCCAGTTAAAAAATGGACTGAAGACAGGAACAGACACTTCTCCAAGAAGATATGCAGAGGGCCAACAGACACATGAAAAGATGCTCAACATCACTCATCATCAGGGAAACGCAGATCAAAGCCACAATAAAATGTCACCTCATACCCATTAGAATGGCTAGGATTAAAAAGACAAGAAACAACAAATGCTGACAAGGATATGGAGAAAAAGGAACTCTTATGAACTGTTCCTGGGAATGCAAAATGATGCAGCCACTGTGAAAAACAGTATGGAGTTTCCTCAAGAAGTTAAAAATAGAACTACCATATGATCCAGTATTCTACTACTGGTTATTTACCCAAAGAATACAAAGACACTAATTCAAAATGATATACGTGCCCCTATGGTTATTAGCAGCATTATTTACAATAGCTCTGATATGGATGGAAGCAGCACAGGTGTTCATCGGTAAATGAATGGATAAAGAAGAGATGGTTATATGTGCAATGGAATATTTCTCAGCTATTACAAAGCATGAAATCTTGCCATTTGCAATAACACGGATGGATCTAGAGAGTATAATGCTAAGTGAGATAAACCAGTCAGAGAAACACAGATATCATGTGATTTCACTGATACATGGAATTTATGAAACAAAACAAATGAACAAATAGAAACAGAGACAAACCGAAGAGACAGCAAACTGATAGTTACCAGAGAGGAGGTGGGTGGAGGGATGGGGGGATATGTAAAGGCATCAAAAGTATACATATGATGAGTACCGAGTAATGGATAGAACTGTTGAATCACTATGTTATTAACAACTGTATTGTTAGCTATACTGGAATTAAAATTTAAAGAATAAAAAGGAAACAAAAAGGAGTAAGAGGCAAATAATTTAATAGGTTGTTCATTTGGGATTTTTGCTTTAAAGCTTGGCTCGGATAGCCCGAAGGGAGGTCGATTAGGAGGTGTGTCTGATTTACAATGTGAAACTATTTTTTTCCCAACAAATCATTGTTTTCTTTAAGATCATATTAAAAAAAAATAGATGTTTGTTGTTCATGAGACAATTGGGGTACATGGAGAAATATGGGAGGATGTCACAAAAGGATGAAAGAAATCTGTATAGGCATTATTTGAGTACATGGACTGTCAATCATAAAAATATTATAATAAATATTAAATGTGATGGGAATGAGGTACAAAAAGGTATAGAAATACTAGAGCTGGTATAGTTTTCTTACACACAGTGAGATCAAAATGGTAACAAGGAAAAAGGAGTGAGAAATATAAAAAATCCAAAGACCAGAACAGAGAAGCTGGATGAGAGTCAAAAAAATTGGGCCAAAATCCATAAAAACGGGGAAAAGACATGTCATCACATAAAGATATAAAGTGCAAGAAGGCCAGTGAGAATTTGGGCTACATTCCTATGAGGGAAAGAAAATTTTAAAAGAAATTGAAAGATGAAAATGAATTTAGCTGAAAAGAAAATAAATACCTAAGGGATATGGATAATAACATCCAACTACCAACAGTGACAGATTGGGTAGCTTTTCTTAGACGTAAGTTATATTCAGCGTACTGTATACAGTGTACAAGTGTGCTAATCAAGAATTATTTTATAGCCCATTGGGCCAATAGGGAAATCTTAAGGAAATCTTAAGCAGCTCTTGTACCTGATACCAGAAGGAAAACTAAGAATTCCTTTTTTTTTCCTTTAAAGTTTTTTTTCCTGCCTTCTAAGTTTATTTTATTTATTTATTTTTTAAAAGATTTTATTTATTTAGCAGAGAGAGACACAGTGAGAGAGGGAACACAAGCAGGGAGAGTGGGAGAGGGAGAAGCGGGCTTCCTGCCTGGCAGAGAGCCCAATGCGGGGCTTGATCTCAGGACCCTGGGATCATGATCTGAGCCAAAGGCAAACGTTTAACAGACTGAGCCACCCAGACACCCCAAGGCTAAGAATTCTAAGTCAAGTTTCATCCCTGCAAGTTTCAATGTTAAGACAGTAGGAGATACCAACAGCTGGTGGCCAGTCTTTGAATTCTCCTTTGCTGTTGAAAACTGGCAAAAGACAGATCTACTACTAAAGAGAAAAAAAAAAATTCAAAACAGAAACCTATAAGAAGGTTATCATGAAAGGGTGTTATGGGCAGACTTCATTATTCAAATAAATGTCAGAGAGCGATACTTACAACATTCAAAACAATGTATATCTGAGAAATAAAACACTAAGCAATTTTAAAGAGAATATGATAAAGAGAAAAAAGAGGTTGTTACATTTTCACTGAAAACTAGTAGTTAAAATGTAAGGTACTTAGCAGTTAACACCATTTAAGAAAAGACTGCAGGGATTGTTAATACAGCAATCAAATTAAAATACAGCCATCTTTCCTTGTAGACCTCAGCAGAATTTGGGAGCTAGTTAGTGAAGAGAGAAATTATAATAAACACTACAACAGTTTGCAAGGGGTTAATGAAAGAAAAGTAAGAAAAGACCAAAACTATGTGTTGAGGATCTTGGACATAAACATTTTCTGGGATAATCAAAATTGAGAAATGCACAAATTTACTTAGGAGAAGAGTTTGCCAAAGTCCTTTCTATTATTTCTAGAATGTTTCCTCCGTGCTTTAACAAGACCAGTAGGGGATTGATCTTATCCCCATTTTAGAAATGAAATAACTGAGGCACAAGGAAATTAGTAACAACTTCATCCATGTGCCTAGTAAAGTGAGTTGGCATTTGAACACAAGACACTTAGTGTCCTAAAGGCTATCTTGCTTAGCCTTATTACAAAATTATGTTTCCCACCAGTCAATGGAAAACAATAAAAGATGTTTGATGTTTACAGGCAATCCTGATATATTAATATATTGAATCCCTAAGAAATTGTTATTAAATATTATAGAAATACTGTTGATGTCACAATAGGGGCAATAAAAAGCACCAAGGATAAAAGCATCCAATTGGTCCACGTATTCTGAATGACATTTTCTCATTAATATGTAATAAATTAAGTGAATAATAAAATATATTAATATATCAATAATATAACAATATACAGTAATAATATGTAATAAAATGAATTTTAATGTTACTAAAAATAAATAAATGTTAATGCAATTATTTAATAGGAGAGACCTTTATTTATGTAAGTAATCTCTACACCCAAAACTGGGCTTGAACTCATGATCCTGAGATCAAGAGTCACATGCTCTACCGATGGAGCCAACCAGGCACACTTAATAGGAGAGACTGTTAAAACCTTCAATAAATCAATCACTTACTATTCTAAGGTAATTAAGTAACAATTTAAAGTAGTCCTTTTTATTTAATAAAATGCATTAGAAGTATTTGGCATCATATCACCTTTAATTATTGTTGTTTCTTTAGGAAATGCAGTGACTAAATTAAACTGGGTATATATGAGAGTGCAATTCCAGAAAGACACTGAGAGAAACCTGTACATGTAAACACCTAATTTTAAAAAGGAGAGTGTTGCCAATTTGCATGGCTCTCGCAGTTATCCAGACCCCCCACCCCAAGTCACTCCACTTCTTTTGAAAGATTTAAACCCTGGCTCACTATTACATTATGCTCTCCAACCCTACTCTTTTCCTGCAAACCTATAATCTATCTGTCAACATCTTTATCCTTTTGTCCTCGTGGTCGTGTCTTAGACCTTGCCTCTAGCAACAACTGCAACCTCTGCATAATTTCAATTTCAACCTTCTGCCTCCCGGCAGTCACATTTTTCTTGCACTTTCTTAAAACATGCAGCACACTCTTGTCTCGGGGCCTTAGTAGCTAGCTATTACCTCTGTCTTGAGTGTTCTTTCTCCATGGATCTGCAGAGCTCACTCCTACAATTGGAGTCCTCAGGTCTTTTCCCAGTATCACCTTCTTAGAAGGCCTTTGCTGATGATCTTGTTTGAAATTTCAGCTCTCTTCCTGCTGGCACTCCTATTCCTTCTGCTTGCTTTGTTTTCCTTCACAGCTTTTTTTTTTTTTTTTTTTAGGTTCCACCCCCAGCATGCATCCCAGTGCCGGACTTGAACTCAGGATGCTGAGATAATGATCTGAGCTCAGATCAAGATTTGGACGCTTAACCAAGTAGCCACCCAGGTGCCGCTCCACAGCATTTTAAAATCATCAGATATAATATATCTTCTGACCGATGTATAGTTTATCGTTGGTAATCTCCATGAGGGAGGGATTTCTGTATTTTGTTCACTCATGCATCCCCAGAGCCCTGAGTAGGGCTAGGACAAACAGGGTCCCGATGCAACTCTGTGGGATGTACGATTTTGGTGAAATGAAGAGAAAGGCTATTGCAAGGCTGGAGAGTTGTATATTTTATGAAAGGGTAAATAAATTAATCTTTGGAAGGTCAATTCAAAAGGTGAACACAATCAGGAAAATGATACCGGTTGTAGCACATGGACTCTCCCTCATAGAGCTGTTTGATGCTCTTCATACAATATCTGTTTCCTGATGTTACATGGCTGTATGTGGGTATCCCACTTCTGAAAAACAGTTCCTACTCTTCTGCATACTACTAGGTTTCAAACTAGAAATTCCCCAGTGACTTAATGCCCTGACTAAAAGTCAGTTCTATAAGGAAAGATAATGCTTTGTTACAGCTTTCTGAAAAAAAACTGTGAACGTGGAGCTCTGGTCATGAAAATTAAGATCTCCTTTCAGCAGGTACGTTCTTCTACATGTGTTATTTCTCTTCCTATTTGCTCTGAGTCTATTAGATTTATATGGGTAGGCATGTAATAATTTATAATATAGTCATTAGTTGTAACCATGTGTTTATTAATAAATATAATATTAATATAACACATTACATCAATAGAGTATATGTAATAGAATAAAACACATAACATAGTAGTTAATAAATATGTGTTATTATAGATATTAAATATAATCTATAATATAATATAGAAAAAAGAAATTATATGTTCTATTTATTACTCATTTTATCTTATCATATCTTTTTATCATACAACCAGAAAGAGTCTATTAAGATTAAGGCAATAGCTTAATAGTAAACTGTAAACAAACAGATCTATGTAAGAATTCTCCAACCATTTCTCTCTCTTTTGACATTTACTGGCCTTCTCTGAGGCATAGATACTCGAAGGACCAGGCATTGAAACAGTGACTAGACTTGTGTCCTGTTCTTTTGTGTGACTGGAATATGGTCTGTATTTATTTTCGACAATATTACTGTCCAGACAATTTGAGTAATTTAACAGAGCTTTACATTAAACTTTGTTATTTTAGAATCTGCCAGCCCATCCTGAGAGCGGTTTGCACTCTACATTTTCTGCCAACAATTCTTCTACTGATCTTGGACTTCCTCTAGTTAAATCAACATCAACAAGAGGGGTGCCTGGGTGGCTCAGTTAAGCTTCCACCTCTTGGTTTTCGGGGTTGTGAGATCAAGCACCCCGTGGGGCTCCATGCTCAGTGAGGAGTCTACTTGAGATCTTCTCTCTTTCCCACTCCCTTCCCCCATTCTCTCTCTCTCAACAAACAAATAAACAAACAAACAAACAGACATCAACAGCAAACAGAAATGGACCTAAGCAGATACTTCAGGTGAAAGGTGAAGTGATAGATTTTCTTTCTTTCTTCAGAGGAAACTAGTTTTCTGAGCAGACCAGCATAGCAAGCTCAAGAGCCCCATGCCCAGATGACTGCTACTAAGCCCCAGGTGTTTATCTGAGCCTCACGCATGCGTCTGGCAGAACTCGGAATTCTGCCATCATTTCCCATGATAAGAACCCTTCTCTGAGCCCACACTCTTAGAAAAATACATGCCATCCTCCATGTTCAAACTCTAAAGTTAAAATCTGAAATAAAGTTTACCTTCCTTGGTGGCCTTCTGAAGATTTTTTACTAATTTGAAAAAATAACAGCCTTTATCCATTTATTTAACACTTTCATGTATGTAGTTATCTGCCTGAAAATCCTTTTGAGATTAAAAAGCTGTCATACTTTGTTATCTTTGTTCTTTGAGAGAGTAAAGCTGGTCTTTTCAGGGAAGACTTAGGAGATGAAGAAGGGAGTCGAAGAGGCCACTCGCTGGGCATCTTCAACTGTTCTCTGTAAGACTTCACTGGACATCATTCCAAAGGGAACTTTGTCCCTAGAGAGTGGCTAATGGCTTAAGGAATATAAATACAACAATGACCAGAGTGCTCCAAAATAAACATTTCCCCTTTATTTCAGAACCAGAAAAACTACCAATAATATCAATATAGAATAATAAAGAGGCTCTTACTCTAGCTCTCTAAATAGCAAAACTATGAAATCCTAACATATGCACCTCTCAAAAATGGGCTGGTTTTAGTGACAGGTGGCAGTCTTCCACAAAAATGATGAAATTCATTAAAATTGATAGTAATTAATATTATTAATAGTTCATAAGAAAAAGTAAAGACAATTTTTCTTAAATTCAGATTTTTAAAGAAATGGAGCCATTATTAGTTGTGTATTCTGCTTTCCTTCTGTGATGTGGTCAATACTTACAGTGAATTCAGAGAGCGTAGTCCTTGGAAAGCATCTGGTGCTAGTTCAGAGATCTGATTATTGCTCAGGTCACTAAGATTAGAAATAGGGTTAGGTTAAATGAAATAGAATGTCAGGGAGGATTTATAGCAGGAGAAAGCTACTTACTGCATTTACATGTCGATTTTGCACCTATCAATACATGTATAAAATTTGCAACATAAAACATCTGAAGCATCTTAAATAAAAAAAAAAAGGTCAGACTTTTAAATCAACTATTGGCTCTTTGCTGAAATCATTATAAGAGATGCCATGTCCTATTTTTCAAAATAGAATATCTAAGATTTGACTGCATACTATACTGATCATGTACATTCACATGGGTTTGAATCATTATGTTAAATTTCAGATAACTTAAAAATACCACATAGTTCAGATTTTAACATTATAGTATTATACAACTAGCAATCAGATAGTCACATCCCTTAATATTTAAGCTGTCAAACACTCAAATATTCATATGCAAGTAAATGCCTGCATGGTCATGACCTGTATAATTTTTAAAATTACATATATTCCATAATATTATTCACTCACATTCTTCTAAGCTTTTTATATGGTGAGAAAGCTCCAGGAGGGATGACCTTGATTGAGTTCTGTTCCAAACGTCTGCAATGAAAAAATTCAATTTTTAAATGGAAACGTGAGCTCTCAGGGATGTTTAATTCAAGCCCAGGATTCATGTCAAGAAGCAAAGTCGATAAGTTGATACTCTTCATGAGCAATTCTTTTTTTTTTCCTCAAAAAATGACTACTAAAATTAATAATGCCATGCCCTAAATGTGGAGCAAGATTGGGAATAAAAACAAGGCAATTATACAATGCATAAAAACCTCCTGATTTTTAGACATTACAGGAACATTAATATTTAAGTCTGGACTTTGTATAAAAAAGAAAGCACCTATAAGAAACTAACTTTGGAGTACATTTTAATAACCTTTATATCAGAAAGAGAAATATGTAGTAACACTGATGTTTTAGAGATAGATATAACTCTTTCACAAAGGAAATTACTGTTGGAATATTAAATTTTATAATCCTTTTATTTCCCCCACAGAAAACATATTATAGGTTCAAAAAAGCTGTTATACTCAGAAAATTAATTTTGCAGCTTCTTATGAGGTAAATCTTAAATTCCCAAACCATTAAGTATCATAGGTATTTTCACTAAGACTGGCTGGACTCTAAATATTTCGTATGAAAACCACTGTAGCAAAGTGTATTTAAATACAAGTGTTTTTATCATGCACTGAAATCAGAGTTGCCAATAATTCTACCCTCTGGTTCTGTTATCAAGAAATATACAATTTTCCCCACTTAGTTATGAAAGATACAAAGAAGCAGCTTTCATTAAGTGTTTCATTTCTATCCATGTGAACATCGTAATAAACGTTTCCCATCCCCATCTCCTCTTCTCTTTGTATCCCAGAGGCTGACTCTTGGGAACCATATATTCCAGGCTCACTTTGGCATTGGTGGGATTTGGCCAATGAGAGGCACTGGAGACTGAAAGGAGGATGAGCCAAGAAGCCAGGATATCCTCCCCTGCTCTGCATCAGGGGATGTTCCCAGCAGGGGTCCCCAGATCTCCTTCCTAAATTTAGCTCCTGCTAGGGCCACCTCCTAACTTTGTACAACACCCTTTTCTTCTTAGGTCTTTGTAGCCCCAGAGCGGGAGGCATCTTTCTGTTCTGTGTATCATCTTCACAACTGCTGATTTCATTCCTTATATTAAATCCCTCTCTTAAAATACATGGTAAGAGCTTCACTTTCCTGCCTGGATTAAAATACACACACACACACATACACACACACACGCGCGCGCGCGCGTGCACGCACACACACACTATTTAGACAGGTATAAATATTTATATTGGCATATTTATATATTTATGCATAAATACAATAACTGAATATATGTATATTGACTATACTGTGTCATATACATTGGTTCATTTTTACTGAATGTTAGTAATACTTGAACATGTAACTATTACCAACACTTAATGAGCTGCAAATCAAAACAAATAAAATACCCCAGATGGTTAAGTAGAAATGCATAAATTTTGGTCTTATCAAATGCCAAAGTCCTCCTCACGGTGCCAGGCTTTCTTCAACAGGCTCAGGTTTCAGCCTGACCACCTTATCTCTATATGCAATGGGTTTCCTCAGACAATATTGCTCCTGAACTCATTGTAGCACTTGACATTGCAAACAATACTTCTTCCACGGATCAGACACTGTATGCCTCTGGTTCTCTCCTTTTCTTTTTTTCTCAATTTCTGGATTTGTTTTCTGATCCTCTAAATCCCGTTATTCCCCCCAAGTTACTATTCCTTCCTCTCTGATACAAAAGGTAAAATCTTTTCTCTATTATCAGCATCACTAGTTATGATTCTCTTCCTTCAAAAAGCAGAAATCATTTTGTTCACACTCAAGATAAATTCAAGTTTATTTACAAAATATGTGAGGAAGAAAATACAAACTGCTCATAATGTACCACTCAGATCAGTCTTTAAGGGGTCTTTTTGGTATGTATATTTATTTTATCTCATTAAAGTCTTCTTGTATGAAGAATTCAGAGTTGTACACCTTATGTCAAATATGATATCCTACATATTTTCCTAATATCATTAAATATTTTGGAAGATGCTCTTTTTAATGTCTTTATTATTTAATGTCATTATCAAAATGGACCACATTCCTTAACCATTCCTTATTATTAGCCCATTTATGTTAGTAGTAATTTTACGTTATTATGAATTGTATTGTTTAGTTATTTTAAGATGACTGAAGCATGGCCTCCTCTTAAAGCCCGACTTGATTTTCTTGGGTATGGTTACTTGTATCTTTCTCTATATACTCAAGGGCATCCTCTTCTCTGTGTCTCTGCTCTATCTCACTGTATTCTAGTCATTTTTCACATATCCCTTCTCCACCAGGTTCATTGGCTCCTAGGGGGCAGATTTGCCCCAGAAGAGAAGAAATAAATTGTATGAAGAAAATATGGATTTGGCATCTTGATTATTTATCTAGGTCTTGAGAAAGGGTACTTTCTTCAAAAGCTCTAAATATAACAAAGGGCATTTAAACCATTTCACTGTTATATTATTGATTAGAATGTTATAAATTGATGGTTTAGAGACACTTTTTTTTTTTTTTGCTGAGTTCCATTCTTAGAGTTAGATCTTAAGAAGTTAAAAGTAATCAATGAAAATACTGTGAAAGTAAGCTATAGACACAACACTATTAACGAGGGCTTTCTTCAAATCCAGAGCAATGAAATATCATTTCATTCTGTTAAAGATTTGCTCAAAATAATATAAAGCTATGATGAGAAAAAATTGAAATTCTTATTGCCTAGTAGATTTATTTCAATGTAACATTAATGCAAAACTAGTTTATATGATCACTTTTCATAAATATCATTTCAAGTTCCTTAGAAGAGAAAACTGGTATTCATTCATTTATTCACTCTCTGTATTCTACATATGCAAAATACACTATATGAATGGAATTCACTGGTGATCAGAAGCAACATGTTTATATCCTCATGGAAGTTTTACTGATAAAGTGTCTAATTTTGCACTTACAGTTCTGATTAATTTGTTCAATAAAAGTTCTTAAAAATAAATATTCAGCATTGAAATATCAATGACATTAATTCACAAATGTGGCCAAACTAATTCTGTCATCTAAATGAAGAATTTCGTTAGAAATTTTTAAACTCAGTTATTACTTTAAACTCTATGAATCCAGAACACTTAAAATAATCACTAATTGTTCTAATGGCACTCAAATACATTTAAGTAAAACAACTAAATTTATGTTTCTAATCTACAGTTCATGTTATTGATAAATATTCCTAGTCAAGCAGACAAATGATATATAAGTGAAGGTATGTACTTTTTAGAAAATGCATGCACAGAAAGTTATAAAACAAGGACAATTCATGACAAAATAGTGTTAAATTTTTACACAAAATAATAATTCCAACATAATATAGTGATATTGCACATATCAGTCATTCTTGCAATATACCATGACTTAACCTTCACATTAAAACTATTTCATTTACAACATATGCAACAGAAAGCTGAACAATCACATGTCAAATGGATTTGCTTGCTTTTCTTTATCTATTTGTTTCCAACCTTTGTTCAAAAAAAAAAAGTATTTGAAACAGAGCTTATATAGTTATTTACATTGACTCAGCAGCTAATTGGTTTTTATGGCACTGTACCAGCAGTCCATTAAGGCAAAACATAATTGCTTCCTTCATTCAAACAGATTCTCAAGCAAGAAAATATTCTACCACTGACAGATGTCAACCAATAAATTTTAAAATGTTTCAAAATGTCCATTTCCTCCTCTTTACTGGGCAAACAATAAACTAATGTCTACTTCCTTTAAATTCAGATGTCTAGGACCATACTTTTCATTATAAGAACTTTAGGATATATTTTTGAAAACTACAAGCAACACACATCTCAAATGGTCTTCATACTCCTATAGAAAAGATGGGAAGATATTTCAACAAGATTACAAAACATAAGGAAGAAGTATATTAGAGCATTTAGGTGAAGGTTAGAAAAAGAAAATGAGATGTACATTTTCTATCTTTCCTATCCTCTAATCTTCTATTTTAATAGCATAAAATCTGCTGAATTTTATAGAGTGCAAATTTGAATCCATTGTTCCATGAAGAATCTAATTAGAACATTCTAGGGTTACAAAAACAGATAGTGTCATCACTAAGATATATTGGCATGCTGTGGGTAAAATCCACCATAATTAAGAGCCTTCCAAATGTTAGTCCTTCATAAAAATAAGATTGAATATTTTGAGTTTCAAAGTAAAAATATATTTAAAAAATTGAATAAGGGAGGGAGAATGCTCCATTAATCACATACTATATGGAAATCTTTTTCATGTAAAAGTAGCCAGAACATTTTCCTCCACAGAATGTAATGTGAACAATTCCAAAACATTTTATCACTCTGGACGTGTGTGTGTGTGTGTGTGTGTGTGTGTGTGTGTGTGTGTGGGTAGTTTATATAAAAGCAAACTACTGTTACCATTGCATCAAAATCACAAGGAACTTTTAGTTAGAAGTCCCATTAGATAAGAAATGAAAGCGATTTTCTAACTACCCTATCAAAAATTTCAGAGGTACAATACGTTTAGCCAATAAAAACCTTCCTCCTCACTCACATGCATCTTTTTCTCTTATTCTTTAATTACTGCTTTTTAAAAAATAATAAATCATGCATGTCTTCACACTTACAGGGTTCCTAGGGAATGAACTGCAGCCAATATATGCCACTTTCTGGTGCCTACTTTAAAGATTGTAGAAAATGGAAAATTATCAAGAACTCTCTCTGCTCTTGTACTATATAGACTCTTAGAACATGGAAATGATGTACCAGTATATCTGAGCTCTGTGACATAAAATACTCTACAATGGTTATCAGCGAGCAGATATTACATCAGTAGAGTATACAACACAGTCCAACCTGGGAATTAAAAAACTCCAACTAGTTCTGAAGCCATTTACAAGATAGTAAACAATATTAGTTTATTTAAAATGACACTTCTGGCTCACTAGTTTTCAATTCTCAGGAATTATTTTCAATATTTTTCAAACTAAATTATGTTGACAAACCATACAAAATAGCATCCACATGCCAAAGCTAAAATAGCTCTTTCCAAGAGGTATTATGCTTTGTATATGTGCATGCATAAAGATAAAAAGGTATGATTTAGTGATTAAAAGATAAAAAGGTATGGTTTAGTGATTAAAAGTACAAGATTTACAACCACTGATAAACTCTGTATCCCTTGCAAAAATTAATTTGCTTCTCTGTCTCAGTTTCTCTTTCCAAAAAAATGAGGAAAATAAAACCTACTATAAAACATGTTTTTGCAAAAATTAAGAGATGGAGAAAAAATGTTTTTTTCTTGCTTAAAAAGGGAGAAAGAATAAACATATGGGGATATACATGTGTATATATGTAATCACACATAATCAGCATCATATAATAAAATATCTACAACATGCTAGTTTCACACACACAGATTATATAGAGAAATAAATCTGATACATTATTTGAAATAAATATATAGGATTCCAAAACACAGTTCTAAACTAATTAGCAGTACAGATATGCAGATAACCCAGCAATTATATATTAAACACATATACACATACATCATTCACATGGAGGCTGAAAAAATATATATAATGTTGTAATTTCCATGATTGACATGATAAAAATATATAACATTGTCTCAAATTTGGAAACTGTCTTAGGAACTCAAAAAGGTTTTACTACGTCAGTGAAGTATGAGTTTGGATTGATTGTATCTGTAACATACAGCCCAGATGTTGATTATACATGGCGATAAAATGGACAGTTCTTTGCATTTTCCCCATCTGCTTTTAACATAAATGGCAAAAACAGCTGTCAGAGCATAGAACACAGATTTAATGGGGTGTGTTTGTGTGTGGGAGGGGGCTGTGGAATGACCCTAGCTTCTGAATCTTGGACTGCTCAGTGTAGCCCAATAGTCTCATCATAGGTAACATCAATCCCACATTTGCAAAGGAGGAAGCAGCTATATTCCATTGACATTAGGGATTCTCTTGCCTAGTACATAATAATTCTAAAGTAAATACTTTATATTTCTGAATTATTACTACTAGTTTTAGCAGTAAATGTATGCCTTGAAATCCTTCATATGTCTATATAAAATGACGGAAGATATTTTAGACTGAAATACTTTGCAAGTTTAATAAGTATCTTCAGCAACTGAGTGAATATTTGCCTCTGGAGGGACATATTATGCATATAGAAATGGGCAAATATGCATATTTCTGCCTTAGGATTGTGTCCATACTAATTGAGTATCAGCCATCCCTGTCTTAGGTGACTTGTTCTTGAATATTTTCCATTTCTGTAATCTTATTTTTATTTTTTTGTGATGTCATTCTAGGGTACACGCCCCTTAGGGTAAATCCAGTTGATGTTTTCATGGTAGAAATAACTCTTCTTCCATTTGGCCTTTCAATGTTTAAAGCAAGACACAAATGTGTGTGCATGCAAGGGTGTGTGTTCTTCCTGACTTCATATTCAGGTGGCGACCTAAATGAATGTTAACATTTTCATTTGTGTATTCACATGGGTATATATTCAAATGCAAAGATACATTCAAAATGCACAATCACATGCTTTAGATTTAGGGGGGGAAATGGGCTTACGTACAAGGCTCACTGATTTCAGGGGAACAGAGTATAGATTCATAATGTCAATAATAGCAAGATTTCATATATAATTTTTCTTTAGCAATTCAAGAAAGAAAAATAATTGTTCTGCTGTTTTGTTTTTCATTACTGATGAAAATCTTTTGGACACTAACTTTGAGTCAGGCACTGAGCTAAGTTGCCCATTTGGTAATGATTTTAGTTTTATAAACATTATGCAAATTGTCTTTCCACATTACTTTTTTAACAGTATTACTCAATGAGTAGATAGCTATTGGCCTTCTTCCTTTGCACCAATTTATTGTCCAAATTATCCATCATCTTTTTCCTCAAGTTTAGGTAACATTGTGGCCACTAGTAATATTTGAACTGCATGAATTTTCAATTTAATCTTGCCAGATGATTATAGAACCATAAATCTATGACTTAATCCCTAAAAAACACATGCTGGTGATTTGTCTGATAATAAGGAACGTTTTAACCATGCACCAGCTGTCTTACTTTTTATGTTAAAGTCTACACACGCCTTATTTTACCTCTGATGGATCTCCATTTACTTTTCTGTAGAAGCTTTAAGTGGATCGACCAATTCTTGGGATTTCCTTCCATTCCTATCTGCTGCTATGCCCGCCTTTACCACACTCTAAGGACTGTTGCTATCACTTCCTTAGTGTATTCCTTTCCTCCAAAGCATTCTCCACTCCATCTTAGGGTAATTTTTCTAACTAACAGATCTCATCACGCTACTACTGCTCTCCAAATGCTTCCTTTCATACTACTGTTACTAGGAGAGGTGATTCTTCAACATCAGGCTCCCTCCCACTTTATGTTCTAGCAACCAAAAACTGCTTTAATTTCTCAAACATATACCACATCTAACTTTTCTGGGACTTTGCCCATGCTTTTTCCTCTGTCTTTTGTGACCCCAGTTTCTCCGCCTGCCAGACACATTCTCATACCTGGAGATTCCTTGATTCTCCCACACAAATCAAGGTATTCGTTTCTCTGTATTCTCCGTGTGTGTATTTTATTACTTATCACATAGTTTTCAGATTTTCTCTTTGTGTGGTTTCAATTCTCTATACTGTAAACATGTTGAAGGCTGGGAATGTGTCCTTTCATCCATAATGTCTGAGGCGGAATAGGCACTCGAAAATATTTGTTGAGTATGTAGCGCATGAAAATACATGCTATTTTTCCACATGTTCTTCTTCTGTTGCAATAATACTCAACAGACTCCTTGGATTTTTTTAAAGAGAAACCAGTTGGAGTTTCTTTCTTGCCTTATCACCTTAATCTCCACTCTGGTCATTTTAGTATTTCTTTCTTGCCCATCTATTTGTAATTTTGCCATACTTTTTTTCACTTCTTAACTAATATTATAAAATTTTGATTGAGTCTTCTATGTCTTTCTCCTAGGCAAGCCATTATAGCTTTTTGCTTAAATGATCATACATCTCAACAAAAAAGCACATAAAGTATGTGTGTATATATATACCTAACATATGTTACATATATAGCTTTTGGGGGAAGTTAGGCACAAATAAAAAAGAAGTAAGAAAATAAATTCAAAAGGCAACCAACAGAATGGGAGAAACTATTTGCAATACATATATTTGATATATTTGGTAAGTCGTTAATATCCAAATGAAATAAAGAACTAATAAAACTCAGTAGCAAAAAAAAATAATCCAATTTAAAATGGGAAAAGGACTTAGACATTTTTCCAAAGAAGACATGCAAATGGCCAATACGTACATGAAAATGTACTCAAAATTGCTAGTCTTCAAGGAAATGCAAATCAAAACCACAATAAGATATCACCCCAGAACTTCAGGTTGACTATTATCAAAAAGACAAGAGATATCAAATATTGGCAAAGATGTAGAGAAAAGAAAATCTTTGTGCATTGTTGGTGGGAATGTATATTGGCACAGTCCCTTTGGAAAACAGTATGGGAAGTTCCTAAAAAAATTAAAAACAGAACTACCACATGACCTAGCAATTTCACTCTTGGGTGTCTATTTGAAGAAAATGAAATGAGTATCTTGAAGAGATGTGTGTACCCTTATGTTCACTGCAGCTTTATGCACAGTGGCCAACACAGTGGAACAACTTAAATGTCCTCTAACCGATGAATGGATAAGGAAAATGTGATATAAATATATGTGTGGGTGATATTTATATATACACACATATATACATATATATAATTCACACACATACACACATTATTCAGCCATAAAACAAAATCCCGTCATTTGCAACAACACGGCAAACCTAGAGGGTATTATGCTAAATGAAATAAGTCAGAGAAAGACAAATATTGCATGCTATCAATTGTATGTGGAATCTTGGAAAAAATGCTGATTTCACTGAAACAGAGAATAGAATGGTGGTTGTCAGGGGCTATGGAGATGGGGAAAGGGGACGATGTAGTCAAAGGCTATACATGTTCAGTTATAAAGGGAGGAAGTTCTGAGGACCTAATATGCAGCATGGTGATTATAACTAATAATACAACACTGAGAGTAGATCTTAAGTATTCTCACCATACACACACAAAAAAGAGTTAACTGTGTTAACTATTTGAGGTGACGGACATATTAATTATCTTGTTCTTGACAATCGCTCCACAATATACACTTTTATCAAGTCATCACATTGTACACTTTAGATATATACAATTGTATTTGTCAATAATTCCTCAATAAAATTGGGGAGGGGAGGAAAGAAGTTGGGAGAAATAGGTAATAATTTTCTTATCATGAACACATATTCTTAATAAAAACTGACTGTGTGTATATAATGGATAGATGTAGCTTTTTAAAGATAATTATTTTAGTATTTCATTAATAGCAATTAAAGATTTTCAAGATATACATATGAAATTGAAAATTCTGCCATAATAAGTATGAGAACACTCCAACATTAGTGAACTCAATAATGGCTTACAGAACTACAAGTAGAGTTGAATCTATAAATCTATTTTACATAATTTATCTTCACTATTTTGCTGTGGAACCATTAGAGCTGCTGAAGGCATCACACTAAGCATGGCTACGATAACTAAGAAAATGAGATGTTTGTTCTGACAGAATATGATAGAGATCTTTGTTTGGTATACTGAACAATGAATTAACTCTCTACATTCTGTAGGAAGCTGAATTATGATGTCTTTTTCTGGGTGCTTACTTCATGATGGGATGGTAATATGAAAACTGAAGAAAATACCATCCAAAAACACGAGGAAATAAAAATAAGGATGACCAACATTTGCATGAACAATTTCTTTTATATCAAATGACTATGCATCTTATAAAATATATTGTCCTACCATTTTGTTTTCTAAATATATTGTCCTACCATTTTGTTTTTCTAATCATTAACATAATCAGAACTGAATTATTGATTTATGTATATATTTTGATGATAGCTTTATTTTGATGATGAGATTATTTAATGACATTTCTAGATGAAAATTCTATTACTTGGTAGAAGAAAAGCTAGTTTTTTAAAATGAGATTTGGGGAATACATACCAAATTTCTGCTATTGGAAGAATCTCAGAACCAAAGAGATAAATGTACTTCGAATTATCTTCATCAAAGTAGGTATGTAGAGTAATAGATCCATATTTGAAATTAGGTTTGTGTAAAAACTTACAAAATTATTTTCTACATTTCAAAAGTATAAAGTTTTCCGCTAAACTTTAGAGACTATATAGCTCCCTTCATTCTGTATCAGTAGGTCTGAAGCAAGCTTCTTTATAATAAAAAAGGTCTTAACCACAATGCAAGATGATTTTTTTTAAAGGTACTAATTCATAAATGTTTCTACTAGACATACACTAGGAGACTGCTGTCACATCAGTTAGCCTGCAAAGCACAAAACTGTAAACATATACAATTTAAAGCCAACAGTCATCCTATATGCTAGCTAATTCTATTAGTGGGTCTGAAGTAAGAAAAACACAGGGATGTGTAAAACTACAAAATGCTAATGAGTGCTTCAGTCGTTAACAAATGCCCTAGTAAAACTATCAGTTAAAGTAGAACTGCTTGAATTTTCACTCTTATAATACTTTCTTAACTCTATTTTCTCTTGCACTTAAGAACCCTTAAGTTGGATGTATCTCTAAATTTTTAAGTACTTTCATAGTAAATGCATGCACAGAGAAAACAATGTTACTTTAAAATTATCAATTTACTGTTTATCTAGCATGGCAAACTCAGACTAGGGACTATTTCTTTCTTCCACACCACATTACATTAAAAATGGTATCATTTGCTTTATTTAGATAGTTTATGTTGCCTAGATAGTATAGTCAAGGTAATCCATATATACTATAAAATTAGTTGAGCTGTATGCTGCATTTATTTTTAAAATTTATTTTCAAAATTTTGACATATGAGAAGAAAATCAGCCAATTACACAACATGATAGCTGTCCTACTAGTTGAGACATTACTAAGTGCATGATAAATAATTAAAAAGTCACGCTTGAGTTCACAACTCATAATAATTTAGTATAGAATGCGTGACTTAAAAACATGTTAATCAAATTGCACTTTAGTTTCCCTACCTATAGAAAGTCAGATGACTTTGACCTATAGTACGTGGATTCAGTTTGGCAAGAATTATTCATTAGAATTAAGGATTCAAAAATTTGGAAGGGGCAAATATAGAAATAGTCTGCAAAATGGTTAAATGTATTTGGGAAGAGTGTCCAAACAGAAATGGAGGAAAAACAAGCACTTTAGAAGTTATATTCAACACCATAAATGTAGGATGTAATAAGATAATAACATTCAAGAGCCCCTCTTTTCTTCCACTTCTTTAGCATGCAAGTGATCCATAGGAAACAAAAGAAGCAAAAGTACTCCCAAACCTCACATCTAGCCTCCATTATTGTGAACCTCTTTGAAAGAACCTTCTTTATTGCTGGCAGAGAAAAAGCAGACCAGTAGTTTACACAACGATGAGCTTCCTTTCCGTTTTACCTATTCGAATAGCATGCCTAAGAAAATGTATTACAGCTTCCGAGAATTTCCAATCCATCTCAGAAAACATTGAAACAACCCTCAGAAGACCTGGGCTAAGAACTTTGCTACCATCTTTTCCCTTCCCATAATTTGAACTTCTCCCTGACCACCTTCTCTAAACAAATAAAAGAATCACATGGTTTCCAAATTCTGAGCCCTAAACAAGGCAACCAAGAGCGAAGGCAGGAAGGCATTAAGAATAAACAAGATAGGGGTGCCTGGGTGGCTCAGTGGGTTAAGCCTCTGCCTTCAGCTTAGATCATGGTCTCAAGAGTTCTGGAATCGAGCCCCACATCAGGCTCTCTGCTCAGTGGGGGGCCTGCTTCCCCCTCTCACTCTGCCTGCCTCTCTCTCTCTGTCAAGTAAATTTAAAAAAAAAGAAAAGAAAAGAATAAACAAGATATACTAAATGGTTACAACCCACGTTCTTACTATTTTCCATGATTTATGGAACGTCTGGCATAATGGTTTGAACAGGTGATCTGCCATGGAAAATCTATAACTAGATTGAAGAGAACTAAATGTCTATTTTATAACAATCCATCATCTCATATTCAAAATCTTATACCCAGAAGTGACTTAAGAAATTAATTCTGAGGATGTGATATACAGAGAATCAATTTGCTATTAATAATTCTGTTGCCATGGGCCAGATCCTGAAGACTTGCCTCAAGCATTCCATCTGTAGGAAAAGAAGGTTTTAACCAGTAGAGTGCAAAACAGCAAAGTGCTGGGAAGATCTCAGGTGGGCAACAGCTTCTTTCTTCTACACTTATTTTACCTTATACTATACATGTTCTATTTTTCCCTCTTTGTTGTCATTAGTTCGTATTCCTTTGTCACATGTTCTGTTTACCATGAAGAATGGAGGCTTGGAGGCTCTCCAGAATGTGCGCACTGGATCCCTGTACTTGTCCCCAACACTGTCCTTTTTCGCATCCCCACTACGCAGTGTTGGTGCAGAAATGGCAAGGAAAACAGTCCTTCCCTGAGTTTGCAGTCTATTCAGGGTAGTCTGATGTTAATCAGAATTTCAAATTATACCGTGACAAGTTCTATGCAGATAAAATCCAGGGAGGATGAGAACATGTGACAGTGGATAGGAGAGATGACACTATGGTAGTTGTAGGCAGAAAGTAATATGAAACAGGTATCAGTTTTGTACACATTCTTATCCTTCAATGCCTGTCTTTTTGATGCTCCTTCTGTGTTTTCTTCATATATAAGCTTCCCAAAGCTTCTCTTGTCCTGTTTTTCTGAGTATCGGTTCTTCTTCTGATTTTTTCAATTCTATCTTCTACAATATCCCAAGAAGCCCATGCCCTGTTAACCTTTTTTTTTTCTTTAGTTAGATCAATGAAAAAACATGAACTCTAGAATCAAATAAATCTCAGACTGAGGTCAGTTAAGCCACTTCATGACTGAAACACTTTAAACAAGATTTCTTAACATTTTTGACCTCATTAAGGAAATAAAAACACAGAAAATCAGCAGACTGAAATTGTCAGTCTTTGAGGGATTTGAGCAAATGCCTATAGGCTTCATTACAGAAGAAATAATGGCCTTAGAGAAAGAAGTCATCGAAGACCTATCTGTAGGATGACTGAATCAATTAATGTATCTAAAGAAGGAGGCCACCCATTAGATACTGGCTGGATTAGCCCAGAACAGAGAAAAAAGGGGCTCTCAGACACCTGTTGAGAGTAGAATCCAAGCCAGTATGGGGAATAGGCAAACTTAACGACTGAATTTTAAGTATTTATAGCCCATTTTAGCCCTTTCCATGAACTATCCTACTAACGAACTTTTCTCTTACGTACTGTGTGCTTAAAAAGCACCATTATTTTTTTCCTCCTGGGAGAGAAAGGGTTGTTCCTTTAGTTTTTATTTTTAATTTTTTTTATGATAGATCCTTTTATTATTTTTATAAAATGTTTTATTTGTATTTTAATTAGGCTCTATGTCCAACGTGGGGCGTGAACTCACAGCCCTACTCAATAAAAACTTATTTTATATTTATCAACTGCTTATTATGTGCCATGTAATAGATTTGTTGCTGGGTATTCAGTGGTGATCAGAACAGAACTAGTTCCTGCCTCTGTCTTCAGTAGAAGTTTCATGGCACATACATGGCACATATATGACAAGCTTATATATATAAACATATATAAACAAAATGTAATAGGTGCAGTCAAAATTAGATTCCTAGCCTACCAATGAGATGACAGATCCTGGTGCATTGTACAATCATCAGGGTGATGAGACTTCTTGGAGAAATCCACCAACATTTATCTAGCTTACGTTCCTGCATTAGTTTTTTTGTTGTATTTTATTTCCATAAATACCTACATCAAAAATCAGTGAGAAGGTCACATGATATGAGTACAGCATCCAACACTGTTAGATAAATGTCGGTCTCTTCCTACCCCTTTTTCCAATTCTAACTTTAAAAAAACATTTCCCGTCTATCTTAACAATACTGTTTCAGCAAGTACCAGAAGTGTGAAATTATGGTTGTAAGCACAACGTAGAAGAAAGGAAAGGATGAATCAAATTTCTCTACCTAGAATAACAGGCAGTAGATCACTCCTACTTGTAGCACATACATACTTTCTTTTTGTTAGAATTATATTATGAGACTGTGGCAGGAATAAAGGCATGCCACATACAAAAGGAAATCAACCAAATAGCACTGAATGAAATATCTGCTAAATTGCAGTAAAGAAATTCTACTTATAATTTATGGTAAAATTCTGATTAAAACTTATTTGAAAAATATGGAGGGAGCTTGTAATTTTCAGCTCATCATGTATTTAAAAAACTGATATCTATAAAAATGAAAAAAGAAGATGTACAGCTTTACTTCCACATTTTATGAATCTGATGTTCTTTATACTAATAAAAATAAAAGAGTAATAAAGGAAATGAGTTACTAAGCTAGTATGTTATGCCACTATAATGAATGGTAATGGGGTATTTTGTTGGAGCTGAAGATCAATATGATTTATTACCAGATGCTCTACTGATAAAGCTGATAATGTAATAATCAGAGAAGTGAAATTCACCTAGAGCTTCACATATGTTGTCATCTCTACTTATAAATTTAATTTATTGTAGCTTTATCTGATACACCACCTCCTCAATATAGGCAAACCCAATGGGACATTATTATTTAGTATAACTTTTATGTTACTAAATTTCATGATAATACAAAATCTATAGAGCATACAAAATAGAAGAAACGCTCTGTTGTAAAAAATGAAATAGAATACATGAGATAAACTACTTTAAATGTCACACATTACCTTCAGTCTGTTGTATCTACAACTCACTGTTCTTTTGTCAGCCGACACAGTGTTTTGTTTTTTCTTATAATCGGGATTTAATCCACCCACTCCTGGGTCCAGGACGATTGTGCTCCCATAGAGATCTTACTAACTCTCTCTATTCTCATCTCTCTCTAAACCCACTGTCTCTGACTTCCTAATGATGGTAGTTTTCTGCATCTTCAAATCAGTCCACGTCTGTCCTTTAGAGTGACAACTGTCTTTTTTCAGAACACTCTTTCTCAGCCAAACTAAGCCCCTCCCCTCTCACACTGGCCCTTTGCTCCTCTTATTTCTGTTGGCTTTCTCTTCTATCACCTCCTTTCTATTCACTATTTCATGGATTTAACCACCAACTTTTATTTTACAATATTAATTTCTCCAAAATCTTCACCTTAAATCTTTGTCTTGCTTCAAGTTACTATAGTCTGTATTATCTGATCACCTCTAAAAATCCCACTGGCACCTCAGGATGTCACACATTTTGTTCACTACCCTCTCCTTTCCCAGGTTTTGTCCTGTCCTTCAGCTTCTTACATGCAATGATAAAACCACCAACAGTTCCCCATCCCTCATACTTGAAATTCTGGCTTCATCTTTGGTTCATTTTTCTCCATTAGTCCCTTGTTTCACCAAATGCCCAAACCCATGAATTCTGCTCCTATATTAACTACCATACTTGCTTCCACACCATCATTCCCACTGCTACTTAGCTCCTGCTTTTATGACATCTCCCCTCCGTCAACATGATAGCCACCTAAGGAGGTCTCATGCCTGGCAGTGTCCTTTTGCCAATCACTGGCACACAGCTATCAGATGAATTCTTTGAAGATTCTGATGAAAATTCCTATATTCAAATGCATTCCAAATAAAGACTTTGGTCCTTATACTACACAAGGCCCTCCATGAATTGGTTCCAAACTACCTTTCCACTCTCTCGGGTTCCAAAATCTATACTGAGCTCCTGTTTGGTTGTGTCTTACATTTCCATTCTTATTGCCAATGTTTCTGATGTTCTATTCATTTTGAAAGCCCCTTCCTCATTTTTGCATTTCCATTCCCTACCCATCCTTCAAGACCTACCTCAAATGTTACATCTTACACAAAGCCTTCAATGATGAAAGTATCTCACTTACTGAATTACTATTTATTAAGCATGTAAAGCTCTTTGTGTGTTTTTTCATCACAAATTAATAACAACCCTTAGTTTCTGAAGAGAAGAGAAGCTCACAGAGGATACACAACTTGCCTATAATCTCACAGATAGTGAGTGTATAGCTACCTTGAAATTCATTTGTTTCTCTCTTACAACATGCATTAATTCGTACCTCGTTTCATAGTTTTTAATTTTCATTAAATTTGCCAGTCACTTGATGGGAAAATCTCTGGAAAATTCATGCTGCCTTTCTTATAGTAAGTGTTTACTTAAAAATGCTCTTTGGATAGATGAATATACTATTACCCTATTTGAAATCTTTTTATATCTTCCTACTATTTAATCATATATTACATATATTACATCTTCTAAGACAAAAGTCTTTCATTAATCTGTGGCTCTAAAATTATACAGAGATGTCTTTTCTGAGGCATTATTTTCCATGATGCCCCAACATGCACCTGTTACTCTAATTAGGCTCAAATATGCAATCTCTAAAACATCATGTTCCCCACCTGTCTCTCATTCCTGATGTTTCTCTTCTGTGGAATGCCACCTGCCTCTTCCAAAACCATATATTATTCTTTTTCCAAAGGTCAGCTAAAAGATACTTATAAATGCCTTTGATGAACAAAACTAAATTTTGATAATATTATTATGTGCATACATTATTTCATGTCTGTGTCAAACCTCCACAGATTCTAGACTCTTTACAGATAATCATGTTTTATACTACAAAGTTCTAATCATATTTTTAAACACCTATCAAATACTTTAAATGATGTTAGTGGTCTTGTGCATTAAAGTTAGTCTCATATAAATCAAATTAAAGCAGCCAATGGGCAAAAAATTAATAGTTTTTGAAAATAACTTAATTTTTGTGCCTACTACATAGACTTATACAAAAAGTTAGGCTTATTTTATCATTTCAACCTAAAATGTCCAAAACTATGTATTTAAACTTTAAGAATTGGCCTCTAAAACAATAACATGATAGGCTGAGCAGTTAAGGATTGCTGTCTTAGCTAATGGATATTGAAGTAAAGATTTTTCCCTGAGGCTTACTTCTCAAGGTGGGAGAAGCAGTTCATTTTACATCTTACATGACCTTGTTTTACCCACATGACTTATATTTGGCAAGAACAAATGCACACAGCAGTTCCATACAAAATGAAGTACTTTGTCAAGACAACAAATTTGATAGAGATAGCCACTGCTCACATAGGTTAACATACTCACTAATTATTTTCTGACTTTACAATTTTACTCTTTTTATACCTTCTGGCAGACTATACAATAGTTCAAACAAAATAGTGAAACTGCATCTTAAAACCCGAGTTCTTGAGGAGGCAGAACATCATCTCATTATCTTGATTCTATAATTTATTTCCCCAGTTTGGTCCTCCTAATATCTCCTCCCTTCAAGGTAAACTTGGACAGGAGGGGCAGATCTACAGACTCAAATGGTCAGACTATGTACAGCCACACTCTTCTTTTTCCTAAATACCCTAATAACACCTTCCCAAGAAAAGGACAAGTATGATTTATCCTTTCAAATACATTCCTCTTAATTCTACTTATGTTAAGAAAAAGAAAAGCCCTAGCACCTTCAGCACGATATTTCATTAAGCAGAGTCAGGCTCAATGTAATTCTGAAAAGAGTATTTGTCTAAACTAATTGATCCCATTGGCCTTCAAGAAACCCAGAATCTCTAAAGAAATTCACGGTTTGGGTCACCATGGAGGTGGAGAGATGAGAGGAAATTTCAGGGCACATACATTTCTGTGATGGTCTCTGGCAGATTCGTGGGAATCTCAGTGAGACCTTTCCCACGACAGTCTACGATATTGTTGCTACACGTACAAGCAGCTGGACAGTGCAGAACACTGCAAGAAGGAGCCATAAAGGACTGCTGACCTGCAAGAGAAACAAACAGCAATGTTTTCCCTCCTGAAACTGCGAATAGTGAAACACATGAGCTTATCTCAAACAACAGAGCACGTTATTTAACAGAAATACATTTCTCTAAATATCTCAGCATAAAATTGGTCCTCAAGTGCTAAGATACATTTTAGGCAGCATGCATTTATAGTTCTAGGTCAACACTCAGATGAAGCAAATGAGATTCTTAAAACTAATTATGAAAATGATCATTTTTCAGACTTGAAATAATTGTTAAGAAAGGCTAACCTCAGACCTGAAACTGGAATTTGATTCAAAACTATTCCAAGTTCCAAAAAAAGCAGCAGTTTCAGACTAACCTAGATTTCATTTCTGATAAACTTAAATAGAGTTTGGTCTTTATTAAACTTAAGTAGCGTAACTTACTCTACCCTCAAAAAAAAAAAAAAAAAAAGAAAAGAAAAGAAAAGAAAGGGAAACAGTAACATTTTCCTCTTGAAAAGTGTAACTGTTGATTCTAAATAAGTAATCATGCACCAATAAATGTGGGGAAAATCAGATCTTGCTAAGTTGGATGTCTTGAGAGGTTCAACATTTGTGCTTTCTTTGAAGTTATTATGATAATTTGTAACATGCCATTCTGTAATTATTAATCTAGACAGTTCTTTTATTCAGCTTGGCCTGTTCTACAATGTTAACATTAAGTAGTTACCTGCAGGCATATATTTTTATGACTCAGTATTTGGAAACAAAGCTGTTTGGAAATGAGCTTTGGCTGTTGGAATGACGAACAACAGAATGTGGGTTGTATTGTAGGCATGGGCATCTGCACACACTTGGCTATTGGAGCAAGGGGACAGCCCTCTCTGATCTGCAGCGAGAGGGCCTGAGCGGTCATGGACACCAGGAAGATGCTGCACACTCTTTACTAACCCAAGCCCTCAGAACAATCTGTCAAACTTTACAAAAATTGGTCTCAGTCTAAAAAAGAAACGTGAACTTGCCTTCTTCCTCATCTAGAAAACAGGAAGGGAAAAGTGAAGAGAGAAAAAAGTGGTTAGTAACGAACTGTTAGTCATTGCATTATTTAATTTTTTAAAAAGCAATCAGATCTGAAGAGAACATTCCCATTCCATGACATTATAAGAAAATTTTGTCTGGGTTATAAAAAGTGTGGAAAAGTACATAAAAAGTTCTAAAAGACAACATTAAATCAGAATCTTCTGCTAGTACTTCTTCTTGTGCCTCCTTTAAGGAACTATTTGTGACGCATTATATATATTTCAAAATTTTGTGTTATTGTATTTTGAACAGGCACTTCTGAAGAAGAACCAGCCTTGTATTTATAAAATAAGATATATGTCAATATGTATCAGATACTTTTAATATATTGTTTTATAAATAAATATAAATATAAGCATAAATATCAATATATATGCATTGGTAATCTGCCTAGGTTGAGATGCCTAGACTCAGCTGTGTGATCTTGGATAAGGCTACTTAACATCTTTTTCTCAGCGTTTTCATCTCTAGTAGTAAGATAATATTATATTTCACTACAGTTGTGATGAGGGAGGTGAAATGAGGTACATATATGAGAAATACCTAGACTGGAGCTCGAACATATAGAAAGAACTAAGTGAATGTGACTTCCTGAAATTTTTATATAGGCTGTGCCTTATTTTTGTTTCCAGATTTTCATCACTAAAGCTAGTCGTTTATCTCTTAGAGTAGACGTGAACCACTAGTATTCACGAAAAGTATGTTGTCACTCTGCAACTACAGTCGAGCTACTTTTTTAAATTTCCCAGCAGGGATCCAGGATTAACCATATTTCCAATCATTAGCAGAAAAGCAGGCATACATTATTACTTAACAGGAAAATAAGCAGCAAACAGAATTAAAGTCTAGGAATTTCCTAGAGGTGCCCAGGAGTGAAAATTGAGAAATCTTCCATCCTCACTTCAGAGGAACCTGTCCTTG
The DNA here is from genome assembly GCF_002288905.1 of Enhydra lutris kenyoni. Lineage (NCBI taxonomy): Eukaryota > Metazoa > Chordata > Mammalia > Carnivora > Mustelidae > Enhydra > Enhydra lutris. The sequence continues at coordinate 53,448,212 of NW_019154105.1, forward strand.
CCAATCACACACATCCTAGAACCTATTCTCAACAGCGCTAAAACAGAGGACGTCCATGGGGTGATTAGTGCACGACGGCACGCGTTAGTGAGCAACACGGAAACTCTGAGAGCATGCATTCTCCACAGTTCTCCGACACGGCAGCGTAAAATCAGACGACAACGTAAAGGTTCTTTCTCCCTTACCACTGCAGACAAATTCGCGTTTTTGCACCTCAGCTACGTTATGGCCCCGCAGGTGGGAAGGGCCCATACACTGAGTGTAGAGACCCACCCGGGGCCTCTGGCGCAGCCAGTCAGACAGCCAGGCCAGGTGGCAGTCGCAGTAGAGATTGTTTGAGTGCAGTCGACTAGAAAAGAAAGAGACAAGTTTAAAGCAAGAAAAACAGAAAACGGTTACTTTGAATATTGAAAAAAAGAGTCTTCATAATAATCTACAGCTTTATTTCTTAAAATATCAGTAGACAAAGCTAAGGAAGTCCCGACCTAATTCGTTTTCTCAACATTAAACTGGTGTACAACTGCAGAATGGAGTCTCTCTTCATTTACCTCTAAGCCAACATCCAGAAGCTTGAACATGACCATAAAGATGATTTCCCTCTGTTCACTCAAAAGAGTAAAAAGAAACAGAGATGTCCAAGGCAAATTGCTTTGCAGTCCCAACATACTGACAGCCAGTTGGGGTGGGGTGGGGGGAAAGGGGAGGTGACGGGTGGGGCAGGGGTGGGGGTATGTTCATAAAAGTCACTGCTCCCAGTATGAATAATCCCTTATTCCTGCTGTTGTTAGTTTCTGGAGGAACTGCTTGCAAAATCTTTTTAGCAGGTCACTTTCATTTTTTGCTGAACAAGATAGAATAATAATTCAATATAAAATACTTCTTTCATGTCCCTATTCTGATTTCCTTCTTTTTGTTTAAGCAGAAAAAGGGATTAGCTGCTTTCGGCTCTTGGGACCCTATCCTCAAAGAGCAGGAACTGAAATGAAAAGACATAAATGGCTGGGAGTGAAGGAATTAAGTGAGCCCCCCTCTCTGTGTTGGCAGGGATCCACACCAGACCATGGATCCATTCCAAGTGGCAAATAGCACTTTTCCATTAATAAAATATCAGACAAATGTATCCACTAAATTAGGTAAATGACTTCAAATTGGCTTTTATGTTTTCTCAAACTAAAGAAAAGGACATCCAAAGCTATAAATCAAAGCATCATTTCCAGAATCATCTATGACACAGTAATACCATTTTAGTCCTTTTTAGCTGATGTGCTCAATTCTAACCCAATAACAGTAATGGATATTAAAACATGGAACTCAGTCCAGAAAGATAATTGGACCATAAAAATGGAATTTTTAAGTAGCAGTGATAATACAGAATAATGATACAACCAAAGCAAGGGAATTTCAGGTTAGATGACTGTTTTACATTCTCCTTGAGCCTGTAAGATATGGAACAGACTGTCTTGCATCAAAACTTAGACGGCCTGCCCAGAACAAAAAGCTACATTTTGTGAAAGCTGGGTGACCTCCAGCTCAGTTTGCCTGGAAGTCAGAGTGGCATCCTTTGGAAACCACGAAGCACACTCTACCTCATTGTTCTAGAAACATTTTCATCTGAATCAAGCACGTTACAATGAATCAATTCCATGTGCGCAAATTTGAAGTGAGAAAAGAACATAAAACTTTAAAACCCTGATTAGCAAAACAAACTATGACGAATTTCTATAGGAAAATAAAGCTCACTATCCAAAAGGCAGATGACAGATGTTTCCACATTCTCAGTGGCCTCATTTCTGCCACTTAGGAGCCTGTTCATTTCGCATTTTAAAAAATTAGCTAAAGTCAATGGTTAAGCAATGAATTTCATCAAATATAGTCTTGGGTGAACGGGTCTATTCACTTGGTCAGGTTAGGTGCATCAAGAAAACGGAATTTATGTTATATCTGCATACTTTCAGAATTCCTTTATTTTGTTAAATCATATTCCAAAGAAATGATAATGATGTGTTGTATCATACATAGAACACCATATTTTAGTGACCAAAAAAAGGACATTCAGATTGGTACTATCCAAATCATTAAAAAGCTGGCAATTCAAATGATTTTTCATTAAAGAGAAAAAATAAATGCAATACATTTCCAGTTATAAACTATTATAAACTGAAAATTATTTTGAAAACCCAACCAACATACATATATCCCCCACTTAAAAACACATTTGTTTTTTTTTCAAGAAGTTCAATGTTTTACTTATATTTCCCACTATTTCTCACATGTTGTATAAATAGTATTTTTGAGGCCAGGGTGATTCTTAATCTGAGTTCAAATGAGATTTATCTCTGAAAATGCTTTAACTAACTATCCCACTCTGGGCTTTAAGGATTAATTTTCCTCCAAGAGGAAAAAAAAAATAGCTGCAGCAAATACATTATGAGAGAACAAGTTTTTATTCACCTAAAATATTTTAATGTTCATCTTCTGAAAAGATATTTTTAAATACAAATTTTGCCACAATCTTAGTTACAGAAGGACTGGAGAGTTATGTTGTAATTTTACACTACAAAGAATGTAGGAGATCCAGTTCAGCTTTATTAGGTCTGCTTGTTGTACAGTAATAAAATCATAAAGATTTACCATTTATCATTTCTGACAGCCAATCAAGGAGTCTTACATTTCTTAATGAAATGTGACCTCCACAAGAGCTCTAAGTAAACGTCTCCCTCTCCCCCAACTTCCCACGATGCATATCATTGAAAAGAAAGCTTTCATGTTTTTAGAATGATAGTTCATTTATTCAAACATCACATCTAGCACTTTTTAAAAATGTGGTGTTTTCCTTCTCTACCCTGTAATGAACTCATGATTCTGTTCTTTGTTTACAAAAAACAGTACTTTAGGGGAACCCTTAATTGATTAAATTGACCTTTAGATATATATTGTGGCTACTTACAAAGTCCTAAGTTTAGGCATGTGGTTGAAACTTGCCACAGAAAGTCTAGTAATGTTGTTATTGTTGAGAGTGCTGCAGAATAATAAAAAAAAAAAGTTAGACATTTCAGGTAATGCAAATTCATTGGTCATTCTATATATTAATAGAGAGACAATGCGATTATGTTTATGCAGGACAACTACGTGGTAGAAAGGTAATAATATAAGGAATGCCCTATATTTTAAACAAGACAATAAATAAATGTTATACGTCAACATATTTCTATGCTTTCAGCTTTATCAAATATTTGTGACAGATTTGTCTTATATTTTTGACTATTCACATGTTGCCCTTTGCACCATGTGCATGAATGATTATGTATTTATGACACTGCTTAAGGAACTAACACGAGATATTCAACAGTCAGTAAAATCGGGCAGCGGGATTTCCTTAGAGGGGCACTGTGTGTAATTGGTATCAGTAAATGAAGATATTTGAAATCTCCCAAAGAGTCCTGCTAAGTATTCTTTATTGTGGACATTGGCCATGCCGCTGTTGAAATCTGAGTAGCAAGAATGATATCTGCACTTGGGATTTGCATTGGATAGGGATAAAATGTCAGGCTGTAGCAGTTTATTGATACATTCTAACAGTTTTATGTGGCAGGCACATATCTTGTCCTTTGCTAACTGTGGTGTGGTAGTGATCACGGTTTCTTGATGCTAGAGTCAGGAAGATGGGTGGTCAAGGCAGAGATGGTGAAAATAGCACAATTCTTGCTTGGTTTAAATTGTTCCTACTGGGGCGCCTGGGTGGCTCAGTGGGTTAAAGCCTCTGCCTTCAGCTCGGGTCATGATCTCAGGGTCCTGGGATCAAGCCCCGCATCGGGCTCTCTGCTCCGCAGGGAGCCTGCTTCCTCCCCTCTCTCTCTGCCTGCCTCTATGCCTACTTGTGATCTCTCTCTCTCTCTCTCTCTGTCAAATAAATAAAATCTTAAAAAAAAAAGAATTAAAAATTGTTCCTACTTTCCCCCTAACACAGGCATTGTTTGTTATTATTTTGACCATTTCTACTATGACCAGTAACAGTTCATTCATCTAGTATTTCCTAAAGGGTTTTTAACGTTAGGGCAACATGGAATGGTATAAAAATAAATCAGGCATAAAACCTGTCTTAAAGTAGCATATAGCCCAACTGGGGAGATGAAATACACAAATTATAAAAACTTAGAGTTAATAAGGTTAAGAAGAGGTCCCCCCCACCCCCCGCCCTTCAGAGAAGTCTGTCTATGACAAGAAATGGACAAGACAACTACCCCAGGGCTGTGATTGTGCAGTGCAAAGATGGAAAACAATTTTCGTATAGAGAAAACAGCATGGTGGGGTAAGGAAATCATGCAAGCCGCTGAAGGAGGCAAGAGGACGGGATCAATGGCCAGTGGATACCATTTAATAATGGAGACAGGTCTGGAGTAGATTTGGTGAATTCTCTTGCCAGTGTAAGCCAGGCAGGGAACATAAATGGAGAGAAACAGGTTGTATATACAGTAACAGGACACAGAATGAGGACAAGAGATGGAGAGGAGCAGGCAGAGAGCTGGGGACGAGGAAGACCTTGGTAAGACAGTAATGATACTCTGTGCTATAGCAGCTAAAACTCAGCTCTGATGCGTTGCTGCTCTGATGTAATGGAAGGCTGCCAAACAATTGGATTTTCTTAGGAGAAGCCAGAAATGGGAAATTATGCCTTTATCCCCCCAAGTTTTAAATACTGGCAACAAATTCAGATATTTCAAAGAGTCCATGGACTGAGTCTGTTTGGACTGAGCGAGATAGGTTTGTGAGGCTACTTCTGGCCAGCTGGAGGCTGCAGTTGTTAATGGTGTGATTTGGGGTACACAGGGGGCACTTAGACTTCTAGGCAAAGTAGGGCACAGTGGCTACAGAGCTACAACAGGCAGACTTTCTTTCCTACCCAGCTTTGCAATGTATTGAATGATAGAAGAACTAATCCAAGTGATTTGAATTAAGTTACATAAGGAAAAAAAAAAAAACACTTTATGAAGGACCTACAAAGCATTGAATTGGTTGGTTCATGTTATCTAAAAGCCCGTAGCATTTTCTGTGCTCAAGTGAAATGAGATTTTTTTTTTCAAACGCTATTAAAATATATCCTGATGTTTGAACTAAAAGGTTTCACTTCTCAAAGGGATTTGCTTTCAAATGACCCCTTTTCCCACCCTCAAAATTTATGCTGACTTTATATGGCTAAACTCTTTAGAGTACATAACATACTGCAATGTGACTTCAGGGATAACATTTTTTTTTTTTTTAAGTAATTCACTTGCAGCAGACATGCATTAATTTTGAACTGTAATTTCTTACGATTCCGTACCAAAGCGAGTTTTCATTGAATGCTGATACTGCTTCCAAGTTTGGAGTCTTTTATCACAATGTTACTTTGCATAACACAACCGAAGAAATGTTATCTTTCTTAGTATTTTTTATTCAATATTGATGTTGGCAAAACAATATTGATATTGATGCCTGGTAATGGAGCCATATGTGGAACCAATGAAATTATTTTAAACTTAGTAATTAATATGTGTTAATTATGTATGGTGTAATGTATTTTTTATGGTCATGATCAATTCCTACAGCGAAACAATGCAAATTTGTCTATTGTACTTCTTTATTTGTGAACACTTTCACCTATATGAGAGTGTATTTCTATCTTCAACTTCAAGATTTTCTCTTTGCAATGAGAATATATTCTTGTACAAAGGATAGCTTTATGTGTAAACACAGAATGTGAGTCTTGGTAATCATGTAGGTCCTCTCAGACTTAGCTCTTGATTTATTCTTTTCTTATTCCCTTCATGCTCAGGATAGTATTTGGCAGAGAGTCTGGTATTTTATGGATATGAACCTCTACATCTCAATTAAATAAAATTTTGCCTATTTTATGGAAAAGGAACAAAAAAGATATAAAACTAGCAACCTAAGGAATATATTTCATTTCTGAATCTGCTGTCCAAAGAAATAGAAAACACCGAAATAGAAAACAAAATAGTTCCAATGTTATTTTTGTGATATCTTCATATTAAGAAGATATGCTTTTTTTAAAATAAATATTACTGAATCATGTCAATCAGAATTCCACAATTTGCCAAGGTTCCATGAACATACAAGTGATAAACAGCCTACCCTTGCTTTCATTTACCTGGACTTTTCCTTCTTAAACTTTATTCACTCTCCGTACCCTAATAAATATCTTAACAAATTTTCATCAGTGGCCCAGGATGATCACTTCCATCTTTTCCTGTTTTGCCTCAGTGTAATCCATACACTCACAAATGGCTCATGGAACCAAAATTAAACAAAACAAAACAAAACAAAACAAAACAAAACAAAAAACCCCTGAAGCATTAGGACTCTAAATTTAAGGTGATTTGCAAATTAATTAATGCTTCATTAGCTCCACTCAAGAATATATATTGTAAAGAGTCATACATGGTAAAAATAGGCAAAATAGACATTCTTTCTGGAACCTTCTATCAAAAAAGCCCCCAACCAAATGTTTACAACAGAAGAAGTTTTTTGATTTACTTGACAAGAGACTTGGGCTTGATAAATCCCAGTCTTTTGAGTGCTTTCTCGAGTCAGCCTTAAATTTTTCATCAATTAATTTCTTTAAAGGTTGTATGAACTATGAGGATTTTAAAAATTAATACATATTAAAAGAATGTCTGCTTGACTATCAAATTTTAATATAAAATATTTAAGACATTTCAAATGGCACATTTTCTTGTATCATGTACTAATTTTAATTATTTATTTTTAGTAAACTCTGACCATTATATATCTCTTTGAAACCTATATATTAAGGTCCTCAAAAGAATTCTCAAACTTGTGGATTTTGATTTTAACTCCATGAATCATAAGACAATTTTCACTCTTTGGTGTGTTTCAAGATAGTAGTTTCAAGTCACCTTTTTAACATGACAAACACAATATATGCAGTGATTTTGTTTTCATGAGCTTACTAAATCTAAAAACAGTGATATTACTCTATAACAAATAAGCAGATGAATCAAATGAATAGTTATTGTATTTGTGGGTAAAGAGTTTTCAGTATCCAGCATGGTGTTTGACACAAAGCAGGTGCTCTGTGTGTATGTATCTCTCTCTCTCTTCCCCCTTCTCTCTCTTTCTCTTTCTCTATATTTATACATATATATATATATATGTATATATATATATATATATATATACCCAATATATACTCAATATATTATGTATATGCATTATTTCATATCTAATAAGCTCTTTTAATTAATAACAAAATACTTTATGGGATTTTAGTCCATGCAAAGTATTCAGCAAATTTTCTATAAGATTTTTGGTGTCGCTCTTATTCCTAGTTAGAAGTACTGACTTGGTAATACATTTTTGGCTTGATAAGATCCGTTCAATTAAATAACACCCATGGTAGTCTCTTCATATACCAAGTTTACGACATTGACTATGGTTTTGACATCAGACTACTATCATGAAACCGTAGTTGCATCCTCATTATTCTGACTCTGAAATAGCAAAGTGAGCTTTGTATATGAATGGGTCTGGCACACAAATAAAAAGTGGCCTTGTAACTACAATGTTTATGGTAAGCACTCTGAATGTTTTCCCTAGAGAAAAAATTAGACTGTTACCAACAGAAATAAAGGTGACTTGTCATGTGGATAGACAATGATATATGTTCTTATAACAGTTTATCTCAATCAACTAGTTCTTATGTTAAGTCCTTAAAAATAATCAATAATGTTTTGTCAAAACATCCAACTTTTTTCAGTATTACATTCTGTAGCTCAAACTCAATTTTTAAAGTAATGGAATCTTTTTTTTTTTTTCCAGGAGGATTTCATGATTCTTGGATAATTTTTACCACATGGACTCAAAATTCAAAACCTCTTCACATTTAATTCAATTTTGGATTCTGAATAAATTTAGTCAGGGATGAATTATAGCAGAGAAAAATATTTTTTTTTGGGATAGAAATCTGCAAATTTATTTTAAAAGCTAGACTGGTGAATCTCTGGCTGGAAAAATAAAAAAATCCCACAAATGTATAGGCGATTTCAAACACTTTAGTAACTCCAGTTTACATTAAAATTATTTTTCATTAGAATAACTTCATTAAGATTATTTTACCAAGTCAAAGGTCTGTAGAGATTACTCAGTTGCCTCTAACCCATTTTTGTCAGCCATGCCTACCCAGCAAGGAAAGGGAGGATGCCAGTTACAGTTCGGAGCTGAGTGCTGTGCTTTACTGAGTCAGTAGTGAAGACTTTAAAATGGACCCAGTGGGCAGCTTATTAAAATTAGAAAACAGATCTCAAAATCACCTTTCAAAAATGATGTTATCCAGTTACAAGTGACATCTCAAAACGAGAAAACGTTTTCCCATTGCATGGCAACTACACAATATTCCAACTTGTCAGCGACTAAAGAGGTTTTATTTTTTTGTTGTCATTTTTCTGACACAACTGATCTTAAATCTTAATATTTAGCAATTCTAGGCATTCTCACAAATCCTATGACTGAAAATATTTTGTTATAAGGAGAAACACGTACAGGACAGTAGTGTGAACAACTGAATGTTCTCCCTTAAGAGACATTTTTACCTAAACATGCAGAAATGATGCCCACGGTTGTGTGCACACACATTTCAAGTTCTCTGTATATTCCCCAGGAGTGATTTAAGGTATCTTCCTAAGAGACCATCCTGACACAGGTTTTGAGCTAGCGGATAAGCTCCCCCATCAGCACTCCCGGACACAAAGCTCCCGTTTTCAAAAGAGTCAGAGAGAGAAGCAACACTTACAGCACTTCCAGGTCCCGCAGAGCCCTAAATGCCCCATCTTCAATACAGCTGATCTGGTTGTAATCCAGTTGCCTGTAAACAGATTAGAAGAATATATGTAAAAGGCTGAAGACTATCTGGGTTGGGTGAAAGGAAGTCCCCTGATGGGTCTAGGAAGCCCTGGCTGCAGGAACTGAAATGCTGTCACAAATACTGCTTAAGAATGTCACAAGCCATTCTGGCCTCCGTACTGCGACTGAGATCTCTTTTTGTTCTGAACTGTCTGTGCAAATAGCAGCCCTTGGAAAGCTCCAGTAAATAATAACTGTGCCTTATATTAAATGCCATAGGAATGCAATTTCATTACATCAAGAAAAGCTATCCATTAAGAGCTTTCAGCGTCATCTTGCTGAAACAATTTCATTAAGGTAAAGGACTGTAAATCACTTAATGTCACATGCACCCCCTCAGTGACCTAACAGAATCCATTTATCAGAGACGCCCAGCTGCATGTTAATTTCACCATCCTTGGCAAGAAAGAGCAAGACTACTTTTAGGTTTTCTTCTTTTAAAAGCAGTTTTCCTTCGAGAACTCCCAATCGCAAGAGAGAAATGAAGTCCCACGTACCTCCCTGCTATTCCCAACCAGGAAAACCCTTTAGAAAGCGAGCCCTTGTTCTGCATTACGCTTTGCTTAATATCCATGATTTGCACCGTGTGTCCTTACATGTGATTTCCCTGCATTGTAAATATGGCATACTTCCAGTTAAGAAACTCTCCAAATTTCCAGAAAATAAGTTATAAAGTATTAAGAAATTAATCTTTTTGCTTTTCTCAAAGATGTTAATTTTAGCTGCAAACGCAAGAACGCATACTGCAGCAACATCATTAAAACACTACACCAATCTATGCTAAAGAGTGTAAAACCTTTATCAGTTCCTTCTAAATAGTACAAAATGCCAACAAATGAATCTTCTCTTGTAGTTGAGCACTCATTTTTTATAATTCAAAGATGAAAAGACAAAGTTACTCCAAACTTGGTTAAGTCAGTTTGTTCCTGCCGCTTGTTTTCAGAATTACAATTTTCTTTATCCAGGCTGACCTATTTATTTGGTTGAAATAAACAGCTAAGTACTAAATCCTACATGTTCTATCTTTATATTATTTTAAATTCTTTTTTTTTAAACAAATAAGCAGTTGTTGTTTAAGTCTAGTAGCTTGATGCTTAGCAATATTATTATTCCAGTAAAGAAAAGTATTTTAAGGCTTCACTTGAGACAGAAACAAAATGTTTGATGAAATAGGTGAATTGTCAGTTCTCCATGCATTGGGAGGGAATTGGATGTACAGGGCTCAGACTATGATCATAATACAAATGAATCTTGTCCTCGTTTCAAGTGCGAAATTCACCAAAAAGGCTAATTCACGTTTGAGGTGTATTCTTAAAGTACTGTTTCAACATTCCCGTAAAACAGCTGTTTCTCTCACAAGGCTATGGAATAAAGGTGCAATGATTTAATCCAGTGACTTTCAGAGGGGCTTCTTCAAAATCCTTACTTTAGAAATTATGTACATAGGGAATGTCTCATGAAATATACATCTCATTTTTAAGAAGGTCTCTAGGGGACACAGACTACCTTGATGTCATGCAAATGGTACAATCTAGGACCTGCAACATTTAAAAAAAAAAAAAAAAGGCCAACTCTGGAGAAGATATGGTTCTATTGCTTTTATAAACTAAGGCTTTCCCCAAATAATAGGTACCATCCATGCTACTGTAATAGCTTAAGCATTTCTACTTATTAGGAAGTAATGCAGAAGGATAATTTTATTTTCTAGGAAGACTTTTAAAGCTTCATGATGTAATATGGCTGCTGTGGTTCCAAGAAAACACTTACATTCTTGAGCACTTTGATTTTTACAGATTAAATTCTTTTAACAATTAAGTTAACAGCCTTTTTATTTTAAAGTGCTAAATATATATCTACACTACTATTCTCTAACCTCTTGAACAATTTATCAAAGCCATTTAAATTAGTACAATGGCATGAAGTGTTACCCTTGACACACCACAAAAGAGAAATTGTTTCCAGACAAATTGGCAAAATCTTTTAATGCTATCAAATTTGCCTAATGCAGTCTCCAGGTTAATCTGTAAAAGGGTGAGCTGTATGTTTGCCCATATCTTATTATCCTTAGCTGTCAATGTATAAGTCAGTGCTGACACTGCTTCTTTTAAATCATGCATACTATACACAAAGGGGAAGACCTAGCATGCCAGAAAGCACTCAAGCAAATCTTGTTCTACAGAGACTGAAAAGCAGATTACTTTCCCTATACCACCAGAAGTTGAGACACTGCTGGAAACTTTGGTAATTTCATCCCTCTTCAACATTGCTCATGGTTGCATGCTTCTGATTCTTAACAGAAACCCAAGTCTTTGGTATTAAAGCACAAGGATATTTGGCTCTCATAGAACCAAAGTTTTCCTTAGAAGTTTTCTGAATGCCATCAAGGCTCAGGCCATCGGCCTTCTGAAAACGAAGGTATTGTATGAAAAAGTTACTTGTACGAGAGAACAATCAAAATGAATAATTTTTCATCAACTGGTGGATTTCCTTATATCGAAAGGAATGTTTAAGCGGAGTGCTGTGCCCGCTCTGATTGCTCATGAGAAAAATCTCTCGGCACAAAAACGTCCATTTGTCTGTATATGGTTCAAGATAAAGAGTGTCAACACCATGCAAAAGCATACTTTACTTCAGGGATTTGGGACTATTTTTTGCACCTTGTTTCTCTCACCCAGTTCACTTCCTTCTCTACCATCTTTTCAAGACCGGGGCCTTTCTGCTTTCTGTAAACAGGAAAGGATCTGTTCTCAGATTTAGTGACAGGCTGATTCTGTTTAGAAGTGCAATGAAATTACTCTGAATTAAGGCATTAGTAAGAGGAGAGGTTTTTGTTTTGTTTTGTTTTGTTACTTCTCCAAAAAGTAGTATTACAATTATTCAGCCAAACACAGGGTAAATTTGTTGATCTTTGGATAATAAGAGCACTAAGATACATTAGGAACAGCTTCAGGATGCTTTCCTGGTATAGGGGTCATGTCCCATAGGGAACAAGCTAGCACTTTTTTTTTTTTTTTATTTTCTGGAGAGAAAGAACAGCACAGATATAGTATTATCAGCGATTTATTTCAGACCTTCAGCTGACGTATCCTAGCACAGATTTTGTGGCTTCTCTCCTATATTTCCTACCTCCAGTCTCCTGTTTCTGTTTGAATTCCAAATTCCATCTCTATCTTAACCTTCATTGTTCTAGTTTGTAAGGGTGCATTCTAAAGCAAGTGCTTTATCTTTAATTTCAGGAAATTGACGATGTTAACAAGAATAGAAAACTTCAAGCTCTCTTTCAGCATTAACATTCTATGATTCTTTTTTCATTGGTCGCTATTTCTCTTAGGTTATTCCAGAATAACACTAGATTGCTTGTTTTAATTTTTCCTTGTCCTGGTAAATTTAGTCTTTGATAATGCAGTGTATCTTTATCAAGCAGGTGTTACTCTGAGCCTTGTACACATGAAGTTTCTAAAGCAGATCTGATTTTCTTCAACATAAAAAATGATTTATCCTCATTTCAGATTTTGATTAATTCTAGGTATGAGCAACAATATATAATGCTGATGAATATAAATTTTAGAAATATGCATATTAAATAACAGAAAGGTTGAACATTTGCTTACTTGGCATCCTGAAATATATCTAGAGATACTTACTGCATTCTGTAACTTTTTAAGTTTTTTTTTTTTTCTTTTTCAGGGTCTTCCTGTTTTCAGTTATTAAAATTTGGATGCATACTATGTTTGAATCACACATACAAACTCACCTTCCTGCATTAACTTTATTTGTTTTTGTCCTTTCTCATAGAAAATTTATGTTGCACTGCCGTGTCCAAGTAATAAGATCTTATTACCAACTGATTTTCTTTTTGTGAGAATTAGAACACCATAAAATTTACTTAATTCTGAAACAATACAGAACATAAAATGTCTTCAATAACTTTAAAGCCAGGGTGCCTGAGTGGCTCAGTTAAGCACCTGACTCTTGGTTTCAGCTCAGGTTATGATCTCAGGGTTGTGAGATTGATCCAGTGTTGGGTTCCAAACTCAGCATGGAGTCTGCTTGAAATTCTCTCCCTCTGCTTCTCCCTCCCTCTCTGCACCTCTCCCCACTTTGTGCTCTCTCTCTAAAATAAATAAATAAAATCTTTAAAAAAATAACTTTAAAGCCAGAGTCTCCCAGTATTTCAACAAAACATATTATAACTATGCTCTGATTCTCCAGGGTTTTTTGAGCACAAGAAATAGAAGTTTAGTTCATATTCATATTGCTATAAATGGCAAACTCCAAAAGCTTAGTTGACTTAAAATAATATATCAAAGTGATTAGAATCAATAGGAGAGAGAAACAACATTTTGCCATTTGGAAAGAAACCTGATAAAACATATAAATCAAATGGCAGAAATAAAATGTTGTTAAGGATATGGGTATGATCTGTTCTATTTCTTCCCTTGTGTGTATAAAATTCAAGTCAATATGAGTGCCTAAATATACAAATCTTATGCCAATAATGACTCTTAAAGAAGCAACTCAAGATTTAAGTTATAATGGATAGAGGACAAGAGAATAATGTAAATTGACCCATATGAATGAACACCCACCCTAGGCTGAAGTTTTGGCAACCATGTCATTTAACCTCAGCATAAAAGCACATCAGTGTTAACCCAGGTATTAGTGAATAAATCTACCAAAGGAAGGACTATCCCCTGAGGAGTGCTAAATAAAATATTTGAGAATTTGGTCCTTCTGAAATCTTTCAAGAAAAATGTGGGGTTTTTTTGCTTAGGAATAAAGAATCTCAGTTTTTATTGAAATTGTCTACAGTATAAAGTTATATCCACTTGCTAATTTATTAGGGAAAAGTGAAAGGTAAGTTCTAAGAGACATGGTACCAGAAAATGGAGGAAAAACAACCAAGTAGCCCTTCACTTTCTAGTAGCTCTTGTAACCTAATCAAAGGTGGTAGAAACTGAAACTGACAATTGCTTACATTTACTGAATGCATAGCAAATAGCAGGGTCTGTAGATATTATCTCATTTTTCCTTACATTAACTTGAAAAGCTAAATGTTCTCATCATTCTGATTTTATAGAAGAGGATGTGAAGCTCACAGAAGTTTAATAACTTACTCAAAGTAAATAAGCAGTGAAATCTTGATTCAAATTTAAATCTGTGTATTGCTGAAGTCCCCACTCAATAGTAAGTATTCAGGGAAAGAGATTCAGGAACTGTTCATTCTGCAAACGAAAGGTTCAGCTCAATCTCTGATGCCCAAACTTCAAAGACAAAGTCAGCATGTAAAGAGTGCTATAGAATGTCAGGGAAGGAACAGATCACCCCATGCTGAAGTAGTCTTGTGTGAGGAAAGAAAAATCCTGAACCTAAAACAAAACAAAACAAAACAGGTAGAATCCAGAAAGACGGAAAATAAAACTGGGTATTCCCTGTGGAGGGAAAAGACCCAATCAAGAAGAGCTGTGAGCACGGTTCTACAATGCTCACAATGAATGCTTGTAAGAGAGAGGCCATTAAGGCTTGAGCAAGGAGCGTGTGTGCAGATTCACTGGGAGAGGGGGCTGGAAGCTTGGGTGGATGTCAGAATGTTAGGACAAGTCAAAATATCTAAAGAAAGCATGCTATTTATTAAAAGCCTCTGTTCTCTCAGGGAAGATTCTACATTCCTCAGAACCTGTAAAACTATGACAATATTATGCTACACCCTCAAGGCTTTATCATAGGGCCAAAACAAAGAATTGTTGTTTTTAATAAGGTGAATGATTTTTGAGCCAGGGAGTGACGGGATTAAAACAGAAAAAAAAAAACAAAACAGTGCTTTATAAAAACAAATTTGCCTGCAATGTTAAACTTAACAAATGAGAATATAGACTGGAGATCAAAATTCAATCAGTACACTACTGTAATAGTTCAGAAGTAGCAAAGTGTGCCGGTTCAGGGTTGGGGAAGCAAGAAAACTAAGGATATGTTCTATCTCAAGGAAAACATAGCAGCCATGGAAAGATCACACCAAGTCTTATTTTATACATATGTGAACTGGATTCCCAATCACTCAGATAGTCTTGTGTTTTGTTTGTTTTATTTTGTTTTGGAAAGTGTTTATGATAATATGTTGTATAAATTCATTTTCACATAACAGAATAATGTCATTGAATAAAAATGCTAAGACACCCTACCGACAGAGCAAAATGAAAAGTTGGAGACGTTGTTGTTAGGAACCTTGATTGTAGTTGTGGGGATTATCACAATTCAGGATGCCTTCCGAGTGACTGCAAACCAGGCAGGTTACAGGACCATGGACAGTTCCCATGGTACCGCTACCATCACCAGAGCACCCAGACAATTGTGGCTTATCCCGATGTCTACAGACAAGATTCCGGATGTTTAAGAGGAGCTATGTTCATTGAAATGAAACTTAAGTTTTGTACTAACTATCCAAATGACGAGCCATCTCTACAGGTTTGTTCAGAAGGTACTATATCTCACTTAAGACCTGTGGCATTTAATCTAACACGAAAGATAGCAGGCCCCTTCAGTGAGAAACCAGCCTCCTCTTCAAAGTCTCCTCTGCCTCAGGTTTACTGAAAACACTCTAAGAAAGAGCTGGAAGGACTAAAAGATATAATTTAAATTTGATATCAGTGAATTTTATTTTTATGAAAATATACTAAGTATATAAGTCTGGTAAATATAAGGAACTAAACATGAAAACTAGGGATTATAGCAGATAATTTGCAATTACAACAATTCATAAGACAAAGCTAAAAGAAGTCTTTCATTTGCATGGTAAAATACAAAATACACTCTTCTAATTGTTACATATTGATTTTATAATATGTGAGCAACACTTGTTCCCTTACTGGTATGCAGTAACTTGTGGGATACTAATTTCCCTAGTATTTAAAACCAGGGAAATGTAAAAAATAAAGTAAAATACAGAAGTCTTTCTGTGTCTCTAGTCTAGGATGGCGGATTTTCCTTCTATGGGTTTTAATGGCTCCATCGATAAAATAAATTGAAGACAGAGTTCCAGAAAAAAATGAAATTTCTAAATAATATAAATAGCTATATGACAACATATAGATTAACTCTGTCTTTCCCGTTTGCCAAATCTTACCGCCAATAATCACTGCAACCCAAATTGACTGATTTGTTTCCTAAAAAGTCATGGCTATACATATTTATTTCCAAATAATATGATGACATGCTCAAAGAAAACAAAATTAAATCATCTTACAACCTGACCCTTGTCTATAAATTAATGCATGTTAAAAAAGGAAAAATAAAATAAGATGAAAACAGACAGGGTGGGCAAACCATAGGAGACTCTTAACTCTAGGAAACAAACAGTGTTGCTGGAGGGCAGGTGGGTGGGGGGTGGGGTAATTGGGTGATGGGCATTAAGGAGGGCACTTGATGTAATGAGCACTGGGTGTAATATGCAACTGATCAATCACTAAATTCTACCCTGAAACTGACAACACACTATATGTTAACTAAATTGAATTTAAATATTTTTTTAAAGATAAATACAAATGTTTTCCCTAACCTGTTTTTTACTGAGAGGTGGTTTTCCTGCAAAAGGTGGGTACAACTCATATAGGGTTAAGGGAATTCAGGTTAATGCAAGCAAATGGAAAACACATGTCTTTATTTATAAAGGCAATAAACATTATAGTTTGGAACACAGAGTACACTTTGAGGGTGTACTGCAAAATGAAAGAAGAAAAAAGCAGGTTTGATCTACCTTACAAGTATATCCAAAATGATGCATGCTGTAATTTAACTATTTTAAGTGTTTATGTTGTGCTCACTAAAGAAGCTAAAAATATGTTAAAGTTTACTCTCATGATATGAAGAGCAACTAGCAATCTATTGCAATTTTAAGCTCATATATCTGTACAGTTTTCTTGCTTAAATCTGGGGATAATTATAACTAGGAATGTTTTGTCATAAAAACAAGAGACTTGGAAAATCTTTAATCTGTGAAGATGGATGCTTAGAGAATAAGCTCATGAGTCCCAGCAATAAAGCAAGGCTTAATTTAAATATTCTTCTAAATTATTCAATTAAATGGAAATACCTCATAGATACTTGTAAACAAGGTAGTTTAAATAATATAACATGTCTTAATTCAAAATCTGATTAGGAGGCAGCAAGGCTTTACCTCATCAGTGTTTCAATAAATTAAACACATACAGAAAGCTTATTTTTGTGAGGCTTCACTTGGTAATAATATGGTTTTGCTACTTTAATTCATACTTGAGTAGGGAATTTAAAAACATGTAAATACTACGGAAAAGTGCTGCCAGTGACTATCATAAACACTATAATTTAGTTGGTATTTTAACATGATCTTGTTATTCTCAGATATTACAATCTAAAATGTCAGGAAAAAGAAAGTGGCTGGAGAAATTTAGGTATTAATTAAATTAAATTAATTAATTAAAATTAGGTAACAAAATAAAATATACAGAGTTTTTTTCCAGTTAAGAAATTAATAGCAATAAGCAAAAAAGTTATGGGAATTCCTCCCTAGAGATGTTTAAGAGCAAGATAAATGTTCATCTGCCTAGAATAGTTTTAGTGTGTCTTGCCTGGAGGAAGAGGAATAAAATCTGCTAATTTGCAAAATATTCACAGCATCAGTTTCTTATTGTCAAGATACTGCCTTGGGCATACTTAGCCAATCCACAAGATTAGAGTAAGTGCTTCCAGTGAAAATCTTCTGATACCTGGAATTTGCTACGAATAAGGACTGAATGTGGTAAATCCAATAAACCTGTTACAGTGCATCAGACTGAGCATTTAGACAGCTCTATACAAAATATCATTATATCGTCGTAATGCAGCTAAAGAACATATTTCTTCTGTCTAGACTTTTTTCTCTTTTGTTCTCTGAATGAGTTGGAACAGTAGCCATCCACCATGTAGGATTATCCAAACTGTAATTACAACAGTGGAATGGTAAGTAGAACAGAGTATACTGTACCTCTCCTTCCCACACTGAATAATGTTAATATTAATGTTTATGGACTTTTATTGAGTCGGTACTTGATGACTGATGGTTACTTTTAATAATAAGATGAATTAAAATTTACCCTCAATTCTAACATATTTTAGCAGGCATCTTCTTAACTTTTAATGGTAAAACTAATCTTCATACAAAGCCCCATGAAACTTTTTTTTTTTTCTTGGAACGATGTAGTTTGAACAATGTTTCAGTTATAGAAACATGCATTTTAAGTGTGAAATTCTATAGAATTGTAGCTATGATCCTAATTAATTAAATAAACTTAGAAATGCATTGTGGTACTTCAATGCTGCTCTAAAAGTATTTGACATTGTTATGTGTAAGGCAGCGAGAACAGTGGAAATTGATTCTAACTTTGCATTGATTCTTTAATAGATTCTAACTTCTTCAATCTACCCTTCTCTGCGGTGACTCACCAACACATAACATGAATCAAGATCCTTGAAGACTCCTTTAGATTTTCTTTCAGGAACTCTTTCCTATGTTTCCCTGATGACCTCAAGCCATGATTTTTATCTTTTTCTTTCCTCAGAACTTAAAGCATGTAATATCTTGTTTATAAATCAGGGTCTGATGAAACTTTAGTACTTTCTGCTATATTTTCTTTTTCCACTTATTAGCCCCATGTCCAACTGACTTATACTAGACACGGATCTATCCTAACCATGCCCAATATTGCAAACTATTTCATGTTCTACTTTCCTAAATCTTTACTACATCTTTTGAGGGGCTGACTTCTAGTGGTTGATTAGTAAATACTTACAGAATGAAATAATACACTCCATTTTATAGCATTTTACCAAAAGGTCTTTCACATATTTTCTCTCCCTAATAACTATATCAAACCCAAGCAATTTTCATTTTCATTTTACAGAAGTGAAACTAATACTCAACGGAGTTTACTGATTTGTCATGTCTACAAATCCAATACGTAATGAGATTCTAAGACTCCAGTCCTAAACCCATCTCTCTGTATACATATTCATCTTAAATTTGAAGGGAAAATGATGCATATAGGGGAAGAAAAAGATTTTCAAGATTCTAGCAAACCAGTATCG
This sequence comes from Enhydra lutris kenyoni, assembly GCF_002288905.1. NCBI lineage: Eukaryota > Metazoa > Chordata > Mammalia > Carnivora > Mustelidae > Enhydra > Enhydra lutris. The sequence continues at coordinate 53,467,226 of NW_019154105.1, forward strand.
CATTCTTCATAGTAAACTGGCTAGGATCTTACTTTTCATCTCTAAACTTCTAAAATCATAGTCTTTAAGAATAAATGAAGAGGATATATGAAGGAATCCCATCATGACTGGTATCTCATTCCCAAATGTATCCTTAAATATGGAAGACGGGTTACTTATAAACTTGGATTCCCTGAATATCTTTACTAAGAAGATTAAAAGCCACCTGTTTTAAGGATTTGGAGATAATACTATTACAAGATTGCAAGTGGCATTCCCAGAGAATGGTCAACTATAGCCATGACTATCCTTTTAAGTGACATACAGGCAACTTGAGTAGGTGTTGTGCTGGGATCTTCATATAGTTCTGACGAGAAATAGTATACAAAGGTAGTTTTAACACCTTACATCTCAGAATCTACCAGAAGACCTCCTCAAACCCTTGCAAGAGAAGACAAAATAAGAAAGCAAATAAAATCCCCTTAACATGCAAACATTCATGAAAACCTAGGGCCAGAACTTTGTTGGCTCTACACATTTAAATCTAGAAGTCTATATTTTTCTGTCTTCACCTGTACATTTAGAAAGTACGGATTTAATGCAAAAATCATCTACATTGAGGAGAAGATGCAGAGGCTGAACCTTGTAGCTTAATAAGCAGTCATTCTCTTTGATGACAGAAAACATCTGTCTCACTCTTCCTACTGGAAAAATAATGTTGTATCCCACCATGGAGAATGCCGAATATAAGTTAATTCTTGAAAAGTGCCTGCGCTGTTTATCACTAGCTAAGAAATATTGAATTCCTGGTAGTTAATCTCAGCCGGGAGAGGCTTTTTCCCCCTACATTCCAAACTAATGTGAAAGCTAAGGACAACACTTTATGTCCTAGCATTTGCAGTCAATCAAAAACAATCATTTTCAAAGGCGTGTGCAGTATTTTAGAATTTATAAAGATACATATTGACAAAATTAGGATTGTCACTGAAATCTTAAATCCAATATGTATCTTCAAAGAAATAGGCACTTGCGGAAAAGAAAAAAACAAAAAAAGAAAAAAACAAAAAACACTCTACACAAGACACTAGATGTATAAAGGGAAAATTCAGAAACATGGTTCCCTTTACTTCATTTTTTTTTTTCTTTTGAAAGAGGGCTATACACATATTCTTCCATAAAGATACAAGGAGAAAATATGTAAGAAAAATAGTCACACAAAGGGAAAGACATAATTTTCTCTCACTCTCACACTTTTGGCATATAATGAAAACAGTGATTTCAAAGTGGTAAAAAAAAGAAAGAAAGAAAGCTACCCACAGCTCCAGGCTCCAGGCATCTGTAACAAGAAAATATTATCTACTCTTTCTAGAAAAAAATAGTTTATATTCTGCATTTCCAATAAACACGGATAACAACAGAAAAGGGAGTTATTGATGTACGCTGACAGTAAAAGTGGAGAAAATGCATTGTAAATACCTTTTAATCAAGTCATTTCTTGAGATTTCATAAGATTAATCACAAAGTTTGAAGAATGAATTTGATAACAGCTTCAGATGCAAGACATCTTTTACATGAGAATTTCTCCAAATAGCTTGTAAAAACAATTTAAGACTTATTGTTACAAGCTCTCCTAACCAAGCATAAAGACAAATAGGCCTTTGACTTTTCTTTTGACACATTATTTAATATAAATTTAACATTAAAAATAGGTAACTATAAAATGACAGTATACATTAGAAAAGAATACTTACAGATTTTTAATGTCAACTGCCCCACGGAAAGCCTTCCTTGGAATTGCCTGAATTTGGTTTTCACTGAGATCACTAAAAATGACAAAAAAAAAAAAGGTCAAGTTATAAAATATCATTTGAAAATTATTTTATCAACGTGTTTGACAAATACTAAAACACCTCTTTAGAAAGCTGAGAAAAAAATCCTACCAGGATCATAATTAAATCCATATTATTAGATGAGATTTCTAATACAAAAAACTTATATTTATAACGTAGCTTAAAAGGTTGAACTAAATGGCTTCTTGAAGTACTTTTCCAAATCTTTAATTTCATAATAAATTATGAAATATGATTCTCTTAAGTTAGAGTTGATTCAATTCTGTGTTATAAACTATTTCTTTAAAAACCAAAAAAAAATAACCAACAAAAAAAAAAACAAAAAAATAAAGAAAAAAAATAAAAACCAAAAAAACAAAAACAAAACCCAAACCAAACCAAAAAAAAAAAAAAAAAAAGAGTAAATTGTCCCTTACTCAATTTCAAGGGGTTCTTAAGTTTTAGTACTTGATATTTCTCCAACATCACTGGCATAACTTACAAAGTATATAGGAAAGAAGTCCATTTAAACATCCTAGAGAGGAGCGGCCAAAAACTGATAAAACCTGGGCGGCATGATTAAGTTTTCACAGCGCTTTAAGTCATCTTGAAAATGGAACATGGCCGTACCAGGCCAACAATAAAACTAACCGTTCTTGCATGAAATATTAACAGCAGGTTGATTTAAAACCTTTTTTAAATAATTCTATTAAAACCATAAACACAGACTGTCTATATTTGCATTTTAATTTAATTGAGAAATACATTTTAATCAAGGGGGAAAAAAAGCACTCTTTCAGTTGGAATGAGAAGTTTGTAAAAATCACTCATCTCATAAAATGGATCATTATTTTTCCTCAGAGTTCAGATGCAATTCAATGAGCTCACATAGTATTAGCCTTAACAAGTAGGATATAAATATACATGTAGGAAATGTAACTGAAAACAGAAAAATGCTCATCTAATTTTAAGTCACTCTACCACACCACAGAAAGTTGAAATACCAAATAAATTATTACAGTCACAATGATGGTGCTAAAATTATTTTTAAAATTCTAAGATAGCTGATGCTCATTAGGAAAGATGAAACTACTAACCATAGTACATAGATGATGAAAACAGAGCCACTTTCCAATTATGCAGAGGATAGGGGATGGATTCAGCCACATCCTCTCCCCGAACGCTTCTTATGACCAGAGCTTGCCGTTCACATAGTTGTGGCCACGCAATAGAGATAATTGGCAGAAAGGGAGATTTAGAGGGTGGTCCTGACCTCATTAGCACCAAGTTTTAAACAACTGAGATTTGCATTCATATTTCAATATCTGCACTGTCTAAATAAAAAATGTTCGCCAAGCAATTTGTAAAGAAATAAACGTTCTTATATTTAAGGAGTAAAGGTCTTTAAGGGGAAAAAAAAGCAAACACACATACTTTATTTCAAACAGTAAATTTACAGTATGTGCTTATGTAGGAGTTAAAACAATCGTCCATTTCCTAAGTGCTGTAGCTCCGTTCCTGCTTTCAGTAGTTTCAGTATATCCCTAAGAGTAATAAAACTCCATTTCCTTAAAAATTGCTTATTTTTCCAGCTTGTCATTGATTCAGACTGACTTCCTTCCCTTCATTACATCAGGTTAAGAATGTTTAACAGTGTATATTTAACAGCCTTGATGCTGGAAAAGTGTGGAAAGGAGGCTACCGAGCAGGAAGAAAGTAGAGAAAAACACTGGAAAAAAGAAAAATCAGAATGTAATAAGAAACAAAGAAGAAAAAAAAAACACTGAACCCAGGCAAATCTGAATCTTCAATGCTCCATGAAAATCAACAGTGGTGGTGTTACTGCTGTGTCTCTGTCAATTCAATGTTTTCTCATCACTTGTGTTTCTCTGTTTCTCCTAAGATGAAGACTGCCTTGGAGGCTCTAGGTGAATAAAAATGGCAGTTGTTTTCTTCAGATCTTGCCTGCTTTCCAGGCTCTGCAGTCTTCCCATCCAGCTGGCTGGGGCCATTTCATTTGCTACCTACAGTCTCAGCTCTGCTCAGTCTCCAGGCACAGTTTTTCCTAGGATCCTGTTTTCAATGGGGAGATGGTGAGTGGGAGGAAAGTCAGAGGGATATGAGGTGGTTCACAGTGATATCACTGAGGAAAGTGAAACGTACAGTCAGATGACCATTCCTTCTAAAACAGATTTTAGTAGAAGCTTCTGAGTCCCATAGGCAGAATTCTGGGATGTGGAAGGGTTTTATACTGCTAACACTTACCGATCTTTTATTTTTATGAAAGTATGAGAAACTGTTAACTGTCAATCTCAGAGCCTTTTTGCTCCCCTAGGTCAATGGTTTATGTGTGGCTGCCCCACAACTAGACTGCTTCCCAGACTATTTTATAGGGTCTCTGCCTTTGTGTCCTGTCCACCAGGGCAGGCAATTTCAGTTCGGGATCTCAGGACCCTCCAGTTAAGTGGACCATGTTCATCATGAAAGGAGAAAGAAACAACACACTTTTAGCACCTAGGGTATGCAATAATTTTTTAGAAGTAATATGTTATCAAATATGATCTGTATTTCCTTTAATCCCCATAACCACTCTTCCAAGCAGATAACATTATTCTGGTTTTATAGGAAAGGAAATTAAGCTTCAGAAAGGTAAGGTATTATTGCTAAATAATGAGACAAATTGTTTAAGTAAATATATAAGAAAGGAAATACAAATAAATACTGAGTCGGGATTTGAGGAATTCTAAAGATGATACAAGTGGCGACTTAATCAATCTCAATATATCCTTCCTGTGCCCCAGAACTTAAAAGGCTTTTCCATAAGTTATCCTAGCCTCTGGTTTATGTCCTTTGCCATATGATGGATTGGACTGTTAGAACAATGACTCATATATTCTATATATAATCAGGGGGAGGTTACCAGTTATTTCAATCCAACATATATTCATTTAAGATCTACTACATGCAAGGTATTGACTGATGTTGCACGATTACTGGGCTGGGGTAAGGCCCATTTCCTGGCTTCAGGAATTTTTAAATCCAGTAAAGAAGATAATATGCAAGTAGCCAAATAGAAGGCTGGTTGAGAGACTTAAATTATCATGAGTCTACAAAAGCAAGACAGCACACTAAGAAAAAAGGTACCGCGAATGTGTTCAGATGTAAGGTGAGTGAGCAGAGGATAGCACTTCTATTGAAATAAATGGCACAAGTGAAATATGGAGTGGGAAAAGCAGAACTTTTCATGAGAGTAGCCCTTAGTCTCATTTGCTTAGAAGGTAAAACACCCAATAAATAAATAAAATCTTTAAAAAAAAAAAAAAAGAAGGTACAACACCCACAGTGGAGTAATAGGGGAGGAGGTCAGAGGATAAGTCAAAGGTGTGATGAGTAGATTTTTTGGTACTACTTGAGAAGTGCATTCTTATTTCAGTACACGATGGCAGGGAGGGAAGGGTGGTAGGTAGGAGCAGGGCAAGGGCAGATAAGTTAAACTGGCAATGCGATTTAGGATGAATATGTGACATCAAAAACTTGAGTCTGGAAGATCAGACACAAGACCTCTATGATAGCTGGGGAAAGGGTGGTGAGAACAGTAAGCATTGTAACAACCAACAATGTATCACTTGCTTACCATAGGCGGGTTAACAGCTGCACCATATCCCACTCTATCGATAGAAAAGGCGAAGAAGATTAAGAGTGGTATCAGGGATTCATGAAAAACCAAAACTCAGAAGTGGATTGTATGTGGATATGGATTTGTCAAGGGAGAGAAAGGAGACAGAAGTACTCTGAACTTAGATTAAAGGTCATGTTAATAAAACTGGGGAATCAGAAGAGCCATTTGCAGTGTCCATAATGAGTTTGGTTTTGGAAGTTTTTCGATACAGTTAGAAAGATGTGATATATATATCACAAAATTTGGTGACAACAAAGATAGTATATGGTTAGTAAGAGATGTGCAGTAACTGAGAAAGGTGGTTTAGAAGATCAAAAAAGTAAGTCACTGGACGTTAGATGGATTCAGGCCATTTTCAAAACAGAATAGGATTTTTTTTTTTTTTGAACCTTGGTGAAAATGACAGAGCTCAGTAATTCTCAGCCTTCAGTATTGGAGAAGGCATGGCAGACAGCGGATGGCTGGAATCCAGGGAGAAAGCCAGCATGTCAAAGGATTTAAGAGCATAGATTGCAGACCTAGACTCTCTGCGATGGACTATTTGCCATTTATTAACCACATGCCCTTGGAGGAACTGCTTACTCTTCTGAGCCTCAGTTTCTTCATTGGCATATGGAATAATGATAATGTTACTGCATAGGACTATAAGGTGAATTCAATGAGTTCATACATTCTTAAAAAATTTTAAAAAGATTTTATTTCTTTAGCAGAGAGAGGTCATGAGTGGGGGGAGTGGCAGATGGAGAAGCTAGGCTCCAGGCTGAGCAGGTTGCTCAACGCAGGGCTCCATCCCAGGACCCTGGAATCATGACCTGAGCCGAAGGCAGAGGCTTAACCGACTGAGCCACCTAGGCAACCCGAGTTCATACTTTTAAAATGCTCATAAAAAATGCTCAAAAAGTACCTGCATATAGTAAGAACCACAGAGCTGCTGGGTTATATACATGTTACAACTGTTCTACTCAGAGCCTGTTATGTGCCCCTGAGTGTACTATTTCGCTCCTTGAAGAGCATTGCAGGTGATGTGAGACATTACTGATGGGAGTGTACTGTTCTGCGAACTGTGTGGAATGAGAAAAATGAGTCAGAACTACTGAGTTAGCAGGATGGAGCTGCCAAGGGAAGAGTTTGTAATTATATCACTAGGCAGTAGAGTGTAAAAATGTGTTTCAGAGTAGGAAAATGGCTTGATTGGAGTTGATTTTTAGGAAGATTAATTTGGAAATTGAATGTTGGAGTAGGCAGGGACAATGGGCAGAGAATTGGTATTGGACAGTGTTGGTGGAGAGAGACAGTGGATCTCCAGTTAACTAGAAAATTCTTTTTGGTGAATATTAAGTAACAAACTTTTGAGTTTGACTCAGGTCCAGATATCAGGTCCTCAGTGAAAATTAAGGTTATTTTCATCTCGGGGAAAGCATGCAACGACTCAAATTTTCTGAATAAGGAAATAACAAAATACAAAAGTGCGAAAGGTGGGGAAGACAAGGGTAGAACCTGGAGAAATGGGATTGAAGACAAGGAGACTAGTTTAGTTTTGTGGTATTCTGAACCCAGGTAAATGGAAATATATTCTGTGCTCATAAATTGGAAGAATTAATATTGTTAAAATGTCTTTTTTAAAAAATTTGTTAAAATGTCTTTAAACCCAAAGGAATCTACAGAGTCAATGTAATCCTTACCAAAATTCTAATGCCATTTTTCAAGAAACAGAACAAACCATCCTAAAATTTGTAATGAACCCCAAAAGACTCTGAATAGCTAAAGCAATCTTGAAAATAAGGACAAAACTGGAGGTATCACATTCCCTGAATTCAAATGATATTCCAAACCTACAGTAATCAGAACAATATGGCAGTGGCATAGAAACAGACACATATACTGATGTAACAGAAGAATCCAGAAATAAACCTATACACATATGTCCAATTAATCTATAACAAGGGAGCCAAGATTATACAAAAGGGAAGGATGGTCTCTTTAATGAATGGTTTTGTAAAGTGGACAGCCACATATAAAAGAATGAAGCCAAACCCCTATATTAGACCATACACAAAAATCAATTCAAAAGGGATTAAAGATGAACATAAGACCTGAAGCCATAAAACCCCAAGTAGAAAATATAGGAGATAAGCTCTTGACATCTGTTCTAGCAGTGATATTTTTTCAATTCGACACCAAAAGAAAAGGCAAAGAAAGGCAAAGATGAATAAGTGGGACTATTTCAAACTGCAGAACTTCTGCACAGCAAAGGAAACCATCAAAAATAAAATGCAAGGGGCGCCTGGGGGGCTCAGTGGGTTAAAGCCTCTGCCTTCAGCTCAGGTCATGATCCCAGGGTTTTGGGATCGAGGCCTGCTCAGCAGGGAGCCTGCTTCCCCCTCTCTCTCTGCCTGCCTCTCTGCCTGCTTGTCATCTCTCTCTCTCTGTCAAATAAATAAATAAAATCTTAAAAAAAAATGCAAGGCAATCTATAGAATGGAAGGAAATATTTGTAAATCATAACCCCTGATAAGGGGTTTATATCCAAAATAAATGAATGACACATTCAACACAACGGCAAAAAGAAAAAAGAAAAAAATCTTAGTGATGTAAAGTATCACACTGACTGTTTTGTGAATATTAAACTACCCTCACATCCCAGGAATAAATCCCACTTGATCATGGTGTACGATGTTTTAAGTATACTGTTGGATTCGGTTTGCTAACATTTTTTTTTGCATCTATATTGAATAGACTTTTTTTTTCTAAAGAAAACATACAAATGACCAACAAGTACATGAAAAAATCCTCAACATAAGTGTATACATCAAATGCAAATATAAAACCCACAATGAGATATCCCCTCACACCTTTAAGAATGGCTGCCATCCAAAAGATAAGAGATAACGTTTTGGTGAGGATGTAGAGAAAAGAGAATCCTTCTGTACTGTTGGTGGCAATATAAATTGGTGTGGCCATTGTGGTAAACAGTGTGGAGGATCTTCCCCAAATTAAAAATATAATCACTGTATGATCCAGCAATTCCACTTGTAGGTATTATCTAAAGGAAAGGAAATCACTATCTCAAAGCAGTATCTCCATTCCCAAGATTATTGCAGGATTATTTACAACAGCCAAGACATGAAAACAATCTAAATTTCTTTGATGATTAAATGGATAAAGAAAATGAGGATAGAGAAATGAACACAATTGAAAAGCTATAATGGAATATTATTCAGCCAGAAAAAATAAGGGAATTCTGCCATATGACAATGTGGTTAACTCTGAGGGCATTATGCTAAGCAAAATAAGTTAGAGAAAGACAAATACTGTATTGTTGTATGATCTCACTTACACATGGAATCTAAAAGCCCCCAGAACTCATACGTACAGAGAGCAGACTGGTGGTAGACAGATGAGAGGTGGGAATGGGGAAAGTGGGTAAATATGGTCAAAAGGTCCAAACTTCCAGGTTTTGATTAATAAATTCTGGGTATATAACGACTATACTTAATGATACTATATTGTACGGTTGAAAGTTGCTAGGAAAGTAGATCTCAAAATTTCTCATCCCAAGAAAAGTTTTTTTTTTTAGCTGTGTGATGTGATGGGTATTAACTAAACTTACTGTGGCAGTCATTTTGCAATAAATACATATATCAAATCACCATTTTGTAAATCTTAATATAATGCTGTATGTCAGCTATATCTCAATAAAACTGGTGAAAACGCAACCCTCCAAATAGGTTATTACAAGTGCTAAGTTGAATGCTGGAAATATTGAACATCTTGAAATTGAAAACTGGTTTATTCAACTTTCCAAGATCACAAGGAAGTGAAAAGAGCAGGAAAGTCTGTCTGATTCTGAAGTTAATTTTGATAACAAAGATATGAATGAAGGTGAACATAAGTGGTTCCAATGAAAAAGGTGTTACATTCTTGGTATTTGCACAATTGGAAAGATTCAGGACCCCCAGATCCAGGCCTGAGAAGTGGCTCTCATGGTCATCAGCCAGGAAACCTCGGAGTTTTCCATTTCAGATCCTCTCCCTTCTGTTACATCCAACCCATTCCCCAAATGACTTCCATAGTGTCTTCAATCAAGTCCCCGTCTGCTGTTCTCCACTGCCATAGCCACTGCTAGGACATTCATCACTGTTCTGGACATGAATGAGATTCCCCCTCAATTCATCATTTTTCCAAACCTCTCAGCTTTTGCATAATCTTTTTTTTTTTTTTTTTTGGTCTTAAGTGCCTAGTTCCTATCACCAACAGATGGAGAGTTAAGAATCGTTCGAGACCCAAAGCAAATGGCACCTATTTCAACATAGATTTTCTCCAATTTCCCAGCTGAGCCTAGTGCCAAGATCTCTGAAACCTATTAGCTATGCGATGCTGTGTGCAAGGCACTTAGCTTCTTTCTCCATTTGCTCCTCTGTAAAATGAGTATAAATATCTCTTAAAGCCAATCTGCCTGGTCCAAATGACAATACTGTTATTAATACAAATTACCATTTAAATAATTAAAATGTCATTTAATTATTGCATAACTATAAAATATAACTATTTATTATCGGTGAGTCAGTCATTCCCTCTTCTGTGCTCTTTAGGTGACTTGAACACAGCTTTGTTATAAAATTCAAAAGTTTCGGTTGAATTTTTTTCTTAGACAACTGTCTTCTGTTAGACAATCTGATAAATGAAGGCAGGGATTTTCATTCGTTTTGTTTCTACAGAATTCCTGGCACATGACAGGCATTCAGTAAGCAAAGGTTTGTGTAAAGGAGGTAGGGACGGAAAAAGAAGTTCTGAAGAAAAAAAAAACTTAACAAAACATGGCAACTTGCTGGATGGATACTGATAAGAAAGAGAACTACCTATGTACAAGCCTGTGGGGGCAGCTCTGATGAGCAGCAAATCTAATACTATAGACTCAATGAGAGGAAATGAAATAAAACTGGACTTCGGAGAGGACTTTTAGATATATTGGTATCATGGCAGCACAAGAGGGGTGAATTCACTTCAGTGTTCCACAAAACAATGGACATATGAGACGAGAGCCCAATAAAGGGATCAGAGAAAGATATACACACTAATGAGTGCTTGTGCCATGGTGAGTGAACCACGCAATGCATATTTGAATCTCTTCTCTGATGCTATGCATTGACAAATTTGAGATTTGCACATTATTGTCCCCAAGAAGCAATGTTTAGTGTACTCAAGATTTCACTATTTGCAAGTGGGAAAGTCAGCCCAGAGGTCCCACCCTCCCTTCTGTTCTCTCATTCATGCCTTCAAAAGTATTCACTGACAGCATAAAATCTGATATAATCACTGCTTTGTGGTTCTCTGTTTTTCTTTTACGGTATTTTTTAAAAGATTTATTTATTTCAGAGAGAGAGAGAGAGAGCGCGCACACAGGAGCCTGGGCGGGAGGGGCAGAGGGAGAGGGAGAGAGAATATCAAGCCGACTCTGCGCTGAGCACAGAGCTGAATGCTGGGCTCAATCTCACGACCTTGAGATCATGACCTGAAAGGAAACCAAGAGTCAGAACTTAATAGACTCTGCCACCCTGGGGCCCCTAGGGTATGTTTAACAACCAACCTAACTGCTGCTTCTTAATAAGCAGGGATGTCTCTTCTACATATGCCCCTTCCTCTCCAGGTCTTAATATGACCCCATAAAATAGATTTGTTTATCATTGTTTGCTAAGATGCAAGAACAGTCTTTAGTTATTCCTCCACTAAAAATTGTTCTGTTACCAAGAAGCTACAATAACTTCCAGTACTAGGTAACCAAAGTTTTATTGGACATAATGCTAATAACAGAGATCTACTTTTTTTCTGATCTCTACTATATTTGATAACAGTGCTTTCTTGCTCTAAATAAAAAGTGTCAATAGAAGGTTTTTTACACAACTTATTGGCAATTTTAAATCTCCATAGAAATTTAAGTGTGAAGACCGTGCTCTTCAGAATTGATGAAATAGGTTAATACTCAAAGCTTACAGTTATTGAGCAGTTACTAACTGCCAGACAATACACTTTGGTTTATTTATTTATTTATTTATTTATTTATTTCTGTAATCACATCAGGATATACTCTTCACTTCTCATTTGGAGACAGGGAACAAGGGTTTCCACGGGTTAGGCAATTCGCCTGTGGTCATATAGCCGGTACGCTACTGGAGTTTTTTGAACTTGGCTCTATTGTTCTCCAAATCTCATATGCTTCACCACTACTCTCTTGCCTCATACAGAGGAGGCTTCTGCAGAAGTCTGTCTCTCTGGCATTTTGGGTCCATTACCCTGGAGCTGTGGCTTCAGTGTGGTTTGAGGATCACCCACAAGAACCCTCTGAAGAGGTTGTTAAAAACCAGACCTCTGAGGTCCACTCTAGAAATACTAGACAGACTCTCTAGGGAAGATGCCCAATAACCTCTGTTTTTAACAAGTCTCCTGGGTATCTGTTATGCCCGTAGTCTTTGAACCCCATTTTAGTAGCCCCCTGGACCATCCCTAATAAATAGAATCTTCCAGCTTTTGCTTGGTTTTTAAACATGTTCATTTCTGTGCAACCAGTGGGAATGCCAACAGAAAAATTTAAAAAAAGGAGAAGCACCATTAAAACAAAGAATATATATATAGTTCTTTAACAAAGAGGAAAGTTGGATAAGAGAGGCCATTTTTTCAGTTGTTGTAAAATATATGTAATGAAAATCGCACAACCAGGATACTAATCCCCTTTTTTTTTTTTAATATAAAAGATTTTTATTTATTTGACAGAGATCACGAGTAGGCAAAGAGAGAGGCGGAATCAGGCTCCCCACTGAGCAGAAAGCCCAATGTGGGGCTCGATCCCAGGACCCTGGGATCATGACCTGAGCTGAAGGCAGAGGCTTTAATCCACTGAGCCACCCAGGTGCCCCCCAGGATACTAATCTTGAAAAAATAATGAATTCAAGATATAAGTAATTTTTACCTTTTCTATTTCTTCTCTTCAAAATAGTATCCATAATACTGTTCCATATTAACATTGATCTTTCCAAGTGGTATTTAAGCCACCATTTGGGTTACCTCTGAACACTCCTACTAAGTGCATTCAAGGAGGGTATACCTAATGGGGTAGATCCATCAGCTAATTGCAGGGTCTAAAAGTATACAGCAGCAAGAACAACAACAACCACCTCCCTTGTATCTTTTATGAGAAGGACCATTGAGCTAGTAACCCATGTTTTAAGAAAACCTATGTTTTTTGCCACATTGAAGCACACAGGTAAAACCACAATGGTCTGAAAACACTTCCAGATGCCTAACACAGCCTCCTGGAGGGTGGCTTACTGGGACTGACCTGGAATCACTTTTGGATAAAAATCCTTAGTGCCACTCCCTAAAACAATGTGACCTGACCATGTGGTCTTATTCAAGTTATTGAGAGCTCTTAAATCATAACTCTGGGAAAACCACCAAGCATTACTGTGTCGGGGGTTATTGTGAGGATTGAACAATCTGTTGTAGTCTATGTGAAGGTATGAAGTCCTTTGCCCACAAAGGTGCTCGCGGGTTTCTTTCCTGTAGTCCCATTAGCTCAATACAGTTCACTTCAGAAATTGTTAAAAGCAGAGTGTGCTGAGCACATGGCCAGTCCTCAGAAATAAAAGATAAGAAGACACAACTTCTCTCAAGAAGCAGGCAGGTAAAGTAATCATCACACCACTGAACTGACAAAAATATCAGTAGGAAAATAGACAAAGCCCCAAAATAGCAGAGGAGGAAATACTCCATTTTGTCAGTACTTGGACTGCTGGGATGGTAGATTATAGTAAAAAGCAAATAAATAAACAAACAAACAAACAACAACAAAAGACTTTTGTTATGGAATTTCTTATGTTTAGATATGGATTCATAGAATATATATGCAGACACAATTTAATATACATTTTTTTTTCCTATCAAGCCTTTGTACATGTATTTCCCTCTCTCTGGAATATTTACATGTTGTCGTTCACTGTGTTAATATACTCATCCCTCTGAGGCAGAATTTAAATATTCTCTCTTCTAAAAATGTTCTCTGAAATATCCTAATACTGAAGTAGACTCTCTCTCTTTTTTTTTTTTTTTTGCTTGTGTAACACGTTATACTTAACTGATATTCTGGATTATAATTATGACCTTACTTGTTGACACATCCCAGGAGAGCTGAAAGTTCTTGGAGAACAGATACCGAATAATTCATCTTTGTATACCCAATGCCTAATACAGTCTCAGGCTGTGGTCAGTAGCATAAATAAAAACATATGAAACAAAGTAAAACTAGTATTTTACTTGTTGACATTTAAGTTCTCAAGCAAATTACTTATTTAACAGGTACCTGATATCTTAGGATATATTTTATGAAATTATCATCTTCTACTGTGGTTAAATTAAGACCACAATGTACTACTTATGCTTTGGCTCCCAAAGATATGGTAAAATATTGTATGGTAAAATATATTGTTTTTGGTGATCCAAGTATCTTTACTGAGATCAAGAAGATAAAGGTACTAGTGAAGTTAGAATGACTGTGTTAATATAAGTAGCACATATTTTAAATGGAAAATGGTCACTGAAAGGCTTCATTCAGTCTAAACTATAGTCCTGGTCTCAACTGATGAACATAAAAACCCTTTAATTCTCTCAATACTGGGTGCTGGTATATGTGTGAGTTTCATAATTTAATCAATAAAACAGGGGTGCCAACTAAGACATAATCATTTCCTGAACATAACTCCATGCCTTTGCTTTAGGACTTACACTCTTCCTTTGCTGAGATGCGTCAAAAATGTTCTTCCATTTTTTCATAAAAATGACTGCAAATATAGTAAGAAAGATGAGGCATGCATACACAAATAATAATGACATACATGTGAAAATTAAATGATGAGGTATAACAAGAGTGAGTTGGTATATAAATCAGTAAATGCTTTTCAAAGAGGAGGACATTGAGCTGGAACTCAGGAAATGTGGTGGAGACTATCTGGCAAGAAGAAATGGTAAGTTATTTCTAATGAAAAGACCAGCATGCAAAGACAGTATACACAGGCATATTGAGGGTAACATCAGTGGGATGTCAGTGGGAAGAATTTTACTGCATTTAATAAATAATTAAAAGGAAAGAAAGAGAGGGTGTTGGGATTCCAGGACCTTCAAATAAGATGACTGTGAAGCTTTCAGCTAATCTTATTCGAAGTAAGAAACAAGATGAGCAAGGAATGAAACAAAATGAAATAAAGGCTTCAGAAATCTGTGCAAGAACAACTAGAGCACAGTATCTAACTACTTCAGAACAGCAAGTTTGGGGGCACCTGGTTGGCACAGTCACTTGAGTGTCTGATGCTTAGTTTCAGGTCAGGTCATGATCTCATGGGTTATGAGATCAAACCCTGGGCTGAGCCCCAAACTGAGCCCTGTGTAAGTCTCAAGCTCAGCTAGGAGTTGGTTTGAGATTCTCTCACTCTGCCCCTCCCTCCACTCTTTCTCATAAATAAATAAACTTTTTAAAAAATTTAAAAGACAAGCAAATTTTGTTGCTTTCTCTTCCTCGGGGTGTTCTTAAATGTACATTTGTCAACAAAAAGTCAGTGTGGATGTGTATACTCGATTCTGACTTTGTAAAATCTTGGGATCTATAAAGATAGTCAAATATCAGGACTTCCTTTTAAAATTTACAATTATCAACTGAAAAGTGATTCTTGACAATAATAAAAAAATGTCAATGAAGACAAGCATCAGTTGAAAAAACACCTATAAATCAAGAATTTATAAGTAAAATTGGCAATATCAAATCTCAACAAATTATGATCCTCCCAAAAAGGAAAAATTTTGCAACATACTGTAGCAGATTCAATTGAAGAATAAATTACCTATCAAAAGGTCTACTCATTCAGTGGTTTTTAGATTATTTATGGATTTGTGTAATAATCATCACAATCTAACATTTAGAACATTTTTATTACTGTAAAAGAGACATTTGTTTGAAAGATTATATTTTTAAGTAATCTCTACAACCAACATGAGACTTGAACTTACACCCAAGATCAAGAGTTGCTTGCTCTCCTGGCTGAGCCATCCAGGTGCCTCAAAACCCTTTATGCATAAGCAATCATTCCCTTTTCCCTTCCCATGTTGTAGCATGAACCTGAATGTCATTTTCTTATTGTCACATAATATTACATTGTATGGATATACTACTTTTTGCTTATCCACTCCTCAGTTGATAGATACAATAGCTTTCTAAGGAAATTTAAAAATCAATATAATAATTACCTTTGCTGGGGACTACTATATTTAGTATATACTCTTTTGGTCCTTTCTTCATGAAACTTTCTTACTTGGATTAATATTTCTTAATATAACAGGGGCCCAACTATTGGGTTATGGCCATCAGGGAGTAGCTACTGCTTTAGACCATCTTGAACCCTTTCAGATACCACACTTCAAAACTTGTTTGTTTTAGTTCAACTCTCTACGTTGGTTATAGTGTTCTTCTCCTAATTTTATCTCTACATACCCACAACTGCTTTACAATACATGATATTCTTTGGATATTTCTCACAGAATTTGTAAACACTATGGAAGCAACTCTTGATTTGTTTTGAACTTGGGATAAACCTGTTTTCAAAAATGAGAGGAGATGTATTTTCCCATCACTACTTTCTTTCTACATGTGTATATCTATGTTGACTGATCTAAATGAATATTAAATAATATACAGTATATATAATAAATATATATTTTTTCTAAATGTATGTGCATGTATGATAATGACAGAAAGACAGACAGAGAGAGAGAAAAAAACAGATGGAGAGACAGAGACAGAGAGGGAAAAGTCCCCCATATGCAAACACGGGAATATAGAGAGATATATCTTAATTATGTAGATACCTTACTTATATCTCACTATCTGTAATTTAGGTAGGAAAATTGTTAAATATTATGATCTAAGAAAGTTTTTTCAGACTTAAATAAACCCCAGTGGTCTTCAATTTAAAACAATCCTACATTATAACCCTTAATGATAATTTTAGACTCTCTGGAGTAGTCTCTAGAAAAAAAAGATTAAAAGGCGGTAAAATGAAAATCATTGTCAAACATGCTTATCCTAACAACTCCTTACAGATCTTCATTTAATCCTTCTAGTAAAAAATAAACACAACTTTCAAGAGTGTGCTTTTTAAAATCAGCATGCCCTTGCTTCTTACTTTGTTCTAAAGATTTTGAAAAGCTAGAATGTAATCTAATGGTGCTGAAATACTGCATCAGCTTTTAACAAAAGAGCCAATACTGCCATACTGCTATTTTATTACTCACGACGTATGGTTTCCAGTTGAGTATCCCATTAACCTCAGAGTGCAATGATATCATTTTAATTATATAAATTGAAACAGCAATGTATAATACCTATATCATGTAAAAATGGATTCACTTTATGTGAAAGTGTCTAAACTATCTTTCGCTATGAAGCAATAAATTTGCTTTTGATGGCAAACCTGACTGTAAATTTAATTACTGGTAATTTTATTTTCCTCCACGGTTTAACCTCTCTTAGAGTCTGACCAGGAATATCATAAATCTATACTTCCATGGACTGCTTTGGAAACTACTGAGTAATGATAAATGAGTATTTGCCAAGATTTTAACTTAGAGAAGCAAATAAATATAAACATGGGTGGGAAATGACTGTGCCAACCTGTAGAAGTCATCACAGCTTAAATCCCTAATTTGTTAAAAAGTATAGTTCACTTAATGAAACTCTCTTTGTTATAATATATAATCAAATAATACATTTAATGGAAGAGAATTATTTTCATGTGTCTGAAGATCCAAATAGCTGTGTGAGGGTAAGAAAAAAAAAAGGAGTCTCACAGGGGAGATAGATGTTTGCATTAGTTCAAGAGAAAGGCTAATTTATATGTAGTACAGTCTCGTGCTATATAGTCAAAGAACCATCTGGTATTGTTGGACTATCTCAAGGTCATCCCTCAAGAACTCATACAAAATTGGGGAGAGGGTGGGGGGTGTTCCTCATCAATGTTTTCTTTCCTTCCTGAGAATTCCCTTCAAGGTAGCTAGTTCTACAGGAAGTAGAAAGGAAGCATGGCTGTGAAGGATGGAATTTGGTAGGTACATTTCAACATTAATTAAATGTGTCATGTAGCAGGTGAGAACAATCTCACATCTCCCTGTGAACAGACAGAAGAGCACAGTGCATGTTTGAGAGCCATATGACTCAAACCAGGCCATCTAGAACCGCATCTAACTGGCTTTGTTACTTGGACAAGCTGTTCTACCTCTCTAACACTGCATCCACTTTATCGAAAGATGGGGACATAAAACCACCTACGGACCTAAGGTTGTTGCTTGGAAAAGTTGAAATGAAGCTTGTGTGAGGCTTAGTGGAGCGCTCAGCACAAAACGAGTGCCCAATAAATGCTAGACCTGATGTAGCCCTGTGCAATTCTCCAAGGTTCTGTCTGTTCCCGCCACTTCATTGTGAACTTTGAGGGCTTGATCTCTGCCATAACCATCTGAGAGTTTTATCCTGGATGAGCCATTTATTAGCTCTATGACCTTGTGTCAGGCTTTTAAAAAATGTTTTTAATTCTTCTAAACTTCAATTTCCTAATCTTCAAATTAAAACTAATATTTAGAACACATTTCATAGCACTGTTGAGAAGATTATATGAAATATTTAACAAAGGACCTCACACATACTAATAATATTCAGTAAGTTTCCATATTACCATTTCAATCTGGAAATGCATACCACCAAAGGGTTTCACAAGATGTACTACAATTTAGGTAAACTTTGAGCATGCCAACTATATCTATACCAAAGTTCAATTTTGGATAAAACAGAAAAGTCTTTTTTATAGTTAAACACAGGATCTGGGAATTATATTGCTGTCACTATCAAAAAATACTTAAAACAATCCCAGTAAGCACTGAGCTATTTTAAGATACATTTTAAATTCAGGAAATTTAAATTCATCATACACTGTTTCTGAATTACAAAGAAGGATAAGAGGTTCATAACCCATATCCGAGTATGTCATAATGCTCTGAATGCAAAAAGCCATTTTATAACTTTTGAAGGGCAATCTTAAGCTAATGTCTCCACTTAATGTACAAACCACCCTTGATTATGCAGCCAGCAGACATTTTAAGGAGATCCAAAGCCCCATTTCCATCATGATTTCCAAAGTCTATCTAAAAGAGAATTAGCCACGGATGTAAGATGTGAAAAGCAACTTCCGGTTCTAAATTCGGTGAGCTACCCTGGGTGGGATTTCACAGCTGGAGGGAGTGGGGGTCGCACCACCATCAGAAAGTCCTTGACCACCAGCAGCAGACTGGGTGCTTCTCACTGCCACCATCTTGAAGGGACCAAAAGAAAACTGCCATAGTGCAGACAGAATTGAATAAGATATGGAAAAGCAAAGAAATGACTGAGAACTGTGTGGAAATATGAAGAAGAGAGAAAAGAAGATGGGCAGGAGAAAAGAAGTGACAGGGAGGGGACAGAATTCAGAGAGTTGAGAAGAGGAAACAAACTGTGACAGAAGGTACAGGACCAAAAAAAAAAACAAACAAAAACAAAAAAAAAAACAAAAAAAAACCCAAACAAACAAACAAACAAACAAAAAAAACCCAGCAAGACAACACCAACTGTACTGCAGAGAAAAGAATCAGAGCTCAACAGTTTCAACTGTCCAACCTGGGTCCTTTAGATACTTAGTGGGAATGTGTTTCTACTCTGAGACACTGTCCCATGGCTTTACACACATCACATATTTAGTGTTCACAACAAAGAAGATATGGTTATATCCAACTTACACGAGGAAGAGGATCTTTAGAAATTAAAGAAACTGATGGGATATTTAGCAGCTCCTGGGGACACAGAAGGGAACAGAATAAAGTCCCCACCCTCAGGAAGCTAAACCCAAAGTGCTCCAAGCTGGCACTGTCCTGGGTTTGAAAAGATGTTACGAGTTTGCAATGAAAGAAAGTACAAATATATCTAATATGCATCCTTACCCCACCATCCCCATCTGTCTACTCTGGAAAGAGAGTTTTCCTTATCTTGTGACAGAGATTTTGCAATTAGAACATCTCATCAATTCTATTTTGACCATGTCAGACTATACACTTTCAGTGAGACATAATTTCCTTGAAAATTTCTAATGCAACTCAAATACATTTTTTTGGTTGTTGCTGGCAGCTGTCGGTGGGTAGTTTCACCCACCATACTTCACTGAATCTCTTTTAATAACGTCTGTCACAGAATTTCAGTTTAACTTGATGAAGAACTGCTCTCCAGCACCACTGACCCTTCCATTTGCTTAAAGCTCTATTTAGATGCCAGAATACACCCAAACACGATTTTGCTGTGTAAGTCAGTCTGTTGGCCACCAAATCAATTCTGCCCAACTGTTCCAAAAAGGCACTTAAATCAATTTGCTATGAAAGTACTGCATAAAATGATATATGCATAAACTATGCTTAGTTATCATACATAGAAAATTAACCCCAGCAGATTCAGCGTTCAAAATGGAGTACAGTGCTTAGCCTCAGTATGGATTTGTGAGAAATACTCATTGGTCAAGTAATTGCAACACATACCTGCCCCTTACATGTGTATTAGTAGGAAATTAACCAACAAAGTATGAATGGTTTTCTTTTTCCGAGATCTTGGAAAATTTTATCCATCTTAACAAAATTCAATAACCAGTTATGAGTCCCAACTCACTTTTTTTTTTTTTTTTGAGCGGTAGGATTTTTTAGCTACATTAGCAGAGAGCACAGGGACATCTGCAGAGGCAGCAGTGACCTAGATTTTTTTTTTTTTTTAAGTCAGTGGATAGGGGTGCCTGGGTGACTTCAGTTGATTGGGCTTCTGACTTCAGCTCAGATCATGATCTCAGGGTCCTGGGATCAAGCCCTGCATCCAGCTCCCTGCTCAGCAGGGAGTCTGCTTCTCTCTTTCTCCCTCTCTCTCTGCCCCTCCGCAGCTCATGCTCTCTCTCTCCCTCAAATAAATAAATAAAATCTTTTTTAAAAAGTCAGTGGATTAATTTCAAAGAAATCATAATCTTAACAAGGAGGAGGTTATATGGGGTTTTTATTGATTTCCCTAGTCCCATAGGTCATATCAGAAAGCAGGACTAATTCACAGCTACTGACAGTGGATGGAACTTCAGGAATGCTGGACACATGGCCACTGAGAGAGGAGCAAAGCCAGGTCTGTGAGGACACCAGGGACCTACGTGCTCAGGGAGACCTGCAAAATCACCTAACACTGAAGAAAATAAAATCCTTTCGTAGAGGTTTAAAAAACATGTACAGTTATAGACAAGCCCACAAACCTGCGTATTTTGAAGTTCTTATGCTTTGGCTGAATTTGACTTTTTTTATTGCTGCTGTTAAAAGAGACTATTCTGAGACAAATATTGGGGTCTCTCTTTTTATTTTCATTTTATTGCTCAAGTTAACCATCCCACAAATACGAATTTAGATGCTGTAATTGACAACATTGTATTGCCAAATGCACAGCATAACATTCATTGTGTTACAAGAAGTAGTATACTTCCAAATCAAATGTCAGATTTATACTATGGCTTTTCCAGATACACGTAATTAGCACATACCTTACTGTATTTCTGCATAACACCTTGACTCAGCAGAAAGATTTGCTGAAATTGGAAGAGAATTTTAAAAATCCTATTTGTATTATTTGTAAAATTAATAAAAATTAGCAAACCTAGCTGGATCAGAGCTTTCCTTCCTAGAAATATGGGCAGAAGTTTTTTGGAAAAGCAGATCTTTGAAAATAGGACATGCTCTCCTATCTGTTGGAGTGATTTACATGGTCTCTGACAGTAGGTAAGGAGATTATGATAACACAAAATTAGGGTCTGTCCAGGTCCCTTTTGCTCCAGTGAGTATCATTTGCTCTTTCTGATATTAGAGTGGTGTATTCTGAGAAATTCTGGTAGAATAAAATGAAAATAGAACTGTAAGTATCTAAAATGAGGCTTAAAATCTAAAAATTCAATAGAGAGTTTACTTGTGATTACTGTTTTTAATATCTCATTCAATGAAATGTAGTCCAACATCATAGGGCAAAAACATGGGCATAGGCATAATGGGATTTCATATTCGTTCTTGCAGCATCACTAGAGAGGGGAAGCAATATCACTTTGATTTTATGTATGGAGAGACTGAAGAGGCATGATTCTCTAATGGTCTCCTAGAGATAAAAGAAATGTCATCAACATATGTTGAAGATTCAGTTGCTCAACTGTATTTTGATCAAGTTCAGACATTATCAAAGGTACTTTGCCTCTATCCAGGAAACCGATGTTGATGACTGAAAAAAAAAAAAGGGGCCACAGGTTCTCAATTATTGACTATATTCTTGGGCCACAGGTTCTCAATTATTGACTATATTCTTGGCAGGCCTGACATTTCAAATCATGTTTTCAGGAATTAAAAAAAAAAAAAAAAGGCACTGAGCCGTCAATCCTAAAATAAATCATAGTAGTGGGTTCCAGACTGTATTTTAATTTGTTTAGTCACAGTTATAAATAAAATAGCTTCCATAGCTTTATTTTAAAACTTAAATGCTCTAGCTCCCATACCTCTTGCATTTCCTTATAATCTTCTTAGTTTCTTATCATCAGTTATTTTAAATTCCTTAATAATCTAGTTAATAAGGGCATTATTGTTATTCCATATTCTTCTTTTTAACCAAATCAAAGCAAAAAAATGCTTCCTTTCTGTAAGCTGGAAAATAATGCAATAAAATGAAATTTATACATTGTCTATCCTTTTCAAATAATCTTATTGACTGAAAATATTCAGTAATTCCCCAGAGACAAAGTTTCCCAATAACTGTTTCCAAAAGCCCTTGCTTGCAGTTCTTTCTGTTCCTGGGCATACAGACTATCCCCATTTTCACAGTTACCATAATAACAGTTGAAAGCAAATG
Organism: Enhydra lutris kenyoni; assembly: GCF_002288905.1. Taxonomy (NCBI): domain Eukaryota; kingdom Metazoa; phylum Chordata; class Mammalia; order Carnivora; family Mustelidae; genus Enhydra; species Enhydra lutris. Next base: position 53,489,724 of record NW_019154105.1, read on the forward strand.
AAGTTAATTTTCAAGAAAAGCACTGAATCTTCACAACTCAATACACAGGTCAAAAGTGAAAGCCCTTCTAATAATGGTTGAAATATGTTTTCTACCAGTTACTCTTGAAGGGAAAGTAATTCTTAAAAATCATAGTCTGGGATGTTTTAACAACTATGGCCATTGGGTCGTATAAAAGTACAAACTTTTAAATACATAAACAGGATATATAGTACTGTTAGACTAGTGTAGTATTAGCACATTGATAAAGTGAATATTTCTGAAAGATTAGGAAATAGGTAGATTTTTTAAGTCTTTCAGAAAGACAATGGATAGCAGGTTAAATCTACTGACACAGATTGTTCCATGTGTTTCCTGGGCTCCAAATGTTACTGTGTGGGTGCAGGCTTGGTAAAATCCCAGCTTATGAAATCTCCATTTCTTTTTGACCAGTGATTTCTCATTCTTCAGACTTGTTCTTCTTACCTTCTCACTGAGCAAGAGCTGGAAATCCCTCTAATACTACTTCTCATTCCCTTCTTTCTCCTCAAATATCTAGTGAGTAAAGCGACTGAGAACTCCAGTGATTTTCACTGTAGTACTATTGCAAAGTAATTGTTCTCTTTTTTTTTCTTTTTTGCTTTATTTAGCAGGTGCTAAATAAAGAGAGAGAGACTGAGAGAGGGAGAGAGAGAGAGAGAGAGAGAGGAGGAAGACAGGCTCTTCATGGTTTTACTATTTTCCTGAAAAGTTGTTTCTTTCAATCTAGCCATGCTGTGGCAAATAAAGATGCTCATCCCTCCTTTTCAGTCCCCCTCTCCTGCAGAAAGGGAAGAGGACTTGCCTTTGGGCTTCCACAAGCAATTTGTAACCCATTTCTTTCCATGAAACACAGGCTACGGCACTCTCCTATGAGAATTTCTTAGTGATAAACTCCATCTTCTTCTCCCCAAATCAAGAAAGGATGTTGGGATTCAAATGAGAGCAATGTTAAAATAAGGACAACCTTCAACAGACTTTAAAAATGTAATCTTTTGAAATATGGCCACTTTGACTCTTGTAACTCTCAATTTACTGATGACACATTTCATAATGGATCACCGCAGTGTCCAGTGAGACCCTCTGGATTTTTCTCTTGTAAGACCGTTACATCTGCCTGACCCCTTCTCCCTTGCTCACTGGATGCACAGATCCCTCACTCTCCAACCTGGTTCCTCAGAGAGGGAACTGCTTTCCCATCTGACAGGGAAACTGCTGGGCTTGGAAGTTGATGCCAAGACCCTAGGACTTTTATTAACAGCTGTAGGAGGTCAGAATCTTATGGACAATGTGTGAATCAAACGGAAGGAAGTTGGCCTTCAGAAAGAATATCTTTACCTGCTGTAAGCCACCTCCTTTCAGCAAGCATTCATCAGGGTCAACTCTGCTTCTGTCCTGCTCACAATCCCCATATATCATGGATGTCTAGGTTTTGTCTCTAAATTTTCTCCTGCCTTTGTTCTGAAAAAATATTAACAATAAATCAGACCAAAAACTAATACAGATAAGATATTTTCATCTAATTTATCTCATTTGATGTAATAAAGAGGAGATGGGTATAGGCTGGATTTTTGGACAGCATTTATTTTGATGGAGTTACTTACTCATACTCCCTGTACATACAGTTGATAATATGAATAGCTACTCTGGAACTTAGGATTGTAATTTTTTTTTTTTTTTGAGAGAGAGAGAGAAAGAGAGAGAAAGAGAACATGTGTGCATGTGGGGGTTGGGCAGAGGGTGGGAGAAAATCTCAAGCAGGCTTCAAGCCCAGTACAGAGTCCAAGGCTGAGCTCAGTCTCACAACCCTGAGATCATGACCTGAGCTGAAATCAAGAGTCAGATGCTTATAACCAACTGAGCCACCCAGACGCTCCCTGCCTCCCCCCCCCCACCACCCAGGATTGTAATATTTTCCATCTAAAATTTAGCTAACTATTTGAACAGATAACCATGCAGAGGGGTCTTTTTGCTACAGCCATTCAATTAAAATACTTCATATTTTCTTTTCTCTGTTCTTAATTTACAATTCTGGAATTACAAAGTCCTTGCTTTTAAAGCTGGCTAATTCGCTTCTGACAGTAAAGGAAAGAGGTATTTGGATGGCCAGTCTCGCATACTGATTTTTGACTTTTCTTGGCTCCAGACTGGCTAGAAATGCTGGATGCAATTCAAAGCCTTTCTCCAAACTCCCCCTCCCCCATTTGTGCTTCACTCTTTCTTCTTTATTATACATCTCTTAAAAAATAACATTTCCTCACACTTACTCCCCATTTCTAGGTGCCAGTGGTGTCTGGGGCTGATGGGAATCTTGTGACATCACTCTGAGTTGATGGCTCCCTCACGGAAGAGCAGAGACCATCTGGGAGATGGGGCAAAGCCCAGGAAAATGAGACACCAAGCTCATGGCTCAGCTCTGTTGTTCATAATTCTAGCTTTGCCCTCAACTGCCTGCCTCCAGAGATATATCGCCTTCCGTGGGCAAACCTCTGAGAAAATTCCCTTCTGACAACTGGCTAGGAAGAAGGGTCAAAGGAATTAACCTGCTGTTAAGGAGACAAGGGTTTGCTTAAGTACTTTAAGCACACAGACAGTTGTTGTGCAGAGAGACTGGAGCAGCTGGTTTCTATCTCTGATGGTAAATGAGCAAGAGGAATGCTGGGATGGCTAGGATGATTTTTAGACCAGAAGAAAGACATCCTCATAGTGTTTATGAATCACCCACCATGGGCCAAGGCTTTACATACGTTGCATCATTTAGTCTACTGACAACATCCTTAGGGAACCCTATAGGAAACTAAGATTAGACAATCACTTCAGGTGCCCAAGGTTGCCGAACTTGTAAGTGGTAGAACTTTAATTTTATGGGACTGAAAAGTCTTTTCCACAAGAGCAAGTATTCTTATATCTTATGTGAGAAAAGGGAACTCAGAACCCTTGGAAAATCTTACAAATTCTGGGGACCTGATCCTGGAATAATACCCAAGGACACACCCACAATGTCATGCACATGTTTTTGGCTGATGCATGAAGTACCAACCCCAATAAGTCATCTGTAAGTAAAATGTGCTTCTCCTAACAGAGGTAACAGCAAACATTGGGCCTGTTTACAGGATGAAAACAGCACCGCCGAGAAGAAATGGGGATGTCTAAAGCAGGGGATGTCTTCTGATTCTGTGTAAATCCTTTTTCCGTGTTCTGCAGTGGGCATCCCTCCAGCTCTTAGTTGGAGAAAATGCATTTAATTTTAAAATATTCCTTAAAAACATCTTTTTTAAAAAAGGGTCCAAATGCATATTAAAAATAAAAAGTGAATTCTTGAGAATTTGATATTCAGGTAAGAACTATCTCCTTTTAAAGTAACACGTTAATATAAAAACAAGATTCTGGAAAGAGTAGGCTTCAAGCACATTGAATTACTGAAGCAGAAACCAATTTATCATTTTAATAGCGGATAATTTAATAACAGGGTTGGGTGCAGCGCTCTCTGCATTATTGGACAGCAAAGGGGCTAGAAAGATGGAGGGAATGGACATGACTGCTAGCAGGCTGGGGCTGATCAGTGTTGCCAGCGCCCTACCGAGTCTCCCTTGGGCAGCTCCTCTGCATGCTTTAGATAAGGAGAAGACACTCATTTCTGTGTCCTAATAATGGAGCTGATGCTATTGCAAAGACAAAGAGAGTATGGGTTAGGATGCCTATAGAGACTGCAATTAAGCCTCAAGGTATGTTGCAGAGACACAGGTATTGAGAGCCCTGGAGTATCAGAGAAGGCCTCATGGAGAAGGTAAAGCTAATAGTTGAATGATATTTACATGCCACAGAAGGCAGAGACACAGAATTGACTGATTAGTCAGCAGAGAGACTTGAAAGAATTTTTCTCTTAAAAATGAAATAGGAAAGCGACACTAAGTTCCTAAAAGACAGGTAAAAATGACAGCAACAAAGGTAATAGGAAACATTTATTGCACTGGTACTGTCCTAGGGTATCGACTGTTACATTATTACTAATTCTAGGGGGGGGAAAGGAGGAGAAGAAGGAGGAGGAGGAGAAAAGAAAAAAAGAAAATTCTGTGATGTGATGAAAATATCCTTGGTTTACAGACAATAAAGTCTCTCAAGCTATAGTTTCCACCAGGATTCTAACCCAGGTAGTTATGATCCTGGGCCTGGGGACCAGGAATTCCACCCATCTGCAAAGCCACTGCGACTACCCTAAAACCGAAAAGACAAATTTAAATATCCATTAAGGTTTGGTTTTGTTTTGTTTTTAATACAAATCACTTCTGGGGAAAACAGGAGAATGAAGATCAAATCAGATAACAACATAATGACACATTTACGGCTTTCAATTTCAGGAAAGCCCCTGGCAGTCCTTTCCTGAACCCATCTTGTCCTTGCCCTTTGCCATCTGCCACAGTGGTGGCTAGAGGCAGTGATTCGCTTGACCATTCTTTTCAAGCTTCTCACCCTATATTTAGTTTCTTAGATCCAGAAAAACAAGTCTGTCTTCGAATTTGCTAAAAAAATGGAAGCCTTCTGGGAGCACTTCCCTTCCCTTCCCACATTAATAAATGTCATCTACACCTTGCCCTGCTCCTCCTAGGCTGTAAGGATCACACGCCTGATGTCACATCAACTCACACCTCCATCAGCAGGTGCTAAACTAGTATTTCCTTAGTCCTTTATAGTCAAATGGTGCCCTCACTGCCAAAACAACTCGACTCTTCAGTCATGCGTCTGATGTCTTCCTTGAATGTCTGTCTTTGTGTCCTGGTGCTTTTCTTATACACTGACCCTTCCTCCTCAATCTCGGGTTTTGTTTCTCTGCTCCACGGAAACCACTGCATCATGATGGTCTGCAGGGTGTGCTGGGTTACCTCATCTACTTTCAAGGCAATAGTCATCCTCAAATGTTCCAGGCTGACTTCTACAATATGGACTACCAGCTCCCATGACTGCTTAGTACATAGTAAGTGTTCAATAAATACTTGGTAACCATGATTACAAAGCCATTTGTGGGTCTAGTTCTAAATCACATTTTTAGTTTCTTTTTTAGTTTCTCCTGTTCTTCCCCTGATAACTGATGCCTTGATATTTTAGCCATGGTTCAATAAACCTGTGATGAATGAATGATCCATTCAAGCGCCTTGAGCAAAAAGTTATCTGCTTGGGCCAAAATGCATTTAAACTTTATGAGAAAATGTATCATTTCCATGCCTTGTCCCCTAAAGCACCAATCTCTTGAACCTCTAAGTCTTCAAGGTTCTACCCTGGGAGAAATTATTTTAGGCCTTTTCTAAGAAGGCAGCTATCTCTCATGGGCAAAGAAATTAAATCCAGTGCCTGCACCCAGTAAAAATGTAAGTCAAAATTTCAGTAGCCCTTTTAAAGAGACCAGAGTGAATCCTCTTGTGCCTTACTCAATACTTCATCTTTTAATAAAAGACTCTCTAATCACCAAAGCAGCGTGTGTGCACACAAATAATGTGAACGGTATACACTGAAAATGTCACTGCATTTCCTGATATATTGCTATAAAAACTTGGAGATTTCCCAGGCATGATATGACCTATGAGAAACAAAATTCTATTCGAGTCTAAGATTCGGATTCGTGTGACTTATTCTAGTCACTTTTAAACTACTGAAGCAAGAAATGTTGCCTTTTTCCATTTCAATGTGTTATTAGCAAAATTTTCACTTCCATTTATTTTCCTCAGCCAATTCCCTCATCTGAGAAAGTCTCAATCCATAACATATCTAAACATTCCTTCAAAAAATGTGAAGTAGACTTAAAAATTTAGCCATCTTGGGTGCTTGGGTGGCTCAGTGGGTTAAAGCCTCTGCCTTCAGCTCAGGGATCTAGACCCGCATAGGGCTCTCTGCTCAGCGGGGAGCCTGCTTCCTCCTTTCCCTCTGCCTGCCTCTCTGCCTACTTGTGATCTCTGTCTGTGAAATAAATAAATAAAATCTTTAAAAAAAAAAACCACTCAGCCAACTTTTCAACCGCAGGGAAAATTCCACAGAGTTGGCAATACAGTGAACACTGCTATTCTTTCCTCCTGACTCTCCAGATAAATCTTACGAACCTGGTATCTGTGCCTCCTGTCTATGCCCTCTCTTGTTCCTCGTCCGCATCTCTAAGCAAGGAACTTTAAAAACACAAATAGAATCACCTCATTCCTATGCTGCAGAGCTTTTGAAGTTGGTTAGGTGTGACTCTATAACCCTGTTTCACACTATAACCCCATTCACCCTCCAAACTCCTCATAAAAGTGGTCTCCACTCAGGGCACCTGGGTGGTTCAGTGGGTTAAGCATCTGCCTTCAGCTCAGGTCATGGTCTCAGGGTCCTGGGATCGAGCCCCACATCGGGCTCTCTGCTTGGGGAGGAGTCTGCTTCCCCCTTTCTCTCTCTGCCTGCCTCTCTGCCTGCTTGTGATCTCTCTCTCTCTCTATCAAATGAATAAATGAAATACTTTCAAAAAAATAAATAAATAAATTTAAAAAAAAAAGTGGTCTCCACTCTAAACGTGCTCTGCCTGCCCCCGACTTTGCACAAACTACCCTGTCCACCTGCCCACCCCCTACACACCTCCCTTCTCTGTTGAAGAGAAACCATGAACTCATTAAGAACCCATCTGAACCCCTCTTGCCTTTCCTCAACCATTTTCCTTCCCACCTACAACCATAACATGTGCATTTTTTTTTCTTTTTGTCCTGAACAGCAATTTATGCATCTCTTGATGGAATCATTTATGTGGTTATTAATGTTATTATGTTCTTGTTTTATTAAAATTATTATATTTTAAAGATTTTATTTATTTATTTGTCAGAGAGAAAGCACAAGCAGGGGGAGCAGCAGGCTGAGCAGGCAGAGGGAGAAGCAGGCTCCCCGCCAAGCAGAGAGCCTCTCGTGGGACTCAATCCCAGGACCCTGGGATCATGACCTGAGCCAAAGGCAGACGTCCAACCGACTGAGCCACCCAAGCGTCCCTTAAAATGTGTTTTAATATGAGTTGGGTTCTCTGATGAGGCGCAATTATTCCTGGAACATAATAATTACACAGAATTTTTTTCCCCCAACAAAGTCCTTTATGGTCCTTATAGAACGGAAAAATCTAAGGTTGAAAGACAGTTCTGGGCTGTTGTATGGAATGTTTGATAATCTGGAAGGGATTTAATCACAGTGAGTGACCCGTGAGCAGGGAAGACACACTTTTAAAAAGCTTTTCTTCAGCTTGGAAGCTATACTTTCCCAAGCAACCCTCAAGGGCCTGAACTCAGAGAGACAGAAAGGAGATTATGGGTGTGTGTGTGTGTGTGTGTGTGTGTGTGTGTGTATAAAGGAACAGAATGGGGAGAGAAGGAGAAATGGAGAAACAGAGAAAAAAAGAGAAAGAGAAAGAGAAGGAGAAGGAGAAAGAGGAAGAGGAGACAGAGTGTGTGTTTGGATGAGAGAAGCAGGACCCTCTGTTACCAGTACAGATGTTATTTTGAAGCAAATACGTATTGGAAGGAAGTAAACCGACCTAGACATACTGTTGACTGTATCTGAGGCAAATTTAAACAAAAGATTGAGAATTCTTCACAAGAAGCATAGAAACCTGATTTAAGAAAATGGTTTTCTGTGCACGGAGCACCAAACATAAGTAAAAAAAAAGGCATCATGAACGACATAAAATTTAGATCATAAAAGAACAGGATCTGTCTTCGGCCAGGACACAGCGACCTGCCCCCTACCCCTTGCCACACTGGTCACCACAGGTTTTCATCAGTTTGTGGTTGAGGGGGTAAATCTACATTAAGATCACATTGTCTGTTAATCAAATGTTTGCTGTTTATGAAGAGGATTTTTTTTTAATATATGCAAGCTTCAATCACTTTCAAATAACCCTATTGTGGCCCTAAGTAAGAAGTCTTGTCGATGCAAAGTTAGATATTTTTGTCCAGTGTGGGGTACAATTTTAACTGAAGGGAACATCTGTGTTCAGATGTTTGCAGAAGTTAAAATTCCTTGTAAGGGCCTGATTTGGGGCATTCTGACTTTTTCACTAGTAAGTCTGCTAAAACTATGCCCAACCCACTCCCAAATATTAGAACACGATTAAATATATTTAACTTGGACATTTGAAAAATGAAAGTTATCTAATTATCAGCATATATCGCACTTTGCAAATAATTCCGATCCATCTTAATTAATAAGGTCCACAAAAGAAATTCTAGAATTTAGAAACCACAAAGATTCTGCACTGATCGGAGAAAATGGCAACTCTAACTTTGGAGGTAATACCGTGTAAAGGATGTCATTAAACAGAGGAGACCATTCAGCAAATTTCATGCTGGCCCTGTTTTTATTCTTGTGTTGTATTCTATTGCCCCATATTTCAGGGTTTTCTGAGGCTGTGTGCATCAGCTGCATTTCACAATACACTTTGCTATTTACAGACCTGCAGCAGTCAACATCTGTAGAAAGGTTTCAGAAATTGATTTAAAGTCTGCAACATAAGTGTATCCAATCTTAAGAGTACACAAGACTATATATCTTCTTTGGGAGACTGACACATGGTTTCCACTCTGACTGGTGATAACGCATCCTTGCCAAGCTCAGATGTAGTTTCAACTCCAGGGAGATGCAACCTAATGATGGATCGGTATAACCCAATCATGCTAACATTTGTATTTGGAAACGCTACAGTGTAGTACTGACAATATTTTTTTTATTTCCACTACCATGTTTCTTCAAGTATATCAAGATGTTCTGCCAAGATGACAAGCATATGATTGAATTTAATGGTATATAAAGATATGGCAGATTGCTTTCCAAAGCAAAATTTCATAGTTGGAACTTTTATCAATTAATTGCACTTCTGGCAACCCCATTGAAAATTAAATTAAATGGTGGAACTATTTCATTAGAAGGCTTTGGCAAAATAAACCCAATAGATGGAAAGCTCTATATAATTAAAAATGGCAGGTGAGCCATTTGCTGGGTGCTTTTAAGTCATAGGACTTAACTTTATGTTTTTCTCTCCTGCTATAGAAGGGGCTAAGCTCTATCTATAGTTCCTAGCAGAGTCGACAGCACAAAGCAGGCATTGAATAACTCTTACTAAATACACATATGGGTTCAGACATTGGTATATTAGGAGCTTTGGAATCCTAGTTTGAACTGCAGCTCCTCTACAAATGACATGAACGACTGCCATGACTTGAACTGTGTTTCTCTCACATTCACACAGTGAAATCCGCACTCCCAGTACCTCGGAATGTGACCTTATTTGGAGAAAGGGTCTTCATGGCAGTAATGAAGTTAACATGAGCTCCAATCCAAGATAACTGATATCCTCATAAAAGGGGGAAACTGGACACAAAGACAGATGCAGAGCAGAGAGAATGCCACGTGAAGATGAGGACAGAGGTCGGTGATTCTCCTCCAAGTCAAGGGATGCCAAAGACTGCCAGCAGTAGAAGTGAGGCCAGAGGCACGGAAATGATTGTCCCTCACAACCCTCAGAAGGAAACAACTCTGCCCAGACTTCCAAGTCCAGAAATGTGAGACAGTGAATCTCTGTTGTTTAAGCCGCCCAGTTTGCCATACTTTGTTACAGCAGCTCCAGCAAACTAAGGCAATGGCTTAGAAAAAGCCATTTCACCTCTACGAGCCTTATCTGTAAGACAAAATCATACCTCAGCACTGAGCCCGAGTTAATACTGTGTTAGCACAGTTGTGGTTGGTATTCAATAAATGGTAGCCTTGAAAATGACAAAGAAAATAACAATCCATCCACCCCCCCCATTTTTTTTTTTTTTTTTTTTTTTTTTTTTGTGCAGAGCTCTGCTTTATCTTTGGGGAAATAGCTATTAATAAGATTTAACCCTCAGACAGCTACTATTCTAGTGACAGAACACAGACGATAGCAGATAAGTAAACAATGTAGCATATCATGATAAACTATGGAGAGAAATAAAGTAGGAAAGGGAAATCTGAAGCAAGGAGATGAAGATGCAAAATTTTAATGAGTTTTGTCTGTATGGATGGACAAAGTGAGAAAAAAAGATGTATAAACCCTATGAAGGAGGTAGCAGGCCATGTAGCTAACTGAGGGGAAAACATTCTAGACAGAGGGAACAGCAAGTACAAAGGCCCTGAGGTGGAACTATTACTAATATACTGTGGTACCCCCAAGGAGGCAAGTATTGCTGAGCAGAATGAACAACGTGACAGCTGTAGCAGATGAAGTCAGATGTGAAGTCAGAGAGACTGGGGAGGTCAAGATAAGGCAGGAACTAGAACCTCATAATAACAGAACCATAGGCGCTTAGAGGCCACTGCAAGGTTATGAACAGAGGGAGTTACATATTCAAACTTATGTTTTAGTAGGATTAACAGTTACTGTTTGGAAAATCATAGAACAAGAGGTAAAATGGAATCAGAATGACCATTTAAGAAGTTATTCTGATACCCTGGGGTGCGCTGGAAGCAGCTTGGACTAAGCAGTGGAGGAGGAAGAGTGGTGAGATTATGGGTATGTTTTGGATACCGAGCTAACAGGATTTGCCTCAGGACTGGATATGGGGTATGTGCTTCGGAGGAAAGTCAAGGATGACCCCTGGTTTTCTGACTTGAGCAACCTGAGTAGACCATTACTGAGGAGAGATAATTCACAGATGAAGCCAGTTTGGAAGGCAGGACCAGGAGGTCAGTTTTGTACATGTTAAGATGGAGACCCTGCCTCTCACATGTGCAAATGCACATGGAGGGCAGGCAGTGGGACAAGACTCTGGAATTTAGAGATCAGAGCCTGGCTAGAGATATACATTTGGGAGTGTCATTAGAGCATTTAAGTTTTGGTTTTTTATTTTTTTTAATCAATTTTATTTATTTATTTATGGGGGGAGGGGCAGAGGGAGAGAGAGAATCTTGAAGCAGACTCCCCGCTGAGTTCAGAGCCTGACCCTGGGACCCTGAGACCATGACCTGAGCCAAAATCAAGAACCGGCTGCCCAGCTCACTGTGTCACCCAGGTGCCTGGAGAATTTAAGTTTTAAAAACTGTGTGAAATAACTAAGAGAATACGGCAAAAATGCTAATATTTTTTACATGCTTCCTGCATTCCAGGCAACTTTCTCAATATTTTACATGTTACCTTATTGATTCCTGCTGCTAATCCTGTGGTGATTCTATAGCTTGCATTTTACATTCTCCTTAATTTTTAGACTTTGCCTACTTTTATAAAGAAAGCTGGTTTTCATGAATACAACTATTACCAATCATGCAATTGTTTTGCATCGAAAGCAGGGGTCTGCGAACTTTTTCACGAAGAGCCAGACTAGAAATATTCTAGGCATTGCAGGTCACATGGTCCCTGCTACAACTACTGCACTTTCAAGTCCATAGTCGTAGTGAGGACAGAGCCACAGACTAGACACAAAATGGTGTGGCTGTATTCCAATTAAATTTTGTATAAAACCAGGCGAAGCTGTTTTTGCTTCTGAGCTGTAGTTTACAGACCCCCGACCTAAATGAAGGACTTGATCTGTTGTTCCATGTTGATAAAATCAGGATATTCAGCAAAGGAATGAAATACTTTCCAGCAGGCAAGCCACGCTCAGTATTAAAGTAGATGCTTTTAGAGATTTCGTATTGCAGCAGTTTTGAGATTCAGGGAATCCCAGAATCCGGGAAATCCCATTCAACAACAACAACAACAACAAACACACAAAAAAACCCATAACCTGCTGGGCTTTACCTGAGAGGACTCCAGATTTTCCACTGAGAAGCGTTCTAGGGATGGAAATACGATGGAACGAGGAGGAGAGGTACACGTATCAGAGAACGGCTTGCCCAGCCACCACAGAATCTTTACTTCAATTGTGTAAAAGGTGTTATGTCTTTGGAGATGGTCATGGACACTTTGTGCAGGGTGATCACTTTGTTGATGTGAGCACTTAATCCTGTACTCTGGAAAATGTTTGTTCCTAATATGAAGTCTCAAAATGTCCAGAGGACTTGTATGATTTGAGTGTTTCATATGAGTTGAAAGGTTCTAAGTAAACCAAGAAGACTAGGTTCAACTTAGTTAAACTTTGTAAGAAGCATGGCAGACAGCCTGGTACAAAGCAGGCCCTTGAAATTTGTTCCTTTACTCATTCAAGACAGACCACCTTGTATTCACCTTTTCAATTCACTCTTAAATCCACACTTTTATTAACTTTCAGTAATTCTTGGCAATTCCACGGTATCTTACTTCTCTTCTTCCTCTTCTCCTAGCTACGCTACAAAGTGGCCAGCAAACTGAATTTCTGATCTCTGTACAAAACTGACACTGGTCGATTTTAATAATAGACTAAGTGTTATATCGAGCCTGACCTTCCGGGCATGCCACAACCCATTTTTACCTATTTGTTTATACCTATGACTCCATGTCCTGGTCAGCTTAGGCTGCTATAGAAAAAGACCATCTGTCGGGTGGCTTAAAAAAAACAGACATTTGTTCCCCACACTTCTGGAGATGGAGATGTCCAAAATCAAGGTTTCCGCAGACTGACTTCACAGTAAGGGCCCGCTTCTTGGCCTGGAGATGGCTGCCTTCTTGCTGTGTCCTTTCTTATGTGGCCGAGAGAAGCAGCTTTGGTGTGTCTTCCTCTTCTTTTAAGGCACCAATCTCATCATGGGAGGGGCTGCCCTCAAGACCTCATCTAAACACGATTACCTCCCAAAGGCCCCACCTCTGAATACAATTGCACTGGGGGGTTAGGGCTTCAACGGATGAATTTTTGAAGGAGACACTTATATTCAGTACATACCACATCATCTGTCATTTTCTGATTCGGTTAGGGTCGACCCCTTCTTATTCTTCCAATCAAAAATTCCCCAGCTCATTTCTTGAATTTTATTCGTATTCTTCCCTATGAAATTTCCTCCATCCTATTGTACATGAAGCAAAAGCATGTCTATTTTTTTCAGACCTAGTTCACTGTGGCCCTTTCAACCACTCTAGTCTGTGATGTTTTGCCAGTCCTCGAAAATCTTATATCATTTGTTCTTGGAACGGCATTCACTTAATTACAATATTTTAGCACTATTCTCTAAAGCCCTAAACATTTATTCTCTGAGCCATGCTCATTTTGGTACAGAATTATCCCGTCACAATAAACTGCAAACTCCTGCAAGTCCAGAACCATATGTTTTTCATCTTTTCTCCAGGTGGAATCCAGGATAGCTCCTTGAATGCAGGGATCAGTCAATGTCTGTGGTGTGCACGGACTCTTGGTTGTCATACCAACTACGAACTGTAATGTCCTGGACTCCAGAGAGCACTTATAATCCATTCTCTAGCACAGGCCTACACACAGTACTACTCACAACCAATGAGGGCAATAATGAATAAATGATCTCAGGAACCTCACCCCAAAAATAATGAGCAATGTTACCAACAATTTTATGGGTAAATGTGTTCTTCGAAGGACTTTTTGTAAAGAAAAATTACAAACCAAGCTAAATGTCTACTAATAGACGACAGGATACATAAGTTATAGTTCAATGCTATCATATAATAATGAACAATTCCAAGAATAGTTAATAACAGGAGAAAGGGCTCATTTTACAATGGTAACTGAGCATGTAGGAGACACAATTCCATATGTGACATGTTCTCAATTTTTAGAATTTAGATAACTTCAAGATGTTCCTTGCATCTGTAAACTTGTTTCTATTTTTCTGGTCATTACTATCCATTGGGTTTTACCACTTTTCACCTGGAATAGAATATTAGCTTCCTACATAGACTTTCTAGCTCCAATTAGTTCTTTCAAATCTCTACCCCTCAGCCCTGAAATGAAAGCATCTAAGAGAAGTGACATCATTTGTTGTTAACATGAACCTCAGAGACGTGCCTTTCTCCAAAGCTGGTGACTGGTTCTCCAACGCAAACACAGTAGCATCCTGACAGTTAAATTCCTGTTCTAATTAGTCCATCCTACTTTTCCACTTCTATTCCACCGGATTCCTTACAACCATGATCCACTGCAAAGATTTACTGAACCTGCCTTCCCCCCACCCCCCATCACCAACCCTCAATATTTTCCCAAGGCTCCTACCTATCCAACATTAGCAAGTTTTTTTTTCTCATTTTAATGGTGAAGTCCAAGGATCTAAAATCCCGCCTCCTAAAGAGCACTTCCTTCCCCCAGTTTTCCATTCCACCTCCTTCTGTTGATATAAGTGCATTCCATTCTGCACCTTGCCATTCTTTCCAAGGTCTGTATCAGCCCTCTCCACATGGCCTTCCTCTGGAGTTCAGAAGCCCTGTTATTCTTCACATTGGTTATTGCTCCATGTCTAAAACACAGGACTGGGGCACAGTCCCAGTCCATTAAGCTCAGTCAGTTAAGCATCTGCCCAGAGTCCTGGGATCAAGCCCTGCATCAGGCTCCCTGCTGAGCGGAAAGCCAGCTTCTCCCTCTCCCTCTGCTACTCCCCCTGCCTGTACTCTCTCCCCCCCTCTCCCTCTGTGTCAAATAAGTCAATAAAATCTTCTAAAAAATAATTTAAAAAAAGAATAAAATGCAGGACTATATACCCAAGACAGTCTACAACTCTTTTAATTCAATTTAAATTTTAGTTAGTTATCTGGTGTCCTAAGTCCTAAGTGAAGTTTAAGAAAACCTGTGTCTGAAACCATCTATTAATATGATCATTTTTGGTCAGAGTTGGTTATTCGAGGAAATCTACTCTCCAAACATATGTATCATTCACGATAATTAAAGATGAGTGCTAACCACTGAAAATCCATCATGGTGTTCAAAAGCATCTTTGAGTAAATGAAAAAGAGGCAGATAAATTGCAGATAGATTAACAAAAGCATCCATTTGCCCGCAGTGGAAAGCTGGAGTTAAAAACCGGCTAGCCAACCGGGCACCCCCCTGCAGAGAGTAATTGGCCCAGCCATACAAAATGGCCACACTACTCTTTTTTCCTAAGAGATTAATTTCAAATGGCATCCTAAAACAAAACCAGGGACTGAAGATAGGATGGCCTCATATATTTGGAGGGGGGGAAATAACACGATGTGTTACTAAGGCATGAAAAGAACATACACTGCATTCTGTCTAAACAGGAAAAAGGAATATAAACACACCAAACTCTGGGAATATAAAAACAGACATTTGGGCTTCTTTATTTAAGTTAATTATGATGTCATATGTTAACAATTTGTCATTACGTGGTTTGATTGCTTCCCTTATCCAATGTGTTCTTTTGTCAACTAGCCTTCTTTGGCCTCTAGGTAGATAATGTAAGTCAGTCCCACCTTCTAGTTGGTTCATTTCGCAAAGATCCCTGTCTTTCCTCTATCAGCCTTTAAGTCAAGGCTATGCCAAAGCCAGGCAAAAAAGCCTTCTTACAACGTACTGATGGCTTTGATCTGGCCAGTGGTTGCTGGAAGATTCTGACACTAACTAAATAAAGTATATGGTGTCCACAAACACAGATACTCTGAAGGTTTTTTTTTTTTTTTCCTACTGCTCTTTTGGGAGTATTCTTTAATTCACATACAGTAATTGTACAGTTGCTAATGCCTGTTCTTAAGAAGATGGAAAGGAGATGGGAGAATGTGATATGACTATAAAAGGAAAAAAATGACTTTTAGTAATTTTTAAGAAATTCAAATGCTTCTTAAGAATATCCTACCAGAGTGAAAACTGCCCAAATGAGAGAAAAAATACTTAGTAAGCACCTTAATTAAGCACAGAACACACCCCTCGCATTTCTGTTTGCTAGATTTTTTTTGGTGGGGGGAACACTTAAAGTAATAAATCTATTCAAGAAAATCAGGAATTAAAAAAAAAAAAAAGAGTTCTCCTAATTGTATAATTTTTTTCCAGTTTGTGAAATGCCTGATAAGAGCTCTCCATAGTTTCCAAAACATCCCCTTAATGTCACCTTGTGAAAAATACTTTAAAGGCAGCATTTATGCCTTTGGAACAGAATACTCTGGGTCCAAGAACAACACCCGTTAACTCTAAAATTAAGTAAGTCACTTTTCTTCACACCTCTGGTGGCCGAGTTGGAAAAAAAAAAAAAAAAGGCAAACGGTCTGCAGCAATGAATGAAGGCTCTAGAGTCCTTTCATAATATTCAAGTTGATCAGGGTCCTCGTTGAGAGGTCTTACCTCATTTCCCACACATTTTCTGACCTATTTTGTCTGCCTTTTCTCAGAAGGATTTTGCTTGCTCCACTGTCGACTAAGCAGTAAACTAATTATCTTGTTCAAATCCCTTTGTAACGCCCCTAATCCTATTAGTTATAAGAATGTCTGAATACTGATTGCAAATCTTTTTTTTTTTTTTTTTTCCTTTTTCTTTTTTTTAAAGGAAGGGAAAGGTCCAGCGGTTTGGTTCAGGAAGGGGAGAGGGAGGGAAGGAGGGGGGACTCTAACTAGTTCATAGGATGGAGTAAAGACAATTCTGGCCATCCCGAATCCCAGGCCACCTAACATACAGAACAAATACTCTCTTGTACTCATTCATTCCTTCAGGTTCTGTCTCTGGCTCCTTCTTAGACTTATACACGCACACGCATGCACACACACGCACACACAGAAGATTTAGTAATCATTAGTACCTATTTGACTGCCTTATAAAAGTCAAGTTCTGAGCACTCTTACTTACAGCAGAGCATGCTGAACCCTGGCTCAGCTAGGAGCTCAACTTCACTTTCCTTCTTTTATCGTGGACATTTTAATGAAGAGGGTGACGCTACTGCAGGAAGTCAAAGAAGCTATACGGAGTAGAGGAAATGAACAAATGTTACGATAGACCTCTACCAGCCCTGCGAGTCTTAACTGCTTTTCTTCAAAGAACTCTCACAAGTCTTGTTAAAGGACTCTCTCTCCCTCTGTAGAAGATGCCAAGACCACTGCCTCCTGCTGTCTATTACTGAGGGAACTTTAATCACTTTTCCTTCTTTGTTCCCACTGGGGAGGAAGCCAGACACGGTGAAAGGCCTCCAGTCAGAGGCAATACTAAAGATCATGAAATTTATCTGACTTCCATAAAAGACGTGTTCTGCCCTTCCATTTCTGCTTTTGCCAGGCAGTCTGCTCTGGGTTGGCCACTCTGTCTCAGAAACAAAACAAAACAAAACAAAACAAAAACAAATATTTGCTTTAAACCTAGAGAAGCATGATGCTACCCACTACCTCTAAGGGTCTGGTCTTCTTAGCTGCCACCCCTCCCTACACTCAACCTCCTTCTTGATGTACAAAAAATGTCTTTAATGTTCTCGGCATAAAAAGTAAACTTTTTACATTAATAATATAGTGTCTCAACCTTACATTATTTTATTTTTGTTCCTGAAAGCACAAGAAAGATCGTTTCAGTAACGCTCTTGAAAAAAATATGGTCTGCGTTAAGGGAGAGTCCCGTCTTGAACATCTTTGTGAGGTCTGAGAGTAAATGTTACAAACAAGAGGAAAGGCAGGTGCTTCAGGTAAGGATAGGTGACTGCCAACCTCACATGTTTCAAGTAGGAAGAGCTTGCATTTTTGATTTATTGTCCCCTTTCTCATGACAGAGTCTGTTGAAGACACAGAAGGTTGGGTTTCTCCTGGATAGTCTCTGAGAGGTTGGTGTGTGGACCCTGTGTTTGTGGATGTCAGTGTCTAGAGAAGGATGTGGAGGCTGTGGGGAAAGGGAAAAATACACCACCCTTGGCCGTACCTGTTGAAGTAGGGAAATTACGGGGCTACAGAAAGTGCTGAGGACTCATTAGCAGCAATTCGAAAATAATGAGAATACAGCCTCGGGCGTGGTGAACACATTATGTGATCTCTAGATTCTGTGTTCTGATGAAAAAGGATTCTAGGTAGTTCACAGAAATGTGTTTGACACAATGAGATGAATAAAGAGGTAAGTCATTAGTAAAAAAGGTTAAGGGTTGTTCATTCACAGACATCCTTGTCCCAAGTAACGGGTGGACTTGGTTCTGTGTCCCTGGCAAGGAGGAAACATACCTTGTCTTTGAAATTACAAGCATTCCAGCTACCCAGGAAAAACCTCTTTTCCCTCTTGATGCTGCAGCAAAGAAAATATCAGCCTAAAAGGTCACGTGACAAGATGGTACGTAATCCTCAAGAACATTTCCACATAAATGCGAGAGCAAGGAGAGCAGCAGCTCCTTAGGACATCCCCCTAGAAAGCTAAGGGCACAGTAGCAAGCACTTAAGCTGGAATAAGACCACAGAGTTGAACATGAGCATGTAACTCTAGCTTGTGAGATACTATCTAAGTCTCAAAAACTGGGCACATGTCAGTAAGGAAAATGTGAAGGAAATATCAAAAAAAGAAGAAACGTATGTTAACCTAAAAATAGTAATTCTTCTATTGTACTTGCTGGCTTGCTTGGCTTGTGTCTGCTTCATTGTGATCTAAGCAGCATCCTATGTCCTGCACTATTTAAAGAACTCACAAACCTTCTTAGTAATTGGGGTTTTTCTTTTAAAGATCTACATGAAATTATAATTTGTTATCACCATTTATTTAAACCTGGGAATATTACAGGTGCCTCTGGATTAGTACCTCGTTAGGACCACCATCTCCAGAATAACCACCATGCGCAGCCCTGAAGGGTCTGAACCTGGTCCCTGCTTACTCCCCGACTTTACTCTTATACTCTCTTCTTCACTCACTAGTCGTCTTCTGATTCTCAGATGCATCCAAATACGATTATGCTGCTGTGAGTTTGCATTTTCTGGTCTCTCTGTCTCAAATGCTGCTCAATTCTTGGTTCCCACTCTGCACTGGCAACAAAACTCAGATGTCCTATTTTCAGAGCAGACTTCCCTGACTTTTCATCAAAAATAGCTCTTCTCTCTTCCCACTCATTCTCTGACTGAAGAATCTTTTTTATTTCTTCATATTTCTTATTGTTATCTGGAATTATCTCACTTAGTTGATTTATTCATTTATTTAATCATCACTTCTAGCTGCTACAGTGCCTAAGTGTCATGAAAACAGGAAGTCTGTCATCTTGTTTATGCCAACGACTTTGACATATGATAGATCCCTCCATAAACATTTGCTTAATATGTGACTAAACCAAGTTTCCCATTAAGAAGGTTATGTTTTTCAAAATATAGGATAAAAACTTAAACTAGCATAAACTTTTTCAGCCTCTAGAAAGATAAGAGTTGCATGAGTCTCCATGGAGACATACGAAAAAGGAATTTCTGCCTTGATCATGAGACAGAGGAACCAATAAATTCCCACCAGGAATAAGTCTTAAAAGTGCTATTAAATTACTTTCTTTCCATTATGAAAACTACCTCCCCATCCCAAGGAAATGCCCACAAACCGCATGTGTTCAGAGGCAGCCTGATCCCCATGAAGGAGCTTCAAAAGGGAATAAAAATCAAAACATCCATCTGTGGCATTAGGCGACCTGACAGCTCATAACAAAACCACAGCAAATGGACTTGTTCCTAAGGCACAAAGCTCTATGAACATGAAGGAAAAGCAAGGCATATTTGGTGACCAGCAGTCAAGGGCTACTGCTCCTGCCTAATCCCCAACTGATATGACAACTGTACTGACATGGAGTCCTAACTGGGGAGCAGGACAGGCAGCCACTTCAGGATCCCAGGAATTTCCCATTTAAAATTCGTGCTGCACAAATGCCCTTCTGTAAGAAAAGTCAAATTAAAGACCTAGGAGCCCCTTCTTAATAGAGAGGGATCAAGGGGGATGCAGAACATTGTAGAAATGAGGTCAGGATCTCAGAAGGAAGTAGCTGGACAGAAGGATAGTCCAAGAGTTGTAAAATGCTGTATTTTCTGCTCTGGCCACTTAGGGGCACTCAAAGGCTGAGAAATGGTCATCTGAGTCCCAAGTTATAAAACTCCTGATCTTCAGTGTGACAACAGAGAACAATGTATCATAAGCATAAAGATATTCCTGTATAACTTCCTAGTGAGTGTCAGTTCTTCTCAGCTGGACACAGCTAAATTCTCTTAGTTAGGTAACAACAAAAACCTCAAACCACGTTTTAAGGAAACAAAAAACAAATAAGCTTTGCCATGACTTAGGAGAAATTATTTTTCTCCAGGGACGCTAGAATGTCATAGGAAAAAAGACACCAGGGGACATGTGTAATGTGATGACAGGGTTCCATCTCTTCTTGGGAAGGTGGGCATTTGGGTATCTGCTTTAAATCAGTCTGTACCTTTACGTACAGTGTGTGTGTATATGCATGTGTTTCACGAGGCATTACTTTCAACCATGATTACATTTCACAATAGGAACTTTAAAAGTACGTGCCAAGAGTGAATTTAACACAAGGGTCTTTAAGCATAGAGATAAAAGCATCGCATGGCGGGTCAAACATGGGCTTAAATCAACAAACCTTCCATATCCCCTAGGAGGCTTTGCACAATTTATCAATTTATTTCACTGCTTTTCTTTTTCTTTCTTTCTTTCTTTCTTTTTTTTTTTTTTTTTTTTTTTGGTGTTAGTGGCGATAAAAATACTGACTTTGCAGGCGACGGTGTGGATTAAATGAATGTGATGACAATTAGTACAATGGGGATCATGGATTGGCCTCAAAATGGGTTTTCTTCATTTCTCCTGACCCACTGCCCTCTCTTCTTTAGTTACTTCAAGTTAGTAATTTAAGTCAAAAACCTTAGACATGAATGGAAACATGGTTACAAGTGGTAGAGAAGAAACACTTGAAGGAAATGATTTTAGAGAACATTCCATATGCAGTTGGAGGGGGTGGTGGGGGGGTGGTGGAGAAAAAAGACCTGGAGAGAAAAAGCAATAATCTGCTGATCATATCTAATCACTACTGGTAAGTTTTAAGAGACTATTGTTACCATCTGACGTTGTAAGGCTTCACTTAAAAAGCAGAATGCACTCCGGTGTTCATAGCGGCAATGTCCGCAATGGCCAAACTGTTGAAGGAACCGAGAAGTCCTTCCACAGATGAATGGATAAAAAAGATGTGGTCCATATACACAATGGAATATTTATTTAGCCATCAGAAAGGATGAATATCTACCATTTGCATCGACATGGATGGAACTGGAGGGGACTACGTTAAATGAAATAAGCAGGAAAAGACAGTTATCATATGGTTTCACGTGGAACATAAGCAATAGCATGGAGGACCACAGAGGAAGGAAGGGAAACCTGAAGGGGGAGAAGTCAGAGAGGGATTTCAACTGTGAGAGACTATGGCCCCAGGGAAACAATCTGAGAGTTTCAGAGAGGGCGGGTGGAGGGATGGGATAGCTGGGTGATGGGTATTAAGGAGGGCACATGTTGTGATGAGCACGAGGTGTCATACACAACTGATGAATCACTGAACCCTGTGCCAAACACTAATGATGGGACTATACAGTGGCTAAGTGAACATAATAAAAAAAAAAAAAATAGAGAGAGAGAGAGTCTCTATCTAGTAAAAAAAAAAAAAGGAAGAAGAATGCAAACTCATACCTTTCCTTATGTAGCGATGCTTCTCTTGTTTGAACACACTGGTGATTCTGGACCACAGTAAAGGTTTCTACAAGAATGTGGCCTGCAGCTTAGGGACACAAAGGACCATACTCGTGATACTCACTGGGTCCTCAGCACCTCATGTAGAGAGGTTTTAAAAACAGCCATGTGCTTTCAACTTTGACAATCCACAATGATAAAAACTCTTCATAAAACACCTTTTTCATCTCTGGATGTGCAGACCCACTATGTAAGAATAGCATTTTCCTTCTCTTACAATTAATAAAGGGAAATGTCACTGAAGTGGACTTTGGAGACAGGAAGGGAAAGCTGGGAGGGGGGAGCCGTACCACTCAGCATCAGTGACAGACCCAACAGAATCATCCACAAGAAAGAATCATCAATTACAGGCCACGGGGAAAGGTGCACATTGCACCTCCTACAAGAAATCCAATACCTCTGCAACTCGGTGAAGGAGAAACCTCATCACCCTGAGCTCTTGCTTTTCTCTAATGGATTTTCATTCAAAACAACTCCCAACTTCCTTCCAGTTCTCTATAAGATAACATTCCTCTCCTTTGTTTGCTGGACGTGCCTACGCTTTTCCCATAGCTTACATATCTTGAAATGCCATTTTCTGTTATTCCTCAATAAAACTGGTTTGTTGGTAAAATAACGGACAGCTTTATTTTTAAGGTTAACACATCTGAAGATGGTGAAATGGTATCTAACAGCACATACGCTTACTGTTTTATAACAAAAATATCAACGTGACTACTACTTTCCTACAGAAGCACCTTCTGTGGAGGTGGATTGTGTGGTTTAGAGCAAAGTGTGATGTTATTCAAACTCAAAGCTGTTGTTTGGTTCAGGCTGGACTGCTAGCATTTGCAGGTTGTGGATATCCGGCCACCTCTCAGCTTCCTTTAAGCCTGTTTCTTTGCCTTTCACTGGAGGATGATCACACCTTTCTGCTGATCTCTGGATTTCCTGAGGATCCAGTGAGATAAAGGTAACGCACTTCTTAAACTCATGACAGCTACAGCACAAATGTTGCATGGAATGTGGTTTAAGCTTAGAAAAGGGTGGAGGGTATGACTCTCTAACTGAACGCCATTCCTGACACTCCAAAATTTCCTAGTTCTGGGAGCCCTCCTTGCCTCTCAGTCACTACTGGCGTCTTTGGGGATAACAAGGAGATCTTCGCCAGATGGCGATCCTGAAGTGTGAATGAAATGACATAAGCCTGGCTCTTGCTAAACACTATTTATCATCATATATTCTTTAGTCATCATCATTATCACTGCCAAACAGCAGGTAATCTTTATTTTGCACCAGTGGCTAGGTAGCCAAGTGTCCTTGTCCTGCCCTCTTGGTCTCAGCTCCTTTCCCTTCGGTTACGGTTTAGGCTTCTCCATCTTTTCCTTCTCCTCTTCAATAAATCTGCAACATCTAAAGCAACACTATCTATCTGTTCCTTACAATTTGAGTTATCACCAGCATACAAATGACCCTAATCTGACAGACTCCGGAGTTTTTTCTGTTAACACAATCTTGTATAGTGAATTTTCTCCAAGTTACCTGTGATCAGATAGCCCACTGCCAAATCAAGTGAAACAGGATGATTTGGGAAAACTATTTTTCTTCTACCACCTTCCTTTGATGCTAAACTCCTTTTTCTCTGAAGAATCTGATTCCCTCGTCTGGTCACTATGTTCATTCTTTTCCAAGATTGAGCTCTGAGTTCATATGGAGCATTCTGCAATCCTTCCTCTTCTGCTTCCTACACAGAGAAGGTTTTATCAGCACTGCTCACCTATCAACAGTCCTTTCCCTCCCTACTGCCACCACATTCCAGACTCGCAGCTGCTTCATCCAGTAGCTGTGTGTGTTGGGTACCACACTGGAGATGCAATGACCCCAAAGGCAGCATTCCTGCTCTCTAGGAGTTCACAGTCTAGAAAAAAGCACCAACCAAAGCACTCCTTCACACTTAAGCATGACAGGGGACAAGGCAGGTTTCCAGAGAAGCACCATACGTGACATCAAAGCCCAAACTGAGGGGTCAGGGATATTTCAGAAGAGTCCTGAAAAACACATGGATGTACAAAGCATTGTGTGTATGGTGGGGGGCAGCTGGCAGGCAAAGAAAGTCATTAAAATGTGGGAGTCACCTCGGAAATGCAAATAGTTCAGTGTCGTCTGGAAGTCGACTCAAACATGAGTTTTCTCCATAGAATACTTCAAGCTTTCAGCCAAAGAGCCACTTTCCATCATAAAGTATCCACATAAAATTTTATTATCTTTTCCGATTTTTTAAAGATTCTAAGCTCTTCCTAGAAACTTAAAGTTGAAGGTGCCCCCCCCCGCCTTTTTTTTCCCTCTCAGACTGATTTATAAACAGGAATATTTAGGACACATATCTTTAGAAAATAATTTCTGATGAGTTTTAATTTTATCTAATCAATATAATGTATTTTTAAATGGAAACTCTGTTCTCTACAATAGATATACCCTATATACACATCAATAGACTTTTAATTTCGCCCTGACACTATTTCATTTATATAAATAAAAGCCACAAGAAGCTTGGGCAATATTTAGGAAATAAGTATCTTTAAAAAATATTTTAAAAATTGTTAAAAACTCAAAAAATGGGCTACAAGTTAAAAAAAAGTGACATTAAAGTAACCTCAAAACAATGTCAAAAAATCTTAAAAATTACAATAAGTAGAACAAAGCATAAGACTTGGTGGCAAAATAAAAAATCATTTTCTATAAAAAGAAAAGCCATTTATTAAAAACCGGAAGTTTGCTCAAGTCCATAAAGTCAACAGATCATTAACAATGTAGTAGTAACTGGAGCTAAAACAAAGCTTCATGGAATACTTATAATGAACTTCAGTGTTTAAAATACACAGAATATTCAGAGAAAATAAGCAAACACAATTCCTTGGAAAACAGACAAATGTTTTCATAAGGCAAATCATATTTTATCCAATCAACTGAAGTACCTAACAAGAATATGTAAACAAGGGGAAATACACAGGCATAATTTATTTGGACTTGCAAATCTGATGTTTGTAAAGTCTCATTTGCTGCTATTTTAAAATTTGAGCGACTAAGGAATTGGGGCAAATGAGGACTCATGGATATGAAAATAACTACCAAGCCACACCTGGAGGTGGAAAACGAGGTAAAACTTCTGAAAGCAGAATGGTGCATCACAGCATCTTAACCAACACTTCTATGACTATTTACATACGTATATAAAGGTCCAGAAAGGGTATGAATACATTTACTTGAAATGCTTCTTAGTGATGGGGCACCTGGGTGGCTCAATCAGCTAAGCATCCAATTCTTGATTTCTGCTCGGGTCATGATCTCAGGGTCGTGAGATCGAGCCCTGTGCAGGGCTCCAGAATCAGCGGACAGTCTGCTTGAGATTCTCTCTCTCCTTCTCCCTCTTCCCCTCCCCTCCATTCACTTGCACACTCTCTCTAAAACAAGTAAACTAATTAAAAGAAATGTTTCTTAGTGACAAATGTTGCATTAAAACAAATCCAAATTTTAAAAAAATGAGTTCTACAGACCACTGTATTTTGGTTCATACTGAATAGTTTAATTAACTTAGCCAATAATATAAAATGAAATTTGAAATAGGAAACTGCTAGAAAATGCTAAAGGTTGTTATTTAAGTTTTTTGGGTGTTTTAAATACTGAAATCCACTGGATGAATCTACAATAATAAAACATACAGATCTTAAAACAACAATAAAATAACACGTACAGATCTTCAATTACAACAAAGCATATACCATTGATCATTAAGAAATATCTATAACAATATAGATTTGCATAATAGTTCCACTTTCCAAGCTGTATTTGAATAAATGATCACTACAATATGTGAACAAAGGTATGTATGATGTTTTATAATATAAGGCACTATAATGTGTTAAAAATAATATTGTTAAAGCTATGACACATTTCATGGGCCTCTTAAAACCTTTTCACTTCATGACTTGTTCTCTCAAACTGTTTTTCAAAATGCCTCTCTTCTAGAATTTTATTCTGGAATTCCACAGACATTACAATGGATAAGTAATCTAATTCAGAACCAAGAACTGTCAGAGAACAATGGGACTTTGTCATTTTCATGAAGTTAAGATACTCTGAAACTGATAAGCAGATAAAAGTGTTTTATCGCTAGTTTGTACTCACTTGACTCAATTTAACATTCCTGCAATGTGCACTGGTCAATGAAACGAGGGCTAATAAAAACATCAGTCCTATGCACCTACCTTACTTCTATGCCAACTGTGGGTAACTTGACAATGAACAAATTGTTTCATTTATACACTTAATTCACTAATTCTTTTTTTTAATTAATTAATTTATTTTAAGATTTTATTTATTTATTTGACAGACAGAGATCACAAGTAGGCAGAGAGGCAGGCAGACAGAGAGAGGAGGAAGCAGGCTCCTCGCTGAGCAGAGAGCCCGATGTGGGGCTCAATCCCAGGACTCTGGGATCATGACCTGAGCCGAAGGCAGAGGCTTTAACCCACTGAGCCACCCAGGCGCCCCTAATTCACTAATTCTAATGAAGCAACACAAAATATTACCTTTGCCTGAAAAATCCATCTAAAAACGTTAACCAATAAAGAGAGAGATATTGCCAAGGGGTCCTTCGACCATACAAATAGTGTAGGAAATCAACCACCGGCCAAGTTTACATTCCTTTACGAATGTAATGGAAAGCTATATTTAAAGCTCAAAACATTTAAATAAACCTGTAACAATTACTTGTTAGTGATGTAAATAAATGTGTTAAACTTACAACTTTCTTTACTCACAAAAAAAATTTTCAAATATAGCATGATGACTAAAATCTGTATTTGCATTGTAAGTTGTATCTCCCCTGCTTCATTCCTTCATTCAGTAAGTGCATATTTACTGTAGTAAATAATTAAGTGCCAACCAAGGCACTAGGAGTCTAAGAGGAAAGTCTCCTGTGAAATCACGAGCAGCGGAAACCAAACGCAGACCTCCCTCTGCAAGTGACAACTCTACCCCTTAATTGTTTATAATCAGAACAGTGCTCTCCACCTCCACCTGGAAAGATGATTTAAATTCTAAATGACAAAACTGAATCAAAATTTTAAACACTGCATTTCTCAAATTCTGTTTTATTTACAGTAAACTGATAAACTACAGAATACCTACTTGAGAGGGTCTTCACTTTGGTAAATATTCAGGAATGTTCCAAAAAGATTACACAATGAGTACTATGATATGCTCACTAGGGATATCTATTTATAATCTTTCCATTGCCCCAAATCACTTTTTTTTTTTGTAGTTTTTAAATATCCCCCTCCAACCCAAGGGGGATATAAAACAATAAATATCCTATCCAATCTTCATGTTTCCTTTTATGCCTGTATGTGAATTTACTTTGAGTGCACTCTAAAAAATTGGTTGTACTGCATGCAACCTGGGAGTCACTTCTGAGTAGGAGAGACACGAAAGAAACATGGGGTAAACCAGATGGCTGAGCTGTAGCAGAGCTGGGATAATAATGTCTTAGAAAGTACTGAGGGACTTAAAGAAAAGGAAGCAAAAGCAAGGTGCATAAGTTAGATACACATTATCTAAAGTGTCTCCCCTCCAAGTCCTTTAAAATAGAATTGCTGGACTTAAAAGCTCCAGATTGGGGGGAAAAAAAATCAGAAAGATAGTGAATATTCCACACACCCACTTTGTTCCCACCTCCTATCTCCATTTTCATTTCACACCTTTGTCCCACTTCACAGACATTGGCTCTCTCTCTCTTTCCTAAAATCCCTGTCTCCTTGTCTCGGATCCCTTGAGAGGTGAAGTCACCTCTGTGGCAGATTTGTTCCATCTGATTCAGGCCCCTGTGCAAATGTCTCCTCAGAGAGGCCTACCCTGACCCGTTCATCGGAAAGAGTTTCTTCTACCCCCTGCTGGCCACTGTCCTTCATGACATGGAAGACATCTTAATTCTTTATGTATTTAGCTGTTCACATTGGCATGTAAGGCCTCTTGGGATCAGGATCCCTAATTAATAAATCCACATCAATGACACTAGTGCTTAGAATAGTACCTAATGGGGCGCCTGGGTGGCTCAGTGGGTTAAAGCCTCTGCCTTTGGCTCGGGTCATGATCCCAGCATCCTGGGATCGAGCCCCACATCGGGCTCTCTGCTCAGCAGGGAGCCTGCTTCTCCTTCTCTCTGTCTGCCTGCCTCTCTGCCTACTTGTGATCTCTGTCTGTCAAATAAATAAATAAAATCTTAAAAAAAAAAAAAATAGTACCTACTACACAATGCGAATGAAGGAAATAAGGAGGTAAATACGAAGTACGGTTTTTATACATATTATTTATAATTAAACAAAATAATTGCTTTTACATCTATACAGAGGAAGAGGAATACAAGTGGGAAAATCTTCAAATTTTCTTTACCAACAAGAACAATACACAGAAATAGGCAACTAAGACTCATTATTTGTAATTTAAAAGGCAAAAAACCTCATCAACATTTAGAGGGTTCTGTGTATTAGCTACTGAATACTCTTCATTGGCTCTCTCTTAACAGCAGCCTTCGTTACAAAATTTCTTAACTATGGCTTAGCGTCTTCAGTTATGGCTTCTCCTAATACTGGACTTCTCAGAAACTGAAATCTTGAAGCTAGGGTTCTATAAAAATTATGTTGTATATCAAGATGTAAATAGTCCAAAGACAGCACAAACAGCAATTACATTTTAAAAGGTACCATCCTACTAGATCAAAGCGTTTGAAACTGACAGGGTTTTTTTTTAGGTTGAAATGGCCAAATATTGGCAATTTTCTATAGTTAAAACTAATATCCTCATGTATAAAAGAGTAAAAATGCATCATTGATAAGAAGTTCATCCATTTATTTTTGCTTTAACGTGTATTGTTTTTCCCAAAATAAGCAGACAGATTGAAGTATTATGCCCGTGTTAAATATCTAAACCATGCTAATCCATCCCTGGGTTAATTTCTGATTTCATATTGACATCTTAACACAGATGGTCAAATTAGAAAATACTTTAATGTTTTATTTATTTATTTGCGAGAGAGCAAGCGTACCCACTGGGGAGGGGCAAAGG
Source organism: Enhydra lutris kenyoni (assembly GCF_002288905.1). Lineage (NCBI taxonomy): Eukaryota > Metazoa > Chordata > Mammalia > Carnivora > Mustelidae > Enhydra > Enhydra lutris. Next base: position 53,518,401 of record NW_019154105.1, read on the forward strand.
GAGAGGGTGAGGGAGTCTTAAGCAACTTAAGTCTTAAGTCTTAAATTGCTCTTGGATCCTCATGGATCCCCATGCAGGGCTCAATCCCAAAACCCAGAGATTAGGACTTGAGCTGAAACCAAGAGTCGGACGCTTAACCAATTGCACCACTGAGGAATAATCCCCCCTTTTTAAAAAGATTCATTTATTTGAGAGAGAGAGGGAGGGAGGAGGTGCACAGTGGGGAGGGGCAGAGGGAGAGGGAGAGAAAATACTTTAAAGTTTCTTAGCAGATTATCAATAATTTATACTCAAAAGCATCCAATTAGCAACACATTTTGTGATACAGATATACCGATATATAAATTTGGGTCATCTCATTAAGAGGACTATTTGAAACATATTAGGGCTTATGAACGATCAAGGAAGATCAAAAATGAGCAAGAAATGACCTTTGAAATTTGGCTTGACAAGGCACAGGGGCACGAGCAACATATCATGATGGCATTCCATGCATGTATCCATTATTTCATCCAGAATGGTCTGAAATTGTTTCAAAGTATGAATAATCTAACAAAAATGAATGTGAAAACAACACATAGATGTACTAAATAATGTTGCATGGCTGTGCATAAGTGCTGTCAGAAGGGGAACAGGAAGAAGGTGGAAGGCAAAAGAAACATTCCACTGGGAATTATAAAATGCTGAGCACCTCCACATCAGAGCTGGGTTTGATAGTCTGTGTGTTATTGAATCATAAGACTCTTATCAGCTTCTCACAGGATCCCCTTCCTCTCATTACGCTGTAGAAATAAATCTGTTCACGATAGTTTTCTTAGCCGTTTGAGGTAAAGGGAATATTGATGTTTCCAACACCATAAGCGTGGTTCTACACTATGAACTAAATGAGTCACAACGCATTTTAAATGGCTTTATAAGAAAATTTGATCCATGTTTTTCAAAAAGTTAATCATCAAATTTAAAGCTTCCATCCTAAAATCTTAAAATGTGTTGCTCCCTTTAATGTCAACAGGAAATCAACACTGAGGAGGAGACAGATGGTGAAGAGAGGGACAGAGGAATTCATCATGAATCAGCTCTCTTCATTGCAAAAGAAAAATAAAATGTTGGTATTTTTAAATGTTACTACAAAATGTCCACCAGCAAGCCCGGGCACTCTGAGTGGTATGTAATGATCAGACTTAAGTCCCTTTCAGACATACTCTAGATTTCAAAGCCGTGCCTGACATCCTGGAAAAGGCAAAAGAAGTCTGGTGAATATTTCAATATAATGGCATTCATCAGATTCTCCATTAAATTTAGGGAACTGAAGGGAATCTCCACTTTAATACCTGGGCTAAGGGCTGACAAAGCTGATGAAGTTTTCTTTTTCATTCCCTCTGTTCCAAGTTAGTTCCAGAAGACGGAGAAAGGTGTCTTAATCTGCTTGGGCTACCAGATGAAATAGCACAGGCTGGGTGGCCTAAACAACAGAATTTTCTCTCACACTTCTAGATGCTGAGAAGTCCAAGATACAGGGTGTCAGGGGGGTTAGTTTCTGGGGACAGCTCTATCCTGACTTGCAGATGGTGAGGAGAGAGAGGACGGTGTCTCTTCTAATCCCTTCATGGGGACCCCACCCTCATGACTTCATCTAAACCTGAACACTCCCCACAAGGCCCTATCTGCATGCATACTGTCACACTGAGGGGGTTAGGGCTTCAGTATTTGAATGGGGGAGGGGAGGGAAGGGACACAATTCAGTCCACAGTAAATGGAAAGAGACTGGCTGAAACTATGAAAAATCCTAAAATTTAGGAAAGGTAGAAGTGAGACAAGAATGATACAAAATTAAGATAGAACAAGGAGTGTACAAAATACACCTATAATTTAATTTGTTCTTTGTTGATTGAGAAAACACTATTGAATGTAAGCATTGATATTGTTCTGAGTGATTGGTTTCTAGCTGAAACATGGCTTTTTTTTTTTAATGTTCAGTTAGCCAACATACAATACATCATTAGTTTCTGATGTAGTGTTCGACACCCAGTGCTCATCACCACATGTGCCCTCCTTAATACCCATCCCCCGACTACCCTGTCCTCCTAGCCCCCTCTCTTCTGCAACCCTCAGTGGCTTCTGACAATTGTGTAATGGTAGTGGACCATCCAAGGTCTTAGCTAAAAACTGATAACATCCTCACTGTCTTCAACAATCAAAATATAAAGGTTTCTCTAGCAAAGCCAAACTTCCTAGGGAAACAAAACTGATCTAGTACTGTGGGGTTACATAAATGAGATCCAATGTTTTAGGAGACAGAACGCTGGTAGAGACTTGGCCTCTATACCACATTTTCTGTATTTAAACGTGATAAACACAATATCCATTCTGTACTCATGTATATTGCAGCTGATAATCAAAAGTATTGTGACTAAGCATTTCACACTGTCTAGAGCTGTTCTTCAGTTCTCAGTCTGCATAAGGTGCTGGACAAGAAAGGACATTTTCTGGTTTCATTAGTGACTCAGATGTTACCTAACTATATTAGCATTCTGTCTCAGGAAATGAGAGTAGGATATCACGTTTTTCTTAGTTCACAGAGTTGTTACAGGTTCAAGAAGGAAATACGTATGCGAGTACTTTAGATAACAGACACATCCATCTAAGGGATCTCTCTGATTCTTATTTTTAGTAGCCAAGGCAAAACCATGGAACGACATACCTTAAAACCTGGAAGAACACATAATGAGCTCTCCCTAGGGATGAAAACGGAATCACAAAAGTCACTACAATCGGTTTTTAAAAAGGCATATGGAGTAACAGTGACTCCTTAGTACCTCACGGGTTTTTCACCCACATTTAGACATAAAGTTCCACGCCCTCAGCCGCAGAAGCTATTAGTGCTCTGTCTTGTGACCTGGGATGGGTCCCCTTTATCATTTTTGTTCATGCCAGCTCCCAACATGCTTTCACTCCCCACAACAGACAGAATAGTTTCCAAAAGATTGCTTTCAGAATGCCAGAACGTGCTTCACCTGTGTGCACAAGGAACAGGAAGTGCCTGGGTTGGGCCTTATACCTGGTCGTTCACCAATGACCAGCTCCAAACTGCAGCTCTCGAGTCCCTGGGTAGACCAGTCTTGGTCAGACCTATCATGTCCCTGGCGCCCACCTGTGGGATTGAGCCAATGCTATCCTCTGCCCAACTTTGCTTGGTATTTCACCCATCCTGCTCTTAGTTCCTTCTCCCCTCTCAGAAACACTTCCTACAAATTATTGCATGTGTGCTTCTGAGGAACCAATCTAAGACATCCCCTAGACTTTCAGATCTCAACATGTATCCCCTAAACTGGTCCTGGCATCTGGCCATTCTTAACAGAAAATGGTGATTCTTTTGGACATCTGACCCAAGACCAAACTGTCACCTGTTGAGCAGCTCTCTGCTTTGATTGACTTTGTTCTCAGCCTCAGACAATGCTATGTCATTTCCTTTTTGTCTTTGTCTATGAAGTAGTCATCTTTGCTTCTCCCTAGGGCTAAATAAAATTTTTATGTTAATGCTTATTCTATCCTAGAACCTCATTAATCTTGGACTCTACCAGTCAAGTATATTTTTTTAAAATCTGGCTTATACACACTTACAGGGGCTTTTATAATAGTTACAATGTATTATAAACAATATTTTGAAATACCTAAGTACATTTAGGAATAAGAGCATTTTTTTTCTATGTTCTGGAGAGAATTTTAAAGACAAGCAATGGAATAAGCAACCTTAAAATTTAAAAGAAGAAAATAATAACCCTCTTATAATACTAATCATGTTTCCATGAAGGAATTCATGGACATTATTTTTGCTTACCACAACCCTCAGAGATGTCCTATTATATTTCCTATTTTCCAGACTGGGAAACTAAAGAACAGTGCTGTTCACTAACTTGCCCAAGGTCACACAGCTAGTAAATGCAGACTGGGGCTTAGACCCAGGCAGTCTGGCCTTAGATCTGTGCCTTAAACCACTCTGCTATGTTGGCTATCTACAAAAGAAGCAAAACAAAAAACAAACAAAACAACAACAACAACAAATCTCAACCAAAAAATTCAACTCAAAATGGAGAAGAAGCATTTTCATAAATCTATGATTTTCTAGGTTTATTCAAGATATAATTATCATTTGCATTGCCCTTGCAAATTTATCTAAGATTTACCCAATTAGACAGACCTATTAACATAGTTGGGCAATAGAAATTAAAATTTACCAACTACAGGAACTCAGAATTTACCACGTAGTCCAAAGCATTGAAATAAGGTAGCCAGGGCCTTCACCTTATAAGTAGTACCTACAAAAACACCAACAAGAACAATAATATTTCTACTGGTTGAGCATTTACCATGACCTAGGAACTCTGATACACCATACAGCATTATTTCACTTAAGCTTCACAAACATTCTTTAAACTAAAACTTTCATTCCTCCCTTTCTACAGATGAGAAAACTGAGGCCCTGGGAGTTTAAGATTTGTCTACAGTCAAATAAATAAAGTGAAATACGTCATCTGGTATAACAGCCAGTCAGGAGAGGGACAGTAATGCTGGTAAATATATGGCCTCCATGTTTTCATACGGTCATATTTTGTCAATTTGGGGCATTTAACTTTATTTATTTTATGAGCTATGATTGCCTGCTATGGCTCATGGGGAAGCAGCTAGGGAGAAGCCTGTGGTAGAGATCTATGGTTAGTGGTATCAGTGACCTGAGTGCACAGAGGAAAGGTGTGGTACAAGGCCAGCACTGAAGCCCAGGATTACAACATGTTGGTGTGGGCTTCTGAGTGAACAGTGGGCTCCCAGTTAGTTTCCCAGTGTTTCTTGTCACAGTTTTCTTCATCATCATTTCATAACTTCCCAATAAAGCTCTATTGGGATTTTTAAATACAAACATTAAAAATAAAAATGTATCTCCAGATACAAAGGCTTGTTTTTTTTTTTCCTCTGAAAAAAATTCAGAATGGATGAGGGCATGGACTTTGGTGTCAGAGGACCCTCCAGTGGAATGGTAGTTTCACTACTCACTCTTTTGTAACTTACTTTCCTCTCTTTTCCCCCCTTCCTCCCTTCTTTTCCTCTTTCTTTCCTTTCTCTTCCTCCTCCCCCCACCCTTCTTCTTTTAAGTTTCTTATCTTCTGCTCTTAGCTCCCACATCTGTAATCCATAATCCCTAGTTCACAGAGTTCTACAAGGATGAAATTATGTAACATTTGTAAAACACTTGACACTCAGTGTGTGCTCAACAAATGATGGATCATGTTTTTAGACAAAGTTGAAGGACCATGAGGGCACAACATGGTGTCTGATTTAGTAATTGGCATATGAAGTTCTCCATCAATATTTGTTGAACAAATTAATGAATGAAAGACGAAGCATTTCAAAAGAGAAACATAAACGAGGACTCCCACAGGTATAGTATGGTTCCCAAAGGCTCCTCAGAACTACAAATTTGCCTTAACCTATAGGGCCAAGTAAGAACTTTGGCCAGTCGTGTATTCACAGTTGTAGTACACAGACAGAGAAACCTTAACCAAAGCCTATGTAAGTGGGCATGGGGGAAGCAGGGTTTTGTCTTTGGCAATTATTTAGGAAGATAGCGCAATGAGCCATGAGCTCAGGGAAGGAGGAGCAGGGAATGTTTTGGATAGAGAGAAAGGAGTATTACTTACTGTTAGAATTTTCTGTTCTAAGTGTCTGGCCCGGCCCTATTTTATTCAAAGGACCCATACAGACAGCTGCACTGAACCCCCATGAGCCACGTTTGCGTGTTGCACTGAGTTCTGTTAAGCACTAGAGTTTCCCAGGACTCAGATGAAGGAGAGACAAAGGCCAGAGGAAATCTCTGAAAGCGGGGACTTATTCTAAGATGGACAAAACTGTGTGAGGTCATAAAACATCCCATAATTAATCTCCTGTTTTTAATACCTCCCTTCAGAAAAGTAGAATAGGAATGCAGCATCAGTTTTGAACATCAACTCCTGAATAGGCTCTGGGTGTATACACTTGTACGCTACATACACCCGCACATAAGTCTTGTGTACTTCTTATCCCTTACGACACTGCCAGGAAGTGGCAGATGGCACTGCCATCTCCTCCAAGTTGGAGACCAAAAAACCATCTCAGAGCCCAGAGCTTTAGGTTACACAGGTAGCAAGGAGAAGAGCTGGGGCTGGTGCCCAGTGCTGTCCCAGTGCTGGCGTCACTATCCCACTTCTGCACCCCCAGAACAACTGGGGCCACAGGTACCCCGAAGCCCCTGGGAAGTTTCAGTGTCTCTGACTGACTTGCCGAAATTCACTTAGTTAAAATAATTAATAGCAGAGTGAATAAATAATGTAAGTAAATAAGTACAAATAAGTTAAGAGCTAATTGGGAAGATACTAACATCCCCTGATATTTATCAGACACCAATCATTTCACTTCCGATCACGAACGCCCTATTGTCTCAAAATCCTGGAGGGGTTCTCAGATCACAGCTTAAAATATCATTATGGAATACCCAAACAACCTCCTGATCATTAAAATGCTGTTCCTAGAGAAAAAAATAAATGGGTACCAAATTTTAAATAGGAAAGTTGCCCATAAATCTTTAAGACATAACATGTGGGGGCGCCTGGGTGGCTCAGTGGGTTAAAGCCTCTGCTTTCAGCTCGGGTCATGATCCCAGGGTCCTGGGATCGAGCCCCGCATCGGGCTCTCTGCTCAGCGGGGAGCCTGCTTCCTCCTCTCTCTCTGCCTGCTTCTCTGCCTCCTTGTGATCTCTGTCTGCCAAATAAATAAATAAATAAATCTTTAAAAAAAAAAAAGACATAACATGTGGGAGTTGCCTGTGCTATGGTGAGTGTTGTGAATTGTGTTAGACTGATGATTCACAGACCGGTACCCCTGAAGCAAATAATACATTATATGTTAATAGAAAAAAGTTACTAGCAAACTTTGATTGGATATTACTATGGATGTTAAAAGCACAGATAATCAAATATAAATCTTATAACTTTCAAAGATTTATGGATTTGTAGATCTAGAAGCCTTCTTTACTCTAAGTAATTCATGAGCATACAGGTAGGACAAAGCTAAATCAACCACAATGGAGAGAAGTTGGACGTCTAGATAGAAAAATGATACTCGTTAATGGTCCTCATAACATTTATCTTACGTATGGTTAGAGATACCTGGAAAATATGTAAGAATGTGGGAGTTAACGGAAATCTTTGTGAAGGGTTTCAGAATTGTAAGAGGAGAAAAAAACCAAATGTGTGTGCATTCATATTCTTTCTAAAAATAATTAAAATAATTAAAATTTAAGATGACAAAATCACTAGATATGAAATCACTAGATATACAAATTGTGGGGGAGATTCTTGTGAGATTTACAGGCTTCTATATTGATATATTTTCTAGATATTATAGGAGTACTTGTTTTCCAAGGCAACACTGCAAGTGTTACCATATTGCACCATGTACAAATGTTTTGAAATTGAAAGTGTTTCATAACATTTCCTTATCAATATGGAACATTATGAGTCACAATGGTGCCATCTACTGGGAAGCCACTGAACTATGAAAATAGAATAGCATGGTTTGCATTTAATGAAAAAGTAATATAACCCTGATATCCTTTTTATGAAGAAATTCCATTAACTAGTGTTTTTTTATTTAGGGGTTTTAATGGGTCCAGCTAATGTCCTGGTAAGCAAAAACTTCCCAACATACAGTTCTCTCACACTTGTTTTCTCCCTTTTATTTTGACATCATTCGTGTGTGTGTGTGTGTGTGTGTGTACGTGAGTGAATTATTTTTCCTACAATTTACTTGAGTCAAATATGAGAAGAGACTTTAAAAATGAATAATTATTAAAGTTTTGTAATTTTAGTAAATAATTACAAAGCTCAACAAGTGACAACTTAGAAGGGTTTTTCTTCAAGCTAACGTGCTATTAGCTCTCCCAGGAAAGTCACTGGTATTTAAAAAGCCTTTGATGTCTTAGTCAGTGCAACACATAACAGCGGGTTTGAGTTAGTGAAATCATGCTCAAGCTTTCACTAGTGTTTGTCAAAGCATCATCTGACATATCAAAAGGAAACTAAATATTCAATATATCCCATGGTAGATCTAATTGTTACCTTCAACCTGTAGCAAGACTTCTGGAATGAGAGTGAATGTAATGTGTTGCATTACTGAATTTTCAGCCAAATATAACAGAGGAAAACATTTTCTTACATAGATATAACTGTAAGATGACAGACAGCTGGTTCTTAGTTAACCCTGGGTGTTTTAGCTGTTTTGCAAACTTACTACAATACATTTTGATTCCCGGTCTCAGTTTCCATCATTACTCAGAACTTCTCCAGATCACTTTATCTACTAGAGTAACTTCAGAGAACGAAAACAAGTAAGGGTCCAAGGAACAAAACATGCTCCTAAATCAGATAAAAGATGTTTGCATTGTTATTCAGCTTTATATGTATAGATTCATTCATTCATCTACAACTTCAATAGACAGTTATTTTCAAACCCTACTACATGCAAAATATCAAATTTAGAGAGAAAATGTCTCTGTCCCTCCCAGTGGTACATTCTAGTGTAGGAAACACCACAACAAACACTAAAGATCATTTCCAACACAGCTGATCTGAGTGGATTTTTTTTAATAAACTTACATACAGTACTATGGATATATTTTCTTTTCCTATTTTAACAAATGTTTACACTAAAGTATAATGAGTTAGGAGCATAAATTAATCACATAACATAATTGCTGAATTTTATTCAGTTATATAACAAATCTAATGTACAAGAAAAATGGGACTAAAAGAGCAGGTAAATTTGTTACACACAGTTTTTAAAGAAACAATAAGATGTGCATTTATGAATTTTTTATTAACCAAGGAATCTAAACTCATATACACATGTGTGTGTACATCCATATATTTTTCCATGGGAAAAAATAATTGAGTCTGAGTCAAAATAACTCCTACTCTAGAAGTGGACAGCATTCTTTTTTTTCTCCACTATGTATTGTACAGGACAAAAATCCTATAGGACACCAGTCACACTTAGAGCAATGATATGAGATACAATGATACAAATTATTTCTTTCTCATTTTCTTTGGCTGTACCAGGTTGACTGAGTCATGCTGTCCCCTCAGCTTCCTAGACTGAACTCACTCATTATTTATGCAACAAGTATAAACTGAATTCCAGAATCTGAAGCTGGTTTTCTTCACTGAATGAAGTAAGAATGGCCTTGCCCCCAAAAGAGTGTATAACCTCGTAGGAATAGAAAAGAGTAAAAGTCAAGGGCAAATATCATGATAAAAAAAGGTGGGGGTGGGGAGAAGGTTAAGTGAGCACTGGGGAGGGTCAGTAATCTGAAATTTTAGCCTATAAGACAAAGAGGATCAGGGTCAGCCTTGAGGCCAAGCGCTCCTTAGGCTGAGATCTGGGCACAAACAGTAGAGAAGGGAGCTGAGGTCTCACACTTTCTCCTTGGAATAAAAATCAGAATGTGCAAAAAAAGCCCTGAGGTTCAGAGATAAAAATGGAGGTCTGAAAAGAGTTGTTGGGTATGAGCCTGGATTCAGGGACTACATTCTCTCCTGGTGGATTTACTCTATTTTAAAATATATTTCTTTTCATTACACCAAGGTAAGAACTTGTTTCTATATAACTTCTTTCTCCTTTCATATGGTTATGAGCCCTTTGAACTAGGTGTCTTGTCGTATATACTGTGTACCCCCAGCTAATCAGCTAATCACTCATATTGAAAAATGTTTAATGAGTCTCTGTTGAAGGAACGAGTAAAATAAAATTAATAACATCAAGCTTGAAACTAACTACACTTCATTTCAGACTTTATAATTTGCTTGCAGTGATCACATACTATTTGGATGCAGGTGGAGATCAGGAACCATTGTTGATCACAACTGTGCTCTAGTTTCCCTCTGTTTTGTTGTTTTTTTTTTTTTTTTAAATCTGTGGCCCCATCTCAGCATCTGCCTGAAAAGACTAGTCCATCATAAGCACTCCCAATCCAAGGTCTTTGTTTTGCTTTTTGCTTTTAATCACAGGACCGCCCTTTCCTAGTGGAGTAGATCTAATCTCTGGTGTTTGGCTCTCTTCCATTATACCAACTTCTTCACTGGATACATAGGAGCTTGACCTTTGCAAAGAAATCATAAGTTCTCCCCAGCTACTTCTGAGTCCAGAACTCAAACAAAAGCCAAGGAATAGGGAGCATCTCCTTTTCTGCTGAAATCACTGTCCACTGACTCTACTCAAATAAAAAAGCAAATAGAGATTTTGCATTACATCACTTGCCCTTCAGAAGATATATGTTCATGCTCCCACCAACCGAGCGTCCTGATGTTTTGCTGGCTTGTTTAAGCCTATGCTGTTGAGATTTCAACTTCTCTGCTATTGTCTGCCAAGTGGCAGTATTGCACTAGGATAGTGGAGAAGATGGTGGAACTAGTGAAAGGGAAAATACTACTTGGTTAAAAGTAACAGAAACTTTTAGGACATTTTTAGTCCAGTTTTGCTTTTCACAACTTGGAAAAATAAGTATTTTGACCCAGATTATACAGACTAGTGATTCTATGTTACCATATCTAAGTGTGCATGTTTTCTCCCACACTGATCCCTTTATTTGTTTTTCCTAAAGGCTAAACTTGAACCTAAAACAGAAATTAAAGGGGAAGAGCAGTATTTGGGGAATTAAATTCTAGTATCTGGAAGACAGTTTGACAGGCTGTACTTTTGAAAGCCTTTCTCATCCCCAAACAAGCTACTAGTGTTCGTGCAATATACTGCATCCCTTTGAAATCTTGGGAAAGTAATCTTGTGTGTTTAGACAGCGGCATCTTGGGAACATGAGCAGGGAACATGGGAACCAAATTTAGGCCACACAAAATTCTGACTTTAAAAGTAGTAAGACCTGGCTGATTTGAGAAGAGAGGAGCTGCTTCTAGTGTAATCGTGAAAGTAGCCTTTTAAAATAAATTGCTTAGAGATTCAGTGTTGAGTTTTATAGCAATATAACATATATACATCAAAATGCACAAGTCACAAGAATACAGTTCCATGGCTTTTTACAAAATGAACACACCATGTAATAGTAAGAAAACAAAACACTACCAGTTACTCCCACCCCACCATGACTCATTTATCTCCTTAAAGGAAAACATAATTTTGATTTTTATTATAGTAGACTGACTTTGTCTATTTTTGGACTTTCCATAAATAAAATTTATAGAAAATAAATCAGGGTGCCTGGGTGGCTTAGTCATTAGGTGTCTGCCTTTGGCTTGGGGCATGATTCTGGGGTCCTGGGATCAAGTCCCACATCGGGCTCCCTGTTCTGTAGGAAGCCTGCTTCTCCCTCTCTCATTTCCCCTGCTTGTGTTCCCTTTCTTGCTGTGTCTCTCTCTGTCAAGTAAATAAATAAAATCTTTAATAAATCAATCAATGAATCACACTATGTAGTTTCTACCTTTTGCTTTATGCTTGACGTTTTTGTTCATCATTATTTTGGTAAGAGTCTATGTTGTTGAATGTACCTAGAGCCTGTTTATTTTAACTGCTGAAGAGTCATCCATTGTATAAATATTCTATTTGTTTTTTGTGTTCCATTGTTGATTGATAGGTTGTGTCCACCGAAGGTTTTAAAAATACTGCTGTCGTGAACATCCTGGTTCACATTTTCTGAAATACAAATCTACTTATTTCTGTTGCACCTATACCTAGAAGTAGAACTGCTGGACCATAGGGAAGGAGTACATTGAGTTTTACTGGATGTTACAAAACAATTTTCCAAATTGGTTATACCAATGTATGCCTCCGAAGGCAATTTTTTCAGGAGTTTCAGGAATTCTATGGTCCTTGCCAACACTTGGTTTTATCTTTTTTGTTTTTGTTTTTGTTGTTTTATTTAACAGCCAGATTAATGGATAAGTGATGGTATCGCTCTACGGTTTTAACTTAATTTAATAATTTCTTGATGAATAATGACGTCGAGCACTTTTTAAAAATGTTTATTGACTATTTGTCTATTTTTATTTTGACTTCTCTGGCAGTACCTTTGGCCCTTTCTCCTTTGTTTTATTGGGTTATCTGTTTTTTTTTTTTCTTATTTATTTTAGGAGTTTTTTTAAATCTATTTTTAAAGATTTTATTTTTTTGACAGAGAGAGCACAAGTAGGCACAGCATCAGGCAGAGGGAGAGGGAGAAGCAGACTCCCCACTGAGCAGGGAGCCCATTGAGAGGCTTGATCCCAGGACCCTGGGATCATGACCTGAGCCAAAGGTAGCCACTTAACTGACTGAGCCACACAGGCACCTCTATTTTGAGTTTTGTAAATATATTTAATTGATATATAAATCTTTTAGTTATTATGTGTATAACAAATACACTTCTCTCACTCCCCTTCATGAGATGGTATCTCTGATAAAGGTAAGTTTTTTAGTTTTAATTGAGTCCAATCAATTGTCAATATTCTAATTGTCAATATCTTTCTCTAAATGTTTGTTCTTTATGTGTCTTATTTTTAAACATGTGCCAAATCAAATATTTTTAAAATATTCTATGACATTTTCAAGAAATATTATTGCTTGGGGCACATCAGTGGCACTGTTCGTTAAGCATCTAATTCTTGGTTTCAACTCAGGTAGTGATCTCGTGGTTGTAGGATCAAACCCTGCGTCAGGCTCCATGCTCAGCACCAAGTCTCCTTAAGACTCTCTCGTGCTCTCCCTCTGCCCCCCACCCGCCTCTCTTTCTTTCTCTCTCTCTCTGTGTGTCTCTAAGTACATAAATAAATCTTAAAAAAAAAAGAAAAAAAAAGAAATATTCCTTAGCTTCACATTTCAATCCTGAATCTACCTGAAATTAATTTGTGTGTATATCTCAAATAAGGAGTAAGTGCAGATATTTTCATTGTAATTCCAATTGATCTGGAGCTATTTACTAAAAAGAATATTATTTCCTTACAGCAGGAGAACAGAAACCATAGTGTCACACATGCACCTAGTCAACCCAGAAGGGACATCCGTGACATGCTGTTGTCTAGATCTAGTCATATGACCCAACTAATTCTAAGAACACAAGATCAACAAGTGAAGTATTTGTGAATATTATTTTTGCTGCCATATTTGCCAAGATAATAATTTCTTTTTTCAATTAATATCTTTATTCATCGAGCTAGAAGCATCTTTTTTTATCTTATTTTTTAATTCAATTAATTACCATAAAGTACATCATTAGTTTCAGAGGCAGAGTTCAGTAATTCATCCATTGCATAAATACCCAGTGTCCATCATATCACATGTCCTCCTTAATGCTCATCACACTGTTACCCTGTCCACCCACCTGCCAAGATAATGATTTCTGTCATATATGGAAAAGATGCTGTATCATTTTACTATTTATGCACTGGGAAGATTAAACAATAACATTTTCTTTTTTAAGAAAAATCCAAACAGAGACTGATATTTTAAAATTAGCTGGGAAATTAACTAGCCAAATTCGTTGGTTTTTAAATATCCTATCTCGTGGAAGTTTCATTGTGGCCAGCATGTCCTACCTCACACATTAATACCAACTTCCAACAATACAGTACTAATAACAATGCAATAATAATAAAATCCCAATTTTTTTCACAGATAACCATGAATTAATAAAGTAGTGGGGGGCCTGAATGGCAGAGTCGGTTAAGCATGTGACTCTTGGTTATGGCTCAGGTTGTGATCACAGGGTCATGAGATCAAGCCCCTTGTTGGGTTCCGTGCTTAGTGCTGAGTCTGCTTGAGATTTTCTCTCCATATCCCTCCGTCCCTCCTGCTCATCATGCTCTCTCTAGCAAATAAATACATAAATCTTTTAAAAAATAAAATAAATAAATAAAAATAAAATAAAATAATAAATAAAATATATAAAAATATTTATATATAAAATAATAAATAAATAAATAAATAAATACATAAAATAATAATAAAACAAAATAATTAAATAAATAAAGAAAGTAGTGAAGACAGGCAGAAGAGGCAAGCACAAAGCATATTGTGTGTATAACTGCCTGTTGATTATACCTTCCTTGGGAGAAAGGATCATCCCTTAGCCTTTTGTTGTTGTTCCTGCTTTATTTTGTTTTGTTTTGTGGTGATTGTCATTGTTGTGTTTTAATACTCATTGTACGTGGCACAGAATTTGACAAGGAACTCAGTCCATAGAGTGTCTTTCCCCACCCTCCTTGCTTCAGATATTAGGGAAGTATGTACAAGTAAACTCTTTTCATAGGGGTTATAAGATGTATTTTTGAAATGTTCTTGCAAGATTTTCACAGTATTTTAATAATGGTGTATTTTTTGAATTATATTTCTAGTCCTCCAGGTTCACAGAACATGCAAGTTAACTTCTAAATTCTTTAAAATTTATATTAATGATTTGGGTATAATAATCTAGTATCCAAATATAGATTTTAAGGTCTTTACAACCTTTCCTACATTTGTCTATAATTTTATAACTACACAGAAATGTGCTGTTTTGTTTCAATGTGTAGGACAGATGTGTATTTCTAATGATTCTAGGTTTCTAGACAGCATTTCCTTTTGCCCATTCATTAATTCATTCGTTTATGAGTTCTTTATTGAGTACGTAATTTGCACCAGGTTTTGTGATAAATTGTGTATAAATATGCATAATAACTGCTAAAACCCAAAGAGTGGTTCTTGTTTGCTAGGCACTCTTCCAAGTACTTTACTTGTATTAACTCTCATTATCCTTATTAACTTATAACCTACGAGATTCAGGGAATTAAAGGTGTTCGCCCAGGGTACAAAGCTACTGAGGGACAGAGTAGAGATCTGAGTCAAGGCTGTATTTTTCTAGAGCCAGAGTTTATAATCACTACATGATTTTGCCTCCACTCAGGATGAACAGCTCATGACACTGGTATTCCAGAAAATATTTGAGGTTTTAATTTAGAGTATATTTAAATCCCAGAAAATTTCCTGACTACACTTAAGAATTTAATAAGATACAGGAAAAACTAGCACTAAATTCTAAAGAAGATGTAAAATAAGGATATAATCCCACTTTGTTCATCATCATGTTTAGGTCTTAGGATCTCTGTTGCTGCCTAAGAGTGCACAGTTTAATGAAAAATGCGAAGGCTTTAAAACTTAAGGACAAGCTGTTCAAGGCCACAGCTGGACACTGCTAAGGACAAGCAATTCATCTTTATTGGAAAAAAAATTAAAATTTAAAGTCTGTACGGTCCAAATAATAAATCTCTCAATCTTCACAAGTATGTTTTTAAAAAAAATTTTTTTTTAAACCAGTCAATCTGCCATTGACTTCTCTTTAACTTCTGCATTGAGTGACTAACAATTACTACAACCTCAAACAGCTCTCGCGTAGCAAATTAAAATGATGTATAATCCTTGTATCGGCAAAGGATCCTGATTTTTACAAGATTATTATGAGTCACATGTTTGGCTAACGGCACTTAGTCATGTGTATCAAAACGCAGCACATTCTTACCCAATAAAGTCCTTCCTTCTTTACTAATTAAGATAGTACCAAATAAATAAATAAATAAAGTTACTTACTCAGCCATGAGCACTGAATGCTCCCAGTAGGTAGCCTTTTCACAATTCAATTTCCCCAATGGGACGAGAAGAGGAAATGAAACAACAAATTGTGCTCCTGATGAACTAAGCAGAAGCTGCTATTCTATAGGGAGTCCTGCTAGGTCAATTAGTTCATCATGTGAACAGAATAGCAATCCAGAAACCAATGCTCCAACAACAAAGGTTCAAAAAAGTGAAGTTCAATGGCCTCTTATCACACTGTCCCAATTGGAAACTCCTGGAAACTGGCGTGTGTTTTGCCAATGGCATTTTTGTATATGTGACTAAGCAAAGATTCAAGGTAACTCAAAATGGGAACATTACTTCACCGTTATGTATCTGGGTTAATATACTTACCATCTATGTGTATTTTTCATTAAATGGTATTTACTTGCATTTCCTGAAGCAACTTAAGCAAAAACGGTTATGAAGTAGCAGTACTTTAAATTACTATGCTTTTTCCCCAGTTTTCCAATTGTATATTGTTCAATCTCAAAAGATAAAATATAGCCAGCCGTCGTTTTTAACAATTCCAACTACTTTTAAAATGCATATGTCTGTGATACAATGTTATTTTAGGTCCAAATGGAATCTAGTGTGAACAATGACTACAGGTATTAAAATGAAATTAACTGAGATAGAACTCTTAAGAAATTTGAGAATTCTTTTTTTTTAAAGATTTTATTTATTTATTTGAGAAAGAGAAAGAGAGAGAGAGAAAGAGAGCAGGTGCAGAGGTGGGAGTCAGAGGGAGAGGGAGATGCAGGCTCCCCGCTGAGCAGGAGCCCAATGCAGGGCTAAATACCGGGATGCTGCGATCATGACCTGAACCACAGAGACACTTAACCAACTCACCGCCCCCCCAGGTACCCCAAGAAATTGGAGAATTCTACACAAATGAATATTTTTGCAATAGCAATATCATCTTATGTTTATTATTGTTTAGAGCTTACCAAATACTTCTAACTTGCATTACTTTTTTAGTATCTTACTATTTTGTTGTTTAAAAAACTAAAAAAAGTAGCCTCTAAATCAAATCCTTTACTGTGTTTTGCTTTAAAAAGTATGATCTCTTATAATTTCCCACATTTAGAATCTTTACTTAAAAATTAAAACACACACACACACTAGCATCTTTTCATGTAGGCATTTGATTATTTTTATCATGACTCTGTGAAAATGGGCTGTTATTTCCTTCATTTTACTTAAAAAAGTTGAGGGCCTAAGGTGACAGGTGGTCTTTACTGATGACTAATGAGGCTGAAGTAAACCTCTGGTCTCTCAGTTCTAGACTACTACTTGCACTTCTGAGGTTTATAACCCAGGAATGAACAAGCCAGTGTGTGTAGTATTATCCTGGAGGCTCAAGGTGAATTATGTAGGGTAGGAAGGACGGAAATATGTGATGAAGGAGATAAAAGCTCTATCAGTTGGGCAATATGCATGCATGACTAGATGGAAGAATCACTCACCCTTTACCAACCATGTCTTCTACCTTCTTCCTTTCTACAGGCCTTTCTGACTTTCATTCCATCTTTATTCAGAGGAGGAAAATAAACGAAGATAATAAGGACAAAGGTGAAACCTGTCCAGCTTGGATTCAGTGGTTCATCCTTGCTACCATATCTTTACCAATAACATAAAGTCACCTGCCTCTTTGGGTTTTTGTTGCTCATGCCCTAAAATCCTCACCCTAAATCAATCCAGCTCCCCATATTCTCTGTACTGTATCTTGGCTGTTGAGTACTCATGAAACAATCTCAGAATCAGTTAGCATCTATATAAAATTTATGGTCACCACCTCTGGGCAGGATTTATCAGTTTCTGCATAGCTACTTTTCTCTTTCCCTTCTGTGCTCTGCATTCCTCTTACTTTCCCAGAGTCCTGGAGATGTCTACGGCGGAATTTTCTCCTTTGCCTTTATGGCTCTCTACTGGATCTCTCCATACATAAGCAAATCTTATTTTCCATCTTTAAAAGAAAACACACTTCTCAATTCCGTTTCTTTCTTTTTTTTTTCTTGCTACATTTTTTTAAAATTAACATATAATGTATTATTTGTATCAGGGGTACAGGTCTGTGAATTATTAATCTTACACAATTCACAGCATTCACCATAGCACATACCCTCCCTGATGTCCATCATCCAGCTACCCTATGCCTCCCCTCGCCCCCCCAGCAGCCTTCAATTCCTTTTCCTCCACCAGAAAGTCACATTTGCTCATTTCCTTTCAAGTCAAATATCCCATTCCACTATTCCAATATTTCTTCTGTTCTACTTTATCTCATGTGCTCTCACTTGGCCTCAATACCCATTTCAGTAAATCTGGTGGAAAATACTTAGCCCTCCTTCTATTTGACCTATCAGCAATATTTCACCCAATCCCAGTGGGCCCACTCTTTCCTTGACAGAATCTAAGAGAAGTCATTCCCATGCACTTCTCTTCAGCTTCCTGTATTAGTTTCTCCTTCTTTAATCGATGATCAATGCTGGCTTTTTTTCAGGCACCAGGTGTTCCTAGGAACTCTTCCATATCCTTTTCTTCCTCATAGCCTCCACTTTCATGTCTTCAAATTTTGCATTGTTATGTTTATAACATAGATTTAGATCAACAGTTCAGAGTTTTCTTCTTTACTCTAGAACCATGCAACCATCTCTCTATTTTACTTACTCCATAAGTAGTCCAGACCTCATTTGAAGAGGAAATAAAGTTTAATACTAAACTGATAAACGTTCCCACTTCCACACCTGCACCTGATCAGATTTTCATATCCAGTATATTTCATATTTCATTAGTTCAAGCCAGAAACCTAATAACCATGATATACTCTTTTCTTTTTCAACCCATCAATCACTAAGTCTTACAAATTCTTTCCTTAATATTCTGTAATCTGTTTACATTTTTTTTTTCATTCTTCCAGCCATCTTTCTAGGCCAAAATGCTATAATCTCTTGCCTGTGTTTCAAAATTGCCTCCTGTCTGCTTTCTCCACACCCACATCTCCCATTCAATTAATTCTTCCCATAGTAGTCAAAGTAATCATTAAAATACAGTTTATAGGATTTATAGGTATGCTCATTAAATCACATTCATACAGTTCAAAAGCACAGAATGTTAAATTGAATCACCCCCCCCTTAAAAATATGAGCCTAATATAGCTAAATTTCATTCTTTGATCTCAGCGTAGCACAGTATAGCACTTCCATTTGGAGGGATTTTATGACTCAGCACTAGGAGAGATGCCCTTGTTTATAATCCAATGCCACTGGAACTTTTTCTTTGTAGCAGTTGTTTAATAAAACTCCTGCCCTTCAGGATACAAGCTGCCTCGAGGTAACAACTGCATGTATCTTAAGCACTAAGATCATAGTATATTGACTGGTATGTATTACGTATTCAAAGAACACTGGTTGATTGAGTTCCTAAAAGGAAAATTGGGGGAGAGATTAGACTCAACTAATGCATGTTAATTGCTAACATACTATGTGAGACATACTTCATGTAGGTTCTAAATAGAATATAACAGAGTTTTAGAACTCTATCATCAATTTAACTTTATTTGACAAAATGGTTCAGTCATCTAAGCTTAAGTTTGAGCTCCCCATCATAAGAATGGCATTGTGTAAGGACAAAATGCTATTCTGATTGATATTCATATAATGGCAAGCACACTGAAAAGTGCTGGGTATAGATGCAAATGAATTATGATGCTAGCTAACACAGAACACTTAATATGTTCAATTATGTTTTGATCATTTTACATATATTAATATAATCAAATTTTGTAAATACCTATGAGATGGGTACCACTGTTAGCTCCATTTTATAGATGCAGAAACTGATGGTTGCAATACTTAGTGATTTGCTCAACTTGTAAGTGCCAATGCCAGGATTGAGACCCAGATAGTCTAGTTCCAGATTTTAAGACTGTACTATGTGTACCCTCTTTATAATATTAGCCCAATTATTATTCTCCACAACTTGAACAGACTATTTTCTTAAACCAAATAGTTAAATATTGAAAACTTATGCTACTTCTGTCCTTTTATAATCCAGCCAGAGTAGGAAAAGAATAAAGTTTAACAATTCCCATTAGTGTAACATTTGATACGTTTCCATTTCTTATAATTTTTTTCTACTATGTTGAATATTTTTCATTAGCTTAACATTAAGCTACTTACCATTTTTATAAGATCGTTCATATGCCACAAAACACATTTATATTATACTACAATTAATCCTTTATTTAATGTTATATGTTTTGATTCAGTGATAACCTTATATATTTACTATGGGTGAAACTGTCAATTAATTAAAAATACAATTAAACCAGTCTATAATACCACCAGGATTTTGTATTATCCAAAGGATGGATATTATTGATTGAGCTAAACATAAAAAGAATTGAAATATATCCCAGATGTTATGCAGTTAAATATACCTGGTTCCAGGATTTCTGTAAATTATAGTTGATGCCTGACACAGGAAACCCCAGACTAGCAGAATGGAATCTATGTATAAACAGAGCTAAAACCTAGAATCAATAGACAAATGAATAATGTGTTCTATTGGAAATGGGGATTTAAAAAACAGTACACACTTGGGTGAGAAAATCAGAGAACACTATATGGTAGTTAGAGCATCAAGTCCCATAAGAAAGTCTAGCTATAAATAAGATGGCCCAACATAAATTATACAAAACATTACCCCCAAATTCTGGCCATGCTGTTAGTTCTACCTCCTTGATAATCAGTGTCAATATCGAAGACTCAATTCTCTGTCCTCCTTTCAATCCCCCAATTCTGGACTCATTTGTACCATCTGTCCTGACTTCTTCACATCCCATAACTCTTGAACCCACTTGAGACTATACTGTAAATGTTGGGCTGGAACCAAAAAACTCAATGCAAAGATTCTTTCTCTCATTTTCTTCCCCACGGGGAACAAAACAAAACCAATAAAAATCTGATTTTTCTTGCAATCTTCACCTCCTCCATTGTCTTCCCAGTCTTTCCTTAGGTCCCCTGCTAGCTCCCCTTTGTTTCCATGCTCCATCGCACTTCTCGGGGGACCTCAGTTACTTTCATGCTAATAACTCTGGCAGTCTCGTTTTTCTCAAGAGCTTTTTCCCTAGGTTCCTAGATCCCCTGCCCAGTGTTTCATTGACACATCTCTATACATACCTCACAGATGTTTCCAACATTGTATATCAGAAACCAAAACATCCTCTAACCTTTTAAGTTCTACTCTCCTTGGAGATGTATATGAATAAATGATGGTACCACCTATATAGTTTAACAAGCCAGAAGTTTGGATGCCATCTTTGACTCCTCCCTCTCTTTAGTCTCCACATAAAGTGAGTTCTTGATCATATCTAGAATAATGTTTCCAATTGCGACAACCACAAGTGATATAAATAAATGTGGAACTCTGTACAGCAGGTAAATGGATATATACGTGTCTCTATACTTTCGCTTCAGGTGTTCTGTATACCTAAAACCACTCTAAAATGTGATCTATTAATTAAAAACAAAAAAACCCCAGGAATATAGAAAGAAGAATGCTAATGGCAAAGAGATTTAAAACTATGTTATGTAAAAAAGAAATAGACACTTCAAATATTCATCTTCATGAAAAAGATGAAGATAAGTCATGATAACTGCCTTATAAAATTACAAAGGTAAAAGGAAGAGGCATTCAGTTGGCCCCATGAAAGCAAAGCAGGATTCACTACAAGAAACCACAGAGAAGCAGCTTTAAGCATAAGAGAAAAAGTTATTTAAAAAAAAAAACAAAACAAAACTGAAAGACAATGAACTATGAAGTCATTTATTCAACACAACACTTTTGGTTTTAGCAAGTACTTTTTAAATATCTATCATCCTGTTTAATTAGCACCACAATTATGTTCCTATGTAGGAAAACAAATATTATCCTCATTTTATCAATGAGAAATGAAGACAATGAGCCTTAGATTATTTGAGTGATCTGGCC
Organism: Enhydra lutris kenyoni; assembly: GCF_002288905.1. Lineage (NCBI taxonomy): Eukaryota > Metazoa > Chordata > Mammalia > Carnivora > Mustelidae > Enhydra > Enhydra lutris. Next base: position 53,540,049 of record NW_019154105.1, read on the forward strand.
AAAGCTATCACAGTAAGTCTCTGTTTATGACATTTAAGTAATTCTTAGTACACAGTGGTGTCTTACCCAATAGTTTCTTTATTCCTAGGGTCACCCACTAGCATAAAATAAGAGTTCAGAAAATATGAGTTGAAGAAATAAAATAATTAATCACATGATGTATAAATAAAGCCTGGGTTTAAACCCAGGCCTTTTAATTTTAATTTTTATAAAGAGAAGGTATAATTAAGTGACTAATAATACACTGTGTAGAATACAGAGAGGAGAAAAAGGGAAATTCTATTCTGGAAGCAGTCTGTTAAGAAGCACCCAAAGAGGGCCACAACTGGCATTTCTTTGTCCCTGTTTCTCCCCGGGGTGTAATAAAGGTAAAAGGAATTAATGGAGACACAAAGAAATGGGTAAACATCTTGTGTTCATGGAGTGGAAGACTTAATATTAAGATGTTTCCATTACCCAAAGCAATCTACAAATTCAATGCAATGTTTATCCAATGACATTTCTTCAGAAATTAAAAAAAAAATAATTCTACAATTCATATGGAACCACAGAAGACCACAAATAGCCAAGTAATATTAAGAAAAAAGAACACAACTGGAAGCATCACACTTCCTGATTTCAAAATATATTACAAAGCTACAGTAACCAAAAGAATATGGTACCAGCATAAATACAGACATACAGACCAATGCAACAAAATGGAGAGTTCAGAAATAAATCCATACGTATAGGGTCAACCATTCTTTAAGGGGGGGGTACCAAAAATACACAATCAGGGAAGGACAGTCTGTTCAACAAATAGAGTTGGAAAAACTGCATATCCACATGCAAAAGAATGAAATTTGTCCCTTATCTTATACCTTTCACAAAATCAACTCAAAATAGATTTGAAAACTTCAACAGAAGACCTGAAATCAGGGGGACCTGCATGGCTCAGTTGGTTAAGCTTCAGGGTCCTAGGATTGAACCCTGCATCAGGCTCCCTGTTCAGCGGGGAGTACACTTTTCCTTCTGCCCCTCCCCTTGCTTATGCTTGCTCTCTCTCTCTCTGAAATAAATAAATAAAATCTTTAAAAAAAAAAAAAAAAAAGACCTGAACTCAGAAAAATTCATAGAAGAAAGCATAGGGGAATAGCTTCATGACTTTGGTTTTGCAATGATTTCCTGGATGTGACATCGAAAGCACAGACAACACAAATAAAAATAGACAAGTGGGATGACATCAAACTAAAAAGCTTATGCACAGCAAAGGAAACACCAAATAGAGTGAAAAAGATACCCCACAGAATGGGAGAAAACATTTGCAAACCACATGCATGATAAGGGGTTAATCTCCAAAATAAGGAACATCTATAAATCAATAGCAAAAACAACCCTAATAACCCAATTATAATAATAACCAATGGGCTAACAAAGACAAGGACTAGAATAGACATTTCTCCAAAAAAAGATACACAAATGGCCAACAGGTATTAAAAAAAAAAATCATCATCTTCACTAATCATCAGGTAAATGCAAAACCAAACCACAATGAGATATCACCCCACATCTTGTCAGGACAGCTATTACTAAAAACACAAAGACAGCAAGTACGGACAAGGATATGATGAAATTGGAACCCCTATACACAGTTAGTGAGATGCAAAATGGTGCAGCTTCTCTGGAATCCAGTATGGAAGTTCCTCAAAAATTAAAACTAGACCTTATGACCAGCAGTCTCACTGCAGGCGTTTGTTCAAAAGAACTGAAATCAGCATCTCAAAGAGGTAACCAGCAGTCCCATGTTTTACTTCAGCACTACTCACAATAGTCAAGACAAGGAAATAACCTGAATATCAATTGACAGATGGATATGAGAATGCATAAAGAGAATGTCCTATACACAAACAATGGAATATTATTCAACCTTTATAAAAAACGGAAATTCTGACATTTGCAACATGCATGAACCTCAAGGACATTACAGAGTGAGTAAGTTGGACACAGAAAGACAAATACTGCATGACTCCAATTACATGAGTTATATAAAATAGTCAAATTCGTAAGATCAAAGGATAGAATCATTGTTGCCAGATGCTATGTGGAGGGGAAAATGAGGAGGTATTAATCAAGGCATAAAGTTTCAATTCAGCAAGAAGTAACTTCTAGAGATCAACACTGTATCTATTATTAGCAATACTATACTGGCTACTTGGAAATTTATTGAAAGTAGATCTCTTGTGTTCTTACAATAAAATAAAATTTGAAAACAAGAAAGATAAAGATTGATTTCAGAAGAAAACATTCCTTCTCTGTATCTCCATCTCTTTTGCAAACTATTAACCTCTCTGGTAATAACACCCAGGCATAGGATTGTTATGAACATGATATGACATGTATGTGAAAAGAACCAAATGAAACACTTCCCCCACGTTTATAACTAGCTGATAGGCCATAGAAAGTATGGCATATTAGGCAACACAGTCATCAATCTCTGAAGAATGAGGAAAAATATTTGAGCATTAATGATCTATTTGATTAGCATGTCTTGTTCATTTTTATTCATTTATTCTTTTAATTAAATGAGTTAACTTTAAAAAGTGCTGCGAACAGTATCTGGTACACAGTGGGAGCCTACATGGTATTTGCTATATATATACATTCATACATAAAAACATTTATTAAATGCCTACTGAATTCAAGGTCAGCGATCTAAAGGTAAAACAAAGATGTGATCTACTTTTGTTTTTGTTATTATATGCTCTATGCCAAATTATTTCAAAGGTATGTATATGGATGGATGCAAGGGTAATAAAATGTAGTTTGGAAGTACTTCTAAATATTTACTGTAGTTAGTTGGTCCTTATGATCCATCTTTCAAAAATATTATTTTACTTATACTAATTAATTATATTGTTTGACATTAAAACAGCAAAACCATCTTGTCCAAGCTGTTTCAAAAATTCCTGCATCATATAACCATATAATAAATTGCTTGGAAGAGTGTGGGGTTTCTACTGTTGTTACTTTTCTTCTAAAAACTTCTATAATTGGGTTTTAATGAAGGTAAAAGGTCAGGGTTTGACTTAATATGGGATTCATATTTTCAACAGTTGAAGTTTGGTCTGCATGACAACAGTTATAAAATTTTAAAATTTAATGATTAATGCTAAGAGCTAACATGCAGCTATTATAAAGGTAATATAAATGTTTTTATTTGCAATCTGACTAATGATGCAATGCTTATTTAACTGATCAAGGAAGAGACTAAAATAATGGCTCACCTCTATACTGTTGCTGGAATGCTCTATTAACGATTAAATTTAACCACGTCACTTATCTTCTGGGGGAAAAAAATGTCCCTCCAAGGTCTCTAATGCTTACAGGATAAAATCCAAAATATCTTGGTTCTGGACCTTAATCATCTTTATCTTCGGAAACACTGCCCCCTACAGGCACTTGACCAAACAGCTATCCAAAGTATGCCACATTTCCCAGACACATATTCTCCGGATCCTCCAAATCTCTGTATGCTGGAATGGGCCAACAGAGGTCTATTTATCAGCTCAGAAATAACCTTCTAATTTGTTATCTAGCAAACACCCACTCATAAATGCTTAGTGTTTATGTACATAGAGAAATTATAATTTTGTAATTAAAACGGGAACATGGTCAAAAAGTTAAGGTAAACATGCTTCCATTTGCTTGTTGTAGAGTAAAAGGTGTTCAGGATGGTGGACAGGTGGGTATGCAAAGTAAAAGCAACACTTTCCTCAGAGAGTCTCTGAGCCATCATGGTTTCCTATCCAAAAAACCCAGCCACCACCACCACCACCAACAAAGCCTTGAGATTATTTCATGACCGGCTAGGATCTATCAAGCTATACAAGAAAAAGAAATTACTCTGTCCAGGATTACTGCCATCAGCTACTACAGTATGAGACCTTAGTGCTTTACTTACAGAACTCTCTACTGACAAATGATAGAACTGTATAATAATAACTGCAAAACACCTATTCTTTTTAAGAATAGATCCTGAAAGATGTTTTTATAAACATGCCCTCGGGCTGGTTACTGAAACGCAATACGCAGACCGCCAAGAGGGAAGGGAACACACTCCTTCTAATGAAGACTTCTGATGCATTTCATCTTGGGTAGCATGAAAAAGTCGGAAGCTATGGTACTTTAGGAAAGTTTGGATCTTTCTCTCCAAGTGGTCCTACAGTTTGAAGAATGAAAGAAAATGTGTACAGCAGTCTTCAATTTATAAAAAAGTGCTGATTGAATAGACGAGAGTAGTAGATTTTTTGGAGCAGTGTTAACGCTGTGAACACACCCATGGGGGTAAAACCTTGTTATTTTCAAACAGTAATCCAACAAACACTTTAAGCAGAGATTTTACAGAATTTCAAATATGTTAAGGAAATCTTTAGTAAAGTTACATACACTTGTCTAAGGGAACACTGAGATACATTTTTTTTTTTTTAAACACAGCATGCTCGGGTTTATGCTGTAAAAAATTTTTGAAACTATTTCCCTCAGTTGCAATATATTTTCAAATTTCTTTCTCATGTGTTTTTTTCATCAAAACCCCTTTACACTTGCCTGACTTTAATCCAAGGACTGCTAATACACCATCTGAAGTAGGCAAATGATGGCAGTTCTCACACTTTCTCCTCCTGTCACCACGAATTCTTTTATTGTGCAGCTGAGGCTGATGCTAATACAGCTGAGAAAAGTCATCATAATGATAATAAAACAATACCACCCCAACCATCTTTTATTAAGTCATGCTGTGCAAAGGCAATCTGCATACAGATCCATGCACAACAGGATGTGATTGATTCGGCCCTGCGGGGCTGTCCCAATAAAGAGCGCTGGCTGCCCCTTGTCCTTGTGATCACCAATGTAGTAAATGTTGACGCACGTGGCTTTCCAGGCAAAACAGCTAATCCTGGTTCAGCCTGACAAGCCATGAATTGTCAGTAACGAGCAGAAGCTTTCAACGTCTGAAAAATGATGATGGCTTCATCCTCTTACGTAGGAAGCTCTTGGAGAAAGAAAAGTGGGAGCAGAGAAGGAGCATGATGAAAGCAGAGGAGCCTGCACTGTGGCTTCTGGAAGCCTCATAACTCAATGGCTCACTCATTTAGTTTACGTTCCTAGAGACACATGCGCATGTCACCAGCTATATGAAATAGAGCCAGGGGGGCCTCAAACACGGCAGAGTGGTTTCTCTAACACAACTGAGAGGGTGAAAATATAATTATAAAATCAAAGAGTCAGGGTTTATAAAGATTTTCAAGACTCAAGAGCAAAAATAACCTGTGTATGGGAAAACATGTGCTAACCGCAGCTAATAATGGTAACATTTTCCTTACCAACAGACAGCCATACCCATTCTTCTGGTCAATGCTCCTTGCTGCTTCCCAACTCACTCCCACATATCAGAATACTGAGGGGACCACAAGCAAAGAAATCTAATCAGGTTTCTCTTTGCTCCACAGATTCTCAGAATGGAAGAAGTCAGAAGAAACTGAAGTAGTATAAGCAAGAAAGCACTTATATGTTCCTCTTAATTATTAGGTATAAAAATGTGTCATGCTGACAATGGGCATACTATCTACTTTACCTGAAGAACACAAGCTTACTACAGTCTCCTGGAACTGATGCGTGATGGCTGGCATCCCTGACAATCCTGCATTCCTACCTCTGAGTCAGTACCCTGTTTCTTCCTCTAGGGGTCAGCACACTAGTGCTGTTCAGGATACGAGCTTTGAACATGTTTTCATGAAACTAAGTATCTTCAAAAGAAATAAGGAAAGAAGTACAGAGATGCTAAGAAATCTTTACTGGGTCTATCTTTTTAAATAACCACACCGAGAAACCTCTCTTGACAACACGAGTCAGTTTAGGAGTTCTCAGAACCTACAATTCAGAAAGATAACCAAGTCATCAATCATTTATTCAAATATTCTACCGTCAGGACTATACAGTTGGATAAATCAGAAATCATGCCAAAACATATTTTAACCATGTACTTTAAAGTATTCATATTTTCAACAATATGGTTTTAATAATTTAATTGCATCCTTAAAATTCCAGCTTCAATCTAACGTATTAGCCATAAAAGCAATTTATCCGCTGAACAACGCTGTCAACTTCTGTAAAGAAGGTACTTTCTATGACAAATATGATCTCTTCCACAGTTAAACAAACATTTGTGCAGTGAAATTACTAGCTGTTTTCTTGGTGGTCTCTATTCATGTGTATTTCACTGTCTGTTACATTCCATCTTCCACACTTTGCCTATTGTTCAAGAAGAGTCATTTCATGCCTCAGGGACACCTGATGTTCCTGAGATGGGTTACATACATTGTGGCTGATGTACTTCAAACCTACCAGATTATCTCCAACAAGAGAAGCCTGGAGAACCAATGCACGGTTTTATAACAACTTCTGTCGTTTAATTTATAAAGAAAAATTGCTCCAATAACTCGAACATTTTTTACAAAAAGGCTTTTTGGTTTTTAGAACCAAACAGATATTTATAATAAGAACAACTTGCCTGGATACTCCCTGAGGTACAGTGTATTTTCCATCCTTAAATGGATTATTTATGGGTACTATAAAAGTGCAATGCTGGAAACAAAATTATGTAAGATTATGAAATCTGGGAATGTGGGCTTTTTTGTTTCAGTTCACTTGAAAATTAACTTGAACGCAAAGGTACTGTTTTAAGAATTTTGTAGCATATAATTAAGTAACGAGCTTCAGTACATTTCAATGAAATAACAAAAACAAAAGCATCCTTTGAGAGTATTTTAGGAATAGTCTAATTAACTTAGGATATTATAAAAACAAATCTTTTTCAAAATGTTCAACAGTTATGAGTTTGATAAATAATATGCTAATGGTTTCAGTTAAGATTTAATTTTACCTCCTTTTAATAAATTTTTAGTTTAAAATGTTAAAGAAGCACTACTTCTAGTTGAAAAATAGGACAAAAACCTAAAGTAGTTCATTCTTCAATTTGCCTGCAACGCCATAGTAACTTTGTGATGTATTTTTCAAAAGACTTTTCAAATCACTGCTAGATGGTTTTAGGAACTCAGTCCATGCTCTGGAACCCCTCTGTTAGAAGATATCAAAGCCGATACAGCTTGTATCCTAATACCATCTCTGTGTCATTTTTCCTGTAGTCCCCAGCAATGGTTTAGCTGGAAAATTCCGTGTTAGTATTAGTCACAACCGTGTTAGTACTATCTTTTATTTAAAGTTGCTTATTGGTGAAGTTTAGATCAATAGTGCCAATTATTCAATGCACTGCAGCTTTCCTCCACAGACATTACTTACTTAGAAAATTCTGCATTTCTCTCAGACAGCTGACTTTGTATTTCATTACAATAGTGAGGTTACATTGTAGAATAATGAATTCTGATCAAGCAAAATTTGTCTGGTCTACACAACTGATCTAAATTTCTGGCAGGGAGATATACTGGGGTTATATGCTCACATTTTTTTTTTCATGATAGGAAATATGATCAAAGAAGTTTGGAGATCCCTGGAGAGTTTTGAATTCTAACTTCTTACAAAGTAAAATCTCATTTATCTGATTGTACAAAGCTGGTTGATGTTCTTAGATGCAAAGAATAGAACTCTGGGTAACTTAATCAGGTAGGAAATTTAGCAGAAGACTGGAGAACCAAACTCATAAACAGGTAAGAACAAAGATATTCAAGTTTAGTTTAAAAAAAATTAGTCATCCACTAAATGTCTGCTGAGGTGGTGTCCATTGCTAATCAATGAGAAGTGAACAAGGCTGTAGATGCCACTGGTTCTGCTGTCACTGGTCCCTGGGTGATCTGATAGCCACCACCCTCATAGAATAAACTTCAACCTGTACCCCCTCCCTCACATCTGTTCTAAACTCAAAATGCCAGATTTAAATATCTATTTTTTTTAAAGATTTTATTTAATTATTTGACAGAGAGAGATCACAAGTAGGCAGAGAGGAAGGCAGAGAGAGAGAGAGAGAGAGAGAGAGAGAGAGAAGGAAGCAGGCTCCCTGCTGAGCAGAGAGCCCGAAGCGGGACTCTCTATCCCAGGACCCTGAGGTCATGACCTGAGCCGAAGGCAGAGGCTTAACGCACTGAGCCACCCAGGCGCCCCAGATGTAAATATCTAAAAGGCTGCAAACGATGCTTGTGCTCACCCCTGCCTGCTAAAGTTCAAAAAAGTGGGTGTTTGGAACTTTCCACTCCTATTTTCTAAAGTGTAGCAGTTAGGATGAGCTAGATTATGCTAGAATAACAAATGTTCTCAAGATCTCAGTGGTTAAAAAGCAATTATTTCATTTCTCACTCTTCCTACACACCCCATCGTTCACTAGCCGAGGACCGTACTGCACATTGTGTTCACCTAAATGAAGACAGCCGGGTGAACTAGTTGCCATGTCTGAGAGAAGGAGTTCTAGAATACAGATCATCTTGTGGAATCCAGGGATTCCTGGGGATCTGCAAGTTCCAAACTATCCTCATAACATTATGAGATTATTTATTTGTATTTTATTTCATTTTGATGATATAGCAACTCATCTTTAATAGTAATAATTACAATTATATATTGATGATAATAATACCCCATAATAGTAATTAAAATAACAATACCTTTTTAAGGCAATTTAGAGTTATAAACTAGACTCACAGAAATGATCTCATTTGATTATTGTATTTTTTGAAAGATAAATATTAATAGTTACCCACCACACATAACCCAACACCCACACCCAAACCTTAAAGATAAGGAGACCAAGAACAGATAATTTAAGTTCAAGCTATAGCAAAATAACTAAGTGTCTTTTAATTTTCATTATGTTCATATCTTCACAATATTATTTTTAAAGATATTATTTATTTATTTGACAGACAGAGATTACAAGTAGGCAGAGAAGCAGGCAGAGAGAAAGGAGGAAGCAGGCTCCCCGCTGAGCAGAGAGCCCAATGCGGGGCTGGATTCCAGCACCCTGGGACCTTGACCTGAGCCGAAGGCAGAGGCTTTAACCCACTGAGCCACCCAGGCGCCCCCACAATATTTTTAACGCTGTTCCTCTTTTGGGAATTCTCATCTTTCTTTTCTGCCTGTTTTTTTTGTTTGTTTTTTATTTTGTTTTGTTTTGTTTTGTCAATGAGCTAAGTGTAGTTTAAATTTTAGCTCACAATTCATTACATTTCTTTGGGTTATTTGTGAGCCTATGAGTTTTTTATACCTTCTGGATATAAGTTCATTATTAGATGTAAGATTTCCAAATATTTTCTCCTACTCTGTGGCTTGTGTTTTCATTCTCTTAACCATGTCACTCAAATACCAGAAGTTTTAAAATATTAATAAAGGCCAATGTTTCCATTTGGTCTTTTAGGATTGTGCTTTTGGCGTCATATCTAAGAAATCTTTGTATTCAGTCTTTTGTCAGTAAACGCGATGATGTTCTACTTGTTTTATTTGTTCATTTGTTTGTTTTTATAGATTCCATTTATCAGAATGAGAAATGCCCTTGGTTTAGTTTTGTGAAGGTTTTTATCAGGAAAGGATATCAAATTTTGTCAAATGCTTTTTCTATGAGTACAGAGAGGAGCATATGGTTTTCCTTTTTAGTTTGTTACTATGAATTACATTCTTTGATAGGGGCATGGTGCTAGCAGCTTAAAACAACACAAACTTACTACGTTACAACCTGCAAGTCTGAAGTCCAGTGAACTTCAAGTCTCTCGGGATCAAAATCAAGGTGTCAGCAGAGCTGAATTCCATTCTGGAGGCACCAGGGGAAAATGTACTTCCAGGCTGATTCAGGCTGTTGGCAGAGATCAGTTCCACGTGGTTCTAGGACTGAGGTCTTCAAGCTTCCTGGCTGTGTCAGCTGGGCACCACTCCTGTTCATCCAGTGCTCTTTCTACACCTTGCACCTGGGTCCCTATACCTGAGATCCAGAGAGGGCACACTAATTCCTTCTCGTGCCCCCACGTCTCTCTGCTTCCTCTTCTGCTGGGCCTTGTTTTTCCTTTGGCACTCTCCTTTTCTTACTAATTAATGTACAGTGGAGTGTTCCAGAATTATGTATATATAATGTATCGTACAATATACAATTATATGATAACTAGATAACATAATGTAATATATAGTATATATTTACTCCAGAGTAACACATATGCATACAAGCACACCCACTATGACATAAATAATGTCATGGGTTTGTTTTGCTATTTTAAATGATTTCATACACATTCAACATTTTCTGTTTTAAGTTCTAATAGCAGAAATACAGATACAACATATAGATAACATATACATATGACCAACACAAGCCAAATATTTTTACAACCCTCAAAAACTTTTGAATAGTATAAAGGGTCTGAGACAAAAATGTGATTTAAAAGGTTAAAGTAAGTCTCACACCTGCAATGAGATGATCTGCCTCAGAAGACCCCATCACTGCTGCTCAAATCTGACCGGCCAGTCAGAGGTAAGACCCATTCTACCTAAAAGCAGCTAGGAAATTCTATCTTGTAAGGCAGAGAGCTGGAAATACTAAAAGAACCACCACATGACCACCATGCAAGGCACACCCTGAGTCCACCAACACTTACTTCCCCCCACAAAGTTAAAGTATACGGGGGCTGGGAAGCTAAAACTGTAACAAACACCCACCTCATACTTTCTGAGTTCACTGAATGTGCTTCACTGAAAATGTTACCTTTCAATTCCTCCAATTAGAACAAAATACTTAAATACTTAAAACTGCATACAAGAGAAATCACTCACGCAAACTGTTATTATTTGGGTCCCTATAGGTGGTAAATCCCAGATTATTGTCTTAAACATTTATATTTTCTCATTTCCAAATTATGACTGGTATCAATCTATCCCAGTATTTGTTGAAGTGAGATTGGACTGCATGATGCTTATAAATAATTCTCAATAAATCAGTGTCTGGGAACTCAAGAACAGATTTTTTATATTATCTTTAAATATGGAAAAATGAGGTCTGCACATCATGCTTCTAGATAGTTCCATTGCCAGCTCCTCATTATCCATATTTCAATACATTTAATTCAATTTGTAGAATGTGGAATGTTGTTTAACGAAGTATTCCCTGAGTTATTTATGTTTGGGAGGGATATAAAGATGCAGGATGCTTAACACAAACACAACCCTTTATCAAAGAAACAGTTTAAATATAAATAATATTTAACAGTTTAAATATAAATAATATTTATCAAAGAAACAGTTTTAATATAAATAATATTTAATATAAATAATATTTATTCCAATGAAGTCATCAACTTTATAGTATTGAGGTTAATGAAAAACATAGCCTGTGAAAAATTATCAATTCCTACGGTTGTCAGTTTTCTTGCCTCTTTTTAATTGGTTAGTTTTAATTGCCTGTGTGTGGAAAAATCAGCAAATTCAGCTTATTATAATTTCATTTATTTATTTTTAAATATTTTATTTATTTATTTGAAAGAGAGAGACACCACAGAGGGGGTGAGAGAGGGAAAAGCAGATTTCCAGCTGAGCAGGGAGCCCAATGCTGGGCTCAATCCATGGACCCTGGGATTATGACCTGAGCCAAAGGCAGATGCTTAACAACTGAGCCACCGAGGCACCCCTAGAATTTTATTTAAAAAGAGTCAACAAGCTTTAATAAAGCTCAACTTATTCTCTTATGTGTCAAATGTTTACGTTTTCATTCATTTACACATATATCGTACACATTATGGCATTTATGCGGAGAGAGGTGAAAATAATTTTTTGGTTAATTATTTTCTTTACATCCTGGATTTTGGCTCTGCTTAAAAAGCTGAAATTAAGTGATAAGTAGTTCCTAGATAAAATAGGTTTTACTAAACTTGAGAAGATCTACTAACTCATTGTGACCAAAAGTTTACACAAAAGGACACACAAATAGATACACAGTACTGAGCAAAACTTGCCGAAGGAACAAAAAGAAATTATGGCTTTATTTCTGCTAAGATGAAAACTGTTCATTTTGAACTTGTAATAAGAACGCTTATTTCACAAGCATGATGTAATAACAAGAATCATAAAAATTATAATCAGGAATCCCAAATTTTAATGTAGTAGCTCCTAAGTGCCTGGCATGTGGTGATGGTTTTGCAAACATTTTCTTATTTAGTGCTTTTTAAAATCCAAAAGGAAGTACAATCATTGTCTTTATGTCAATATGAAAAAGTTGAGGTTTAGCAAGTTACGGTCCAGATCTGACTGCAAAGCCTATGTGATTAACTGCTCAGTGTATTCTAATTGCCTGTCCTTTAATGTGTGCCAGACTCTGTGACCTCGGCCAAGTTGTAGAACATCTGTGGACCTCACTGATTCATTCAGCCTTCCATCAATCCATTCATTAATTCCTTCATAAATTCATTCAACAAATACTTACTGAGTGCCTACAAAGAGCCACTCACTGGACAATGAGCTAGAAAAACTCATCTGTTTAAAAACAAAGAAAGGAAAAAAAAGTTTAAATATCTGCTTTAAGGATCAGATGAAATTCTGTACTAAAGAGGAATTATATTCTTGAATGCCAGTCAAGCTACAATTCCTTCTGATAAAGATGGCATGGATAGAATGTCATGACTGTGCTTGTGCCATATGACTTGTTACACCTGTATAGAGCAGAAACTACTATCCTCAAAACAACTCCTTGCCCTGGGCAATGAACAGATCTGACACAAAAACTCTTCTTGGTGGGCATTCTCTATCTTGGAGAATGACTCAGTTAATTAAATCCTGTCTCAGGAATTAAGAAAGTCGGAATGTGTAATGTACAAAAAAAAAAAAAAATGCTCAGAAAGTAGGAGTAGCAGAAGCAGACAGGCTAACAGAATGACAGGAAAGATGTGAGATCTTTCGCAATCTAAACAGCATTCCAAGGTTGGATGATGCCTATCTTATACCCATGAACATATTTTCTTGCTCCCATGGACTGAATACATCTCAGGTCTTAAGATCTTCCACATAATATGGTAACATATTCTAACTTGCTTTCAAAACTATAAAGTATATACCCATGAAACATTGCCACCATTGTAATTACTAACAAGCATCACTGTTTGGCCCAAGTTCATTAAATAACAGAAGATTTAAACTTTTGAGCTAGAATTTACTGGTCTCCTTAATGCTATATTCCAGAACCATCTTTCAACAGTTGCTTTCTAAAATCATATTAAGCTCCCTTCTTGGTTTGCTTTAATCCACTTATCAGCCAACAACTCTGAACCAATTCCTGAAAAATACCCTTCCTGACATTCTGTCAATATAATTGTTGAGATACCTCTGAAGGTAGATTTTAAGTATTATTTTTAGTCAGCTCCACAGAAGTATCATTCAGGAGAAATAAACTTATCTTAGGTATATAATTTAGAGTTTTAACAAATGTATACAGGTGTGTAACCACTGACCCTATTGTGGTGCGAAATTATTCCATCTCCTCAAAAGGGTCCCCCATGACCACTGGACATCAATCCTTCCTATGACCCTCAACCCCTGATCTACTTCCATCATTATAATTTTGCCTCCCCGACAATATCATATAAGGAAACTGCAGTGTGGGATCTTTTATGTCTGTCTTCTTTCACGTAGCACCATACTTGTGAGAGTTATGATAGGTAGTAATAGTTCAGTCCTGCTTATCACTGTACAGTAATGTTCCATTGCACATTTGCCACACCTTTGTTTAACCACGGTGATAGCTGATGCAGAATGAGTTCTTTTCTCTTGTTTGGTCAATATTTGAAAAGCTTCTCTGTACACCTACACGTCAACTTTTGCATGGACAAAAATTTCACTTCTCTCAGAAACATATCCAAGGGTAGTAAGCAATCAGCATATTGCAACCTTGATAAGACCACTGAGTCTGAATAGTTTTCTCAAGGATTTCTCTAGATCTTCTATAAAACCAACCATCTTAGTCCTGCTGCCTCTTTACCAAGCTGCATGATTATTTTTTAAGACTTATTGTCCGTCCTGGCTAGGATATTCTAAACAATATTAAATAGGAATGATGGGAGTGTGCGTACTGGCTTTACTCGTGAACTCAGAGGTAAAGCATTTGACAATATTGGAGATTGTTAAACATAGGTTTCCCAATGAAGCATAAGTTCCCTTCTTTCCTAGTCTCCTGAGAGGTTTTATCATTGAGTCCTAAATACTGTCAGATTAAAAAAAAATCTGCTAATATGTTGAACTGCAGCAATTGATTTTTCAAATGTTAAAGCAACCTTGCCTTCTTGGGAAAACCCCCACTTAGTCGTGATTTACTGGCCTTTTTATTTGTTGCTATACTAATTCACTAATTTTTTAAAACTATTTTATTATTTATTTATTTGAAAGAGACACAGAGAGAGAGAGCTTGAGCAGAGAGAGGGAGAAGCAGACTCCCTGCTGAGCTGAGAGCCCAATGTGGGGCTAGATCCCAGGACCCTGAGGTCATGACTTGAATTCAAGGCAGACACTTAACCAACTGAGCCCCCCAGGGGTCCCTAATTCACTAATTTTTTAAAAAGGAATTTTACATCTACATACACGAGAGATACTAGTTTGTAGTTTTCTTTCTTTTCTTTTTTTTTTTTTGTAATGAAATTTTTTCCCCTAACTTTTAACAGGCCTTGTTTTCTTTTTTAAATTAGATTTATTTATTTATTTGAGAGAGAGTGCATGCATTGGCAGAGGGGGTGCAGAGAAAGAGGGAGAGCAAGTGCTAAGCGGACACCAAGGCACGCTGAGCAGGGATTGGTGTCCGCTGAGCAGGGAGCCTGATACAGGGCACGGGGCTGGATCCCATGACCCTGAAATCACGACCTGAACCAAAACCAAGAGTTGCACACTTAATGGACTGCGCCACCCAGGTGCCCCCAAAGGCTTTGCTTTTTAGGCAGTTTTTAGGTTCACAGTAAAATTGACCCTAAGGTACAGAGATTCTCCAGGGACCTCTTGCCATCTCCCATGTATACCTTCAGTGTTTCCTAATTCTACATAACCTGTAAAAGACATTTAAAATTACACACTGATTTCACTGGCCTGACACATTGTTTCCTTTGCTCTCAAAGTAAGGTTCACCTCAATGGCCCGTACTGGTAATGGATAGGTTTTTGCTCCCAATTCCGCTATTCTCTGATGTAGAATGTTGGCTATTATCCTTAATGGGCAGAAATGGTGTTGATCTTGAGCAACCAAATGACTGTGAGCAACTGAACTTGCATGGATCTCCATATGCTGTCCACAACATCTTGGAAGTCTGGTCTACCTACTTGGACTTGAACC
Source organism: Enhydra lutris kenyoni (assembly GCF_002288905.1). Lineage (NCBI taxonomy): Eukaryota > Metazoa > Chordata > Mammalia > Carnivora > Mustelidae > Enhydra > Enhydra lutris. The sequence goes on from NW_019154105.1 coordinate 53,555,370, forward strand.
CCTCTCCAGTAAGGAACTCACTCCCTCATAAGCAGCTGTTACATCTTAAAGGGCTGCCATGGTTGGAAAGTTCTCCTGTGGAAAACATAAAAGCATAAATCCAGAGGGGCTGAATAAAGGAGTTTCTGGTCAGATCACTATGTGCCATCGATACCAAAATCCAGGAAATCCGATATCAAGTGAAATAAGTGCTCTTTATTTACCTTTGATGGATCTCTTAATATAAGTCTGCCTGGCAGGGGAGGACAGGGCTCATGTCATGTATAATTAGATTATAATACTAATAATTAGATAATAATACTAATAATTATAATACTAATACTTGCTTAATATATATAGAAGTAAATACTCCCATCATTTCAGGCAGATACATATACTTCTACATCCTTAGAGATTTTTTTTTAACTCCATTTGAAATTTCTTGATAGATATATTCACTTTCCATGGGTTTCTTCAAATGGCACCTGAGAGACTATAAATTATTCATGTACTTACTGTAAATTAAAATTTGATCACTTTTTTCCATTTGAGAATGATTTAGACATTTTAAGAATTGCTTCAAGCAAAGACTTTGCATTTTGTTCAAGGTATATGAATATGTTCATTTGTTCCTTCCTACCCTTTTCCCTTCATTCAGTCATTTAATGTACATTTTTTGGCAGTTAAATACATAGGATACTAAGTGTCGAATACTCCCTCCACTTATGGTGCTTATGGTCAAGTGAAGAACACCAATATGTAAATGGAAAAGATTTCTTAAATTGGTGAAAATGGAAAAGTATTTCCAGAGTTTGTCACTCATCGTATATTTAGTAGAACAACTGATATAAAGGCAGGAGGTATTGTCTATCATTTCAGTATTAAAAGTCAAATTGACATTCTGAATAACTGGAATCATACACCAAAATTCCAAATTTTGAAGTCACACATTCCACAAGAGACTTATTTCATGTTAAAAAATTATAGAACAGTAGCTCTCAAAGAGTATTTCCAGAAGCTCTGGGGGTCACTGAGATACTTCCCAGTGAGTCCCTGGGTTCAAAATTATTTTCACAAAAGTTTTAAGATGCCATGTCTTTTTTTTTTTTTTAAGATTTTGTTTATTCATTTGAGAGAGAGAGAGAGAACAAGAAGAGGGGGAGAGGGAGAGAAAGGCTCCCCGATGAGCAAGGAGCCCTACATGGTATTCAATCCTAGGACCTGGGATCATGACCTGAGCCAAAGGCAGATGCTTAACCATCTGAGCCACCCAGGCCTCCCAATGCCATGGCTTTTTCATTCTCAGTCTCTCACAAGTACACAGCTGAGCTCCCAGAAGGCTACATGTTGTGTGACATCACAACAGTCTGGATATAGAAGTAGACAGAAGAATCCAGGTGTCTTCTAAAAAGTTGGGCACTTAAAGAGACTGGCAAAATGAAAGGCAATGATATTCTTCTCACTGTTTTGTTTTAGTTTTGAAAAGTATATTCTTTTTATGAATACATGGTATTTATGTTAATATGTAATGGGCTTATTGCTTTAAGATAACTTACAAAATAAGTAACTTAACAGATTTTAATTTAGAATATTATATATGTATTTGTGTATATTATATATAATATCCACATAATCACAAGCTCTTTGTGGTCCTCAGTAAGTTTCAAGAATTTAAAGGGATCCTGAGACCTAAAAGTTGGAGGAAGTGCTGTTGAATATGAAAAGTAACATATGTGACCTTATAAACCTCACCTCTGTCACATGTCTTCCTTGGAAATCTACAAAGTATAAAATTCACCTCTAAAAGAAGACCCTTGTCTAGGTTAATATGCACATGTTGTTGTAATGACTGGGTTCATTAAAAATAAGAAAATATAAATTTGTGAAATTTTAAGAGCCCTAGAGAGTCTCAGAAGTCAATATTTTCATTTTATTGATAAGGAAGCCAAGGTCAAGACTGATTATGTGGTTTGTCATAAATGAAATAGCTGGTCAGTATAAGAATAAATCTAGAACCGGGTTCTACCAGCCCTTGCTCTGTAGTGTTCTTACTTATATAAAATATTTTTTGATTCAAAAGAAACTAAATCGCCATATTAAAATATAGGTAAAGTATAATAAAAATTTTTCAGGTCTCTATATTCCACGAAAAAGAAAATCATTTAAAAAATAAAAGCAGGCAAAGCTGTACATGTTCATTGCTACAGAACCTGCAAATTTTAGTTATTCAACAGTCTTCTTGGTACATTTTCTACCATCACATACAATGAGGGACAACAGAACCTGAGGAATAGAACTCCTCAGAAGGACTGATGATGTCAGTCTTCCTTCAACAATTATACAAGAGATAAATATGTGTCCTACTATTAAGCCACTTAAAATATGAATAGGAAAAAGCATGATAAGCAACATAAAAATGGTCTACTTCCTCAAGCTACAAATTATGGAAGTCACACTAATTGTGACTAATTGTTTAATATCCACTTATACACACACACAGTAGCCCTGTCACAATTAATGTTTCTCCATTCTTCCTAACTAGGACATTAATGATGTTGTAAAAAAAAAAAAAAATGCAATAGAAACAAAAGGCTAAAGCTCAAATGTGACAACAGCCTATTGATGCTGGAGATGTTAATGGATTTCAACTCTATGGCTTATTAACACTTGTGGTTTTTAGATCTGGCAGAAAAGTGATCAGCATATTGAGTGAACATCAAGTCTGAATCTACATAGTGTCACAGCTAAGAAACCATACAGCAATCTCTTCAAGGTCTTAATATACAAAAATTCAGAAATAACTCAAGCTGTGTTTCCTACTTACTAGCTGTGTAAGGAAAAGGAAGAGGAGGGATGACAGGAAGGACAAAGGAAAGGGGAGATTGATAGAAAGGAAGGCAGAGAAGCAGAGGAAGGAGTAAAAATGGAAAAAATGGAAGGCAGGGCAGGATGGGAGCAGCAGGAATGGGTTAGAAGATCTCAATTAGCCAAACACTTGATTTATCAGCGAAGTGGTCAGCAGGGCACTATTGTCTCTTAGGTGATGAAAAGGACTGAACTGCTTAGTGAGAGGCTAATTCAATGCCAAAGAACAGAAAAATGGCAATCGAGATCAAAAGTCCACAAACACAGAGAGTTAAGGTAAAGCGGAAAGTGACAAATTAAAGTTCAATTTCAGTTCATTTATTTGGTAAGCAATCTTTTGCTTCATACAAATAATGAGAAGGTTAAGCAAAGTAAAAGTTGCTAAGGCACCTGAGTGCCTACAGTGCATGCTAGGATATGCTGTGTGCCCCCTGAAGCCCCCTCACCTTCCAAGGGCTTAGAGGTGAGAGGGCAGATAGGGCACTCCAGCCATGCTCCTCTGCTGCTCTAAGTGGCCTGGTTGCAATTGCAGATCTCCATGTTCCGCCATAGCTTAAAAATATACAAACCTGACTTAGTGTCAAGTTTATATATCTAGTGCTTATAAAAAATAAGCACTTTTTATTGGGCTTGGTTATGATTGAGTGGTGCCCCTGCTCCCCTCCCCCCAAATTCATCTGCAAAAATCTAACCCTCAGGACCTCAGAATGTGACCTTACACAGAAACAGGGTTGTCGCTGATGTAATTGGTTAGGATGAAGCCATTAGGGTGGATCCAATCCAGTATGACTGGTGTTCTTATGAAAAGGGGAAATTCAGACACAGAGACATGCACAGAGGGAAGACGATGTGAGGATGCACGGAGAGAGGACAAGCCATTGACAAGCCAAGGAGAGAGGTGGGAACAGATCCTCCCCTCATAGGCCTCAGAAAGAAACAACCCTGTGGGCAGTCAGATCTTGGACTTCAAGCCTCCATCTCTGTTGTTGAAGACTCCCTGGTCTGTGGTACTTTGATACTCAGCCCTGGAAGACAGTATAAATGCTTTCTATGCACCTGCTGTCCGCTCTTCTCAGCACATACCCTGATTATCCCCTGCTACATACTCCTTGTCATGTAGGTGTGATTCTAACACCCACTTTCCACAAATGGGGAAGCTGAGACACAGAGCAGTGATGCAAAGGATGCACATTCCGTTAAGTGGCAGGACTAAGATTCAAACTGACCCCCTTTTCTTACTTCAGAGTACCCGAGTTTAATCGCTATGTACAACTGCCTCTCACTGAGGTGCAACAATTTCTAGAAAACAAAATGCAGGGTTGGCTAATACTTCTTTCTTCTAGACCTTGTTCATGGTTTCCCCCATCCAAGCTGTCTTGCCTCATATGGTCCCAGCCACCTGTTATTTCTCTGAGTCTTTCCTGGAATGGGGCTGTGCTTCTTCTATGTGTTACTCCAGAGAAGCACATACTATGTGGTATTATAATTGCTATTCAATTATTTGTTTCTCCCAGTCAATTCTGAGCTCCTGGAAGAACTGGAATGGGATCACACTTGATCCTTGTTATATCTGTGGCACCAAGAAGCAAGCCTAACACATCAAAAGAATTCAATACGTATTTGTCAGATGAGTCAATTAATGCCAAGGGAAGCCCTAAGGAATTTTGTGGGAGCTAACTTTATTAAACACAAGCACATATGCCTAAGTGTATTAAACACATGTACATATCGGCTATATGACAAGACAGACATAATTTTAGAATGACAGATACCATGACTTTAATACTGTTTATCATTAGACTTATATATGAAAGGAGAACACTTCAGTTTCTTGAAAACTTTCCTTCAAAGGAAATGGAATAGACTGTTTATGAAACATGGTACATACTAATGACTTAAGCATTTCGAAGGGTGGGGTTCATGTTACACATCACTGTAAACTGAAATCCAGAGGAGCTGACCTAATGCAAGGCACCAGCAGAGTAAACTCTGGCAAAAAGTGGTTGACTTGAGTGTGATAACGGAGGCAGTGTCAGCTGATGATTTTCTTCCAGTGAACACTCGGTTCTATCTTTCTGAAAAGCTGCCAAATTAATTTTGATTATAAATTCCCTGGCAACTCTAAAATGCCATGGGGAGAGAGACCAGAGACCGATGTGTTAGTTGAAAGAAGTGACTTGAGAGTAGAAATTTTGCTTCACATTTTTAAAGATAATGATATTTACCATTTAACACCTATTATTTACAAGAAACTGAGCAGGTGATGGGAAAATAATATTTGTGCATGTAAACATGTTCCCACAATACATCCTCCTATGGTTCCTTTAAAGGCAACTTCTCCTCTCCATTAAGTTTATAAGATGTTTATCCCACTGTAGACATGTTTTTGTTTTTTTGTTTTGTTTTTTTTTTTTAAGATTTTTTAAAAGAGTGGTGCCTGGGTGGCTCAGGTGTTAAGCGTCTGCCTTCAGCTCAGGTCATGATCCCCGGGTTCTGAGATCAAGTCCCATATCGAGCTCCCTGCTCAGCAGGGAGTCTGCTTCTTCCTCTCACACTCCTCTTCCTTGTTGTGTTCCCTGTCTGTCTCTCTCTCTGTCAAATAAATAAGTAAAATATTTTAAAAATATTTTTAAAGATTTTACTTATTTATTCGAGAGAGAGAGAACAAGTGAGAAGCAGAGGGACAGGCAGGGGGGAAACAGACTCCCAGCTGAGCAGGGAACACAATGTGGGACTCAATTCCAGAACCCAGGGATCATAACCTGAGCTGAAGGCAAACGCTTAACAGACTGAGCCACCCAGAAGCCCCCGCAGACACGTTTAAAACAAAACAAACTCGTATTTCATAAGTAAAGAGATACATTCCAAGAGATCGTTGGAACTCTAGAGATAAATACTATTCAACATCAAACTACCTGCTTTTAATTCTGGTATTATGAGACTTGAAGTTCATAATAGTGAGTGGCTTAAACATCTACTTGTCTATGCTTTGCTTTCTACCATCCAGGATTTGCAGAAGTAATGGATTCAACTGAGACAGTAAATGTACCAACAGGAGCACATAAGCAGAAAATAAGGATGTCTCCCAGTGTAAAAGTCAAAATTTAGCAGGATCCATGCTACAGAACACAGTACACAGAATAACCATCTACAAAAATAACCATAACAAATAAAACAATGCTAACTTCAGAAGTAGGAGTACCAATATATACATATATTTTTAACTTTTAGAGGTAAAATAAAATCATGCTTTCCTTAAAAGTGTGAAGAATGGTTATAGCAAACTGTGTTTCACCTTTTCTCTTTTGGTTCCTTTTCCACTTTAAGTTTTAAAAATTTAATAAGGGCAAAAAAGAATGTCCAGCAATCATGGTTATAAAAAAGCACAAACTCTGAAAGCAGATGCACTTGGGTTTGAAGTGAAGTTGTCCCCTTTATGCTCCATTTGACATCAAGCAAATTCCTCTCAAAATATTTTATCCCTATGTGTAGAATGGGAATAAAAATCACCCAACCCCCGGCCTGGTTTGAAGACTAAATAAAATTAGTCTTCAAAATTATCTGATATCGTGAGTGGTACATATAAATAGGACCCTGTAAATGTTAGATATTATGACTCTAAAAGTGGCTGAAAGGAAAGACAGCCAGATCCCTCTAACCCACTCAAGGGAACACAGTGATGAGAACGGTAAAGGGGAACTGGAATTTCTCTTTTTGCTAAAACTGTATGTCCCAGGATAGTCATTAATGAAACCTAAGAAGTAGTTAGGCATGTTTTATCAAGTTTTCCTTTATAATTAAAGTAAGTAAATACGTAATCACCAAGTAAATTAAGAAATTCTTACAGGAACATGGTATTTTTAGCTGAATCCACACACAATGAAAAGAGCTCCTACACCAATATTTATTGCCCATTCAATGGAAGAGAGTAATTTGTTACACATTCCCTTTTGGTCAGGTACAATGGTGGGTAGGAGAGATAATCTCAAGGGATCGTTCAGTCTAGAGTGAGTGGCAGGACAGGAAGAATGACGAGCGTACAAGAGGCTATGACTGCAGCATGCATGGTCCCCTCTGAGAACGTGGGCACAGAGGACCTGGAGGGGTGGTGGCATCTCAGAGAACCACTGTGGAGGCTGTTGAAGAAAAAGTGAGAGAGGACAGCAGAGCTGCCCCTGTGACAGGGGCAATCTGTGTGGATTGAAGAAAGGCATTCCTTTCTCACTGCAGTTACAGAAATGTATGTTCTGGGGCGCCTGGGTGGCTCAGTGGGTTAAAACCTCTGCCTTCTGCTCAGGTCATGATCCCAGGGTCCTGGAATTAAGCCCTGCATCGCATCGTGTTCTCCGCTCAGCGGGGAGCCTGCTTCCTCCTCTCTTTCTCTCCCTGCCTCTCTGCCTACTTGTGATCTCTGTCTGTCAAATAAATAAATAAAATCTTTAAAAAAAAAAAAAAAGAAATGTGTGTTCTGTTGAAGAATTTGTATATAATGCATATACAAATGTGTGTGTGAATGAGTGTGAGTGGGTCCGTGTGTTAGGGTGACCTCAGAGTTTGTGAGTGTGTACATGTGTGTGAATCTGAATGTCAACGTCAGTGTGCATGCTGTATGCATGGTTGTGTGTGTGTGAGAGAGAGAGAGTGTGTGGACAACCTTTACAAAGTCTCACTGACATCTGAACATGCTCCTTATATGCAGTGCTCTTGAGCATTCTAGAGCCACATCATTATACCTGGCAGGTCTAAGAGGTGAGTTCACCTGGAGGGAGGAAGAACCACACCATTCCCAAAATAATGGAGATGGTCTTTGTTACTAGCAGCAATTTGCAGAAAGGATGGGTATTTCTGGAAGGGAACACAGAGTACTGCCTTGTGTGACTTGGTCACTAAGAGGATGTGGATGAGGGGGCAAGTTTAAGATACTAGTTATCACTTAGCAGGCATATGTTTTCTCCAAATCTCCAGAATTATCCCTGGGAGCTGGAACTTCCTTCGACTGTAAAATATAGACTTAGAAAGTGTGGTCATCCAAGATCACAACACTAACAGAAGATGAAATTGGTATTATAATCTAGATCAGTCCACTCCAAAACTGATGCTTGTATTCCCTGTGCCACAGCTAGCCATCAGAAGGTCAGCAATTCAGGAAACGGAGGGTGGTTTGAGGGGAAAGGCAAGGAATTACCTTTCACAACTGCTAAGTTTGGGATGCCCACAGCAGGTCTAAATGAAACTGAGTAAGCTGAAGATTCCGATCTGGGAGCTATTGTTAGACTTAGAGGCTAGAGCTGAAACTCCTGACTTGGCAAATAGTTCCAGTTGTTCGAGGCATGGACTCCATCTAGATAAATCTGTGTCATGAGTGCACACAGGAGTTGTACTCAGAAACACTGTACCCTCTCAAGAAATTTATTCTTCTTCCCTGTGTGTATATTACTATTTAACTAGATGCACTGAGTGCCTCGGGGAGAATGAAAAATAGAGCAGAAATGCAAGGAGAAAACTTAATTAAAAAAAAATTTTTTTAAGTCTACTCCAACCTAACGTTGTAGCAAGAGAATACATTTTTCTACATTTTGAAAGCTCTCTTTGACATATCAGGAGTGAAACCTGGACTATACAGATAATCTAGCTTTAGCTGCAGATATGATACAAGGCAGTGGTTCTCAAACTTGGGCAGACACGACAATCACCTGGAAGGCTTGCCGAAACCCAGCTCACTGGGCCCCTCCCCCCGAGGCTCTGATTCAGTGCTTTCATTTCTAGCCATTTTTCACATGATGTGCTATTGCTGGCCCTGAGAAAACACTGAGAGTTATTTATGTAAGGGAAGTTCTCACCACCTGCCAAATACAAAGTAGAAGCCTTTCATGGAAAGAAGAAAGTTTGGAATGGACACAGCTGGGTTGAAAATGATGTATGAATCTCTAAGAAGATTCCAAAGACCTTCAGCCGAGAGGTTAGGAACTTAACATACAGCCACTTTCAATACCCCATGTAAGATAAGTGAGAGGGGCAGGCTGCGACCAGGCTGGGGCTCTGCTTCCTTCTTATATTTGGTGTGACACAAAAACAGTGAGGCAGGAGAGGAACAGGGACATCTCTGGATAGATGCACCTGGCGCAGCTCCTTGATCCTGTCTGGCCCAGAATGCTGGGCATGAGACCCAGTCTTCCTGTGTTCTCTGGAAAAGATGAAATATGTCAAAAAGAAGGACAGCCAAAAAATGGCCAGTCCAAGGATTCTGCATATCAAGGGTGGGTAAAGAGCCAGTTAATCAATATGTTAGGCTTTTGTGCCATGTAGTCTTTGTAGAATATACTTACCTCTCTTGGAGAACTGACACAGCCAGAGATAACATGTAAATGAATTGGTGTGGCTGGATTTGGCCCCACGGGGGCAGGGGGTAGTGGCATTTCTTTGCATGCAGCATTTTGCCCATCTCTACTATAAACCACGAGGCTCCTCTCATTTGAGGATCTCAAAAAAGAGAAGCAAAAGAACCTTCATCTTTCACAAACCATGTAAGAATTATCTCCCCCAAATGGACAAGAATATAAGATATTTGTGGGAAGTACGAGGCACTGTCTCCGATAGTATCAAACAGTATCTCTGATCCCAGAAGAAAACAAGGACACACGCAACGCACAGACCAGAAGCATCTCCCTCTCCTATTATGGGATATGGGAATGTAGCTCTGCTCTCAGGGCCATTGAGGAAGAAAGGGGAGGAGTGTGGACTCAATGAAGACAACACGTTCTTGACGTAGCATAGAATCTTCACATTGACTGAGGATTGAGTTAACTATAATTGTAGGCAATTGAAAGAGAACAACAGAAACCGAATATGGCTGAAATAGCTTTATTTAGCAACGTGATTTTCTCTCTTCATCAGTTTGTGCAGGCCTCACTCACTGACAAGTAAAACAGAATATTGTTTTTGTATGTCTGAGTGTGATGTGTAAATACCTACCCCGTTACAAGAGAAAAAAATACCATTTCTGTCATCTTGCAAGTTCTCAAGGACCTTCCTAAAACTGGAGTCAGGAGAGAAAACATTTCCTCAGTGCATATGACGTCATAAGTAGAGGTTCCATTAATTCCTCATACGTATCACACACAGAGCACCTGTGAGATTTTATCATGAGCAAGCTTTACTTTTCTGAACTTCTACTGCTAGACTGAAGCTTCGTTCATAGATATGACTTAAAGGAATTTTCCAGATCTCAGCAATGGCCCAGAACACAGAGTAGGTGTTCCAATTTTGTCTGGATTTATTTGAATTGATTTTTACTTGACAAAAATTAAAGTTATTGCCATGATACCTCCTCATTAACTTGTTCTTGCGGCATCTATGTTGAGTACTATAATATAGGGAGATTGTGGTGTTTGACTGCAAACACATAATTATTTTCAATTACCTTAAAAAAAAAAAAGGCCAAAAATTTTGTTTAGAAATTTCACTTCGCAGAGGGCTACTGAGAACTTTCAGTCAATCTGTTAAATGACTAGTCTTAGAAATTCTCTTGCATCTCTCCCTCCTCCCGCCCCCCCTGCCCACTCTATCTTCTATCCCATCACACTGTATCAAAAATAGAAAAGCGAACAATACAGAGCTGGACTATGTAAGCGATTTCTGCTTAGCTGAAGAGACCCGTTAAGAGTTTCCTGGCTTCAAGAATCATGTTTAGAGAACTACATAAAGCAGGGACACAAAATTTGCCAAGGAAGACTTCTTAGTGTATACAGCTATCAAGTTCTCAGAAGTGGGGAAAAAAGAGAATGTGAGAAAGAGAGTCGTGTTATCGGTCTCCCTCAGCAAACCCATCAATCTTCAAAGGACGACTAAGAGGAAAGCTGTTGTAGGGCATGCCCACTAAAATAAGCTCCCAGCCTTATTATCCCTGCCAGAATGGGCTGAATGGGTCAGCCTCAGGAAGTGCGGCTGACAGAGTCCACCTGATTTCTGGAGAGATAATGACTCGGTGCGGGAGTGACAAGGAGGCCACCGTGTTTCAAGCCCTTCCTTTCCTCATCCCAAACACTGACAACAGAGACAGGGGGCATCCTTCAGAGGTCTTGAACAAACTGAGTTATTCAAAGCAAGTAGAAAAAAGTCAGGAGATAGAAATGCTCAAATCTTCCATGTCAGAACCCTTCTAAATCAGTCAACAGGGTAGCAGAGAAATAGTATGTGTAACTATAAAGTTTTTTTATTTGGAGTTATAGTCTTGTGCTTAGGATGCTTTCTGGGAAACCCAAAAAAATGTATCTGACGCCTTTTTTAATTGGGTTAGCATAAATGGAGTTAAATAACTGCATCCTTTTTTTTAAACCTTCTTATTTTTAAACACTGGGGTTGAATATAACACTGCACAATTTTATAACAAGCTTTAAAGAGACCAGTGGCTCCCCAAGTATACTTTCCTGACTAACTATGTATTGCCAGTTATTTTCTCTATCAATTAGATTTTCATTAAGTGCAGAGAAAAACATCTCAATTGCCTTCCCCAGAAGAATAAAACACCTTCCAATTCATGCCTTAGCATAGAGTAGGCATTCAATAAATATTTGCTGAAAGAACAAAAGCAGAAGTAACACTTTTGGGATGTGATTTGGGGCTTCATTTTCTCATTTATTTTAAATTGAATAACTTATCTACTTAGAATTCATATGAATTCAAAATATAAAATGGCATTGCATAATCTAAATATAGCTCCTAAACACTGAAACGTTACCCAGTTTTCTCCTCTTGCTCACAGTTCAGTTCCTCTTCTATTTAACCATTCCCTTCTTCTACTACCTGCTGAGCTCCTACTTAACTTCATTAGAGGCATTCACATGCAGTGAAAAAAGATAGGAAAAACAATAGCTATGATTTTGCTTGCAGAACATTTTCTCCAACATCATATACGGTTGTGGTGAGGCAATCCATTTCAGTCCCTGCCTACCCCTGGGCCACCAGAATGGTCATACGGCCTAGGCCTGGTCAGTCTTAACATTCTATTCTCCTCCCAGTGACTGGTCAAAGGGTGATAATGTCCTTCCACCAAAAGGCTGGTCATAGTCTTCCAGAAATATTTGACAAATATTTGGGACTTGGGAATAAGAGAGGTTCCCGGACTCTGGCATAATGAAAAACCAGTTAAATTAACAGCCACAAATAGCTATATTTTACCCAATGTGTTGAAAACCCATTTTAGAATGGAGAAAAACAGAAAAAAAGCAGTATAAAGAATGAGAGAAACAAGAGATAAAGGAGTAGAAGAGGGAAAGTGTAGGAGAGAGGGAAGGCAGACAGAAGACAATGAGAATGAGAATAAACACTCATAATGGCACATCATTTCAGCTTCTGGTTCCAGACATGCCCAAAGCCAGGCAATTCCTGGACTCCCATGTTAAATGAACCAATGAATTATAGGATAATCTAGTTAAAATTATTTTTTGACACTTGCAACTGAGAACATCCTGATTCATATACTCTTTGACTTTAAGATTAAGACAGAGCTGCAAGTAGCTATAGTCATTTTGTCTCTTATTATGAGGCTACAAAGTGATATTCCATAGGAAAATACAAAAAGAAGCTCACAGGCCCTCAGCTGCAACTGGAGAATACCGGCAGCCTGTACATACAAGGTGGATGAAAGGCACATGAGAGATAACTGAGAACATCCTGATTCATATACTCTTTGACTTTAAGATTAAGACAGAGCTGCAAGTAGCTATAGTCATTTTGTCTCTTATTATGAGGCTACAAAGTGATATTCCATAGGAAAATACAAAAAGAAGCTCACAGGCCCTCAGCTGCAACTGGAGAATACCGGCAGCCTGTACATACAAGGTGGATGAAAGGCACATGAGAGATAA